>NC_066579.1:169564503-169871170 GCF_024323335.1 Lathyrus oleraceus | reverse complement strand
CGGAGCGGTTCCTTAAGGAACAGTTAAAAAACGGTTTTGATCAAGGATTTGAAATTTAAATAAAGGAGGGAAGAGTATCTTCGTTAGAAACCGCAAGGATACACGTGGAAGTAGAATGAGCGAACATACACATGCAGGACGCCATGTGTATCGACGTGATTGAAGAATCCTCGGAGCGGTTATTTAGATCTAGTATAAATATAGGGTCTTAGAGTTAGAAAAGTGTGTCAAATTATATACAAAAACCTGCAAATTTACTAAGTATTCGTGTGAAGAAGAACTGTAAAATGCAGAATGTACATTGTCTACACCATTGTTTAATCATTTCAAAGCATTATAAAGTTATCTTTACTTTCTTTTCAGAAATATCTTTCCTTGCTTTTTACTATCAAACACTTTATTTCTTACTTCGTCATTTACAAGTTTAAAGATCTTTAGTTCCTTTCTTTACTTTGAACTTTTACCTTAAATTCTTAAAGATTCCAGCACTTACCAACCTTTTTGATTGCTTTCAATCCTTCTACGATTCCCGTCATTTACTTCTTCTTTAATAGTTCTAAATACTGATTTAAGATTGTTCTTTTGTTCAAGCCACTCCTTTGTCTTTAGTTTTTATTTAACGCTTCAATTTTACATTTTGTCCGATCATTTATCAACGTTACGCTTACGAGAAATTTAGCACATGTCCTAGGATCAATCTGATCGATCCTGTAAGTGACCAAATTTAAAAATTTGGAAGATCAGTGGTTGTTTACCATTTTTCAAGGTAAACAATAGGATATTTTGGTTTCAAATAAACTTGAACAAAATGTTGTTTTTTTGATAGCTAACCAATACACATGAGGACATTCTAAGAAATCATATCGTGTTAAATCAATACACACCCTATCACAAGTACTTGCTATAAGATGTCCAATTTCCGGGAAGCGTATCCATTTATCAAACGGAGCTAGACCACTAAGATAAGGAACAAGAGCATTTAAAATTGCTTTGTAATTTGTTTTGTTCCCATATAGCTTTGTGTATGACTCCCTATGCGTCTTCATATCTTGTATAAGACGACGACAAATAAATTGGTAGTCGTCATTTCCTTTACCGGGTAAACCAAAAACAACTCGAAAGTCACAGTTGTCATCACCTTCAAAATCTACAATCCGCTCAACTTATTTGTGCATAAAAAGGGGAACTTTTTCAATATGTTTGCTTTTAAGTAACGATGGCACTACTATGTAAAAGCAATTTCACAGCGGTTGGAAAAGGGATACCACCAGGTCTGACCAACCATTGTGAGGTAAGAGGTGGTTATATGTATGATGCTTTTTACCACGGTCGTACGACCGTGTTTATAATCTATGTAGCACGCTAACTACCACAACTGTTACTTTAAACAACTGTTGTGATATTATTTACTGCATAACATTTAACAATGGTTAGTATAAACAACCGTTGTGTTATATATATTGAGTTTATTATAAATTATGTGGAATGCTTATTTCTGCAATGCTCACTAAAGATATGACCTTTCTATCTGATCTAGAATATTATAATATGAAAAACTAAGTTATATTAGAAGAACAAGTTCACGTTCAATGCTAGATAAAAGTTCTTCGGATCCTTATCCTTATTTTGCTTTTTAACAATTAGAATTGTGTTTAATGATATTAGTTATTCAACCTCCTCTTCCTTCACCTCTAGTTCACTTTGCAAAATATTTATTTTTCAAACAAAATTAGAGGTGGAGAAAGGGGTGGTTAAATAACTACAAGCATTAAATAACGTTCAAATAGTTAAAGAACGAAATGCAGACAATAGGATGAAGAAATCTTATCTAGAATTAAACATGTACTTGTTTTCTAATATACCTTTATCTATGATATTATAATTTTCTAATGCAATATGAAAAGTTATATATTCGTTAAGGAATTGGAAAAAAATTCAAATCACATAAGATATTATACACTAATCTTTTAAACAAACATCAACAACAACACTCACAAAAAACATTCACAACCAGTCAACCTTAAACAACATACAAGATACAAAAAACAACTCTTATTAAAAATAACAAAATCATCAACACATAACATAAACTACATACAACATACAACTTTTATTAATCATAGAATGTTTCAAAAACATACTTATCCCATAATGGAATCCACAATGAAAGGAGGATGAAGTTGAAGTTAGAGCTACAAACTTGTGTTAATTTTGAATGGATGTCATTCTGGGTCTTTCACACATGTTTTCCGTGCTCATTTTAGCTTTGTCTTCATCATTGAAACAAGCATCCGTACCTATAAGTCAAAACAAGCAGAAAGTTCAAAGATTATGAAATAAGCTATTGAAACATAAACATAATTTGAAGAACAAGCTATTGTGAAGATGAACCTGTAAGGTAGCCATTTGGTAATATTTGATGCAACAAACGTAACCATTCGAAGAAGACGAGTTTGCTGCATAAGTTTGGGGTTTACATATGAGAGAGAAAAGTGACATATGTTAGGGTTTATTTTGAGAGAGACAAGTGGAAGAGATGTTAGGGGTTTGTTTTGAGAGAAACAACTGTAATGTACTGAAACGAGAGATAATTTTGCTTATATATAATTATTATTGATGCTAATATTATTTGTCCTCATGTATATTTTATTAAGTATATTTCCTGAATGATCAAGGATATTAATAGCTTTCATGCGTCATGATTAGTATGATTTATTTTTATTCTTTACTTTATCAATTTGTGTATATAAACTAATTGAATCCATCAATAATAATCATTGAATACTGTACTGGTAAAAGTGTACATGTATGCATGTTACTCCTACAAGGATAGGGGTACTCAGAGATCTTAGTAGGTATATTGTTGGAATAAAGTTGGTTGATACCATATCCATTGGGGTTTGATGGTAACAAAATATTTAAAAAACAATTGGATATTCTAACATATGTTTAACTATGCAGGATTATATCATTAAGAACAGATAACGCAAAGCTTAAGGAATCTGAATTTGAAGATCAGACTCTGACTTTGAAGATCACTTATGAACACTCTGCGTCTCATGGAGATCCAAACTCTAAAGAAATCAACTCTAAAGAAAGTCAGCCTCTTGTGACCCAGACTCTGAAGCTTCAGAAGTCAAAAAGAGGACTCTGATATGATCAACCTCTGAAGTATGAAGTCTGAAGGAAGTCAGCCTCTAAAGAAGAAGCTCTTCAACCAAGAAACTCTGATAGACTCAGATACTTTTTGATCATGTTAATACTTAAGGAAAAATCTCTTATTTGATGCCCGAGCCTTAACGAATAACTCCTCATGTAGAAAGTTGCTTTGTTGGTGTGTCTAATCAAGTACAAAGCTAGCTCAATATTTTGGTGGAAGTCTCCAACGTCTCTTTTCTCCCTCTCTATATAAGGAGTAGAAGGGATGAAAAAGAGGATTACCAAGCTTTAATACAACACACTTCTACAAAAATTGTTCATTGACATTCAAAGAGAAGCTACTTTGTCAAATTTAAAAGACTTAGAACATCTTAACTTTGTGTATATTTTAGAAGTTCTTAAGTCTTAAAGTCTTTCTAAGTTGTATTTTGTCTACACTTGTGATATACTATAATTGTTACCCAACTATCTTAATAGTTTTTTATAGAGTCAGAAATCTCTTGCTTTAGTTCTTGAGCATTTTAATACTTTAGTTTATGTGCTAGAGCAAGGAAGTCTCAGACTTGTATGTTTGAGCAAGGAAGTCTTGAGCTTGTATGCTTGAGAAAGGATGTCTCAAACTTGTGTGTTTGGGAAGGAAGTCTTATACTTGTGTGTCTAAGTAAATAAGTCTCTTGCTTGTGTTCTTGAGAATTTATAATCAGTTTAGTTATAGTTGAAATCCCTTGAAAGTACAAGGGAACTAGACTACCCTTAAGTTGTGAGAGGAACCAGTATAAACTGTTTGTGTTCTTGCCTTTACTTTCTTAGTATGGTTCAGAATCTGATTAGGTCTTTCAGAAATCAACCTAGTCTTATTAGTTAGAGTCTAAACCGAGTGTTCAAACTCTGGTTGAGAAACTTCATAAGCAGAAGCTGAAAAGGCTTAAAGAAGAAAAAGCAAACACAATTCAACATCTCCTTCTTGTGTTTTTCTCACATTCATTTGGTATTAGAGCCTGGTTTATGCTAAACACTTAATAGTGATGCAGAAAAAATCTTGAGAAAAATATATATTCTTCATGGCTAATGAATATGAAATAATTGGTTCAAGTGAGGGTACTCCTCGTGGTGATAATAATCATGATCAAAGTACATCTGAGAGGAACAAATATGTTGCTTGACCTCCATCATTCAGTGGAGACTCTATTGAATTTGAATGGTGGAAAAGCAAGATATATACTGACATCATAGGTCTTGATGATGAGTTGTGGTATATCTTGGAAGATGGCATTAACATTCAAGTTAATGGTCTTGGAGTGGTATCGGACAAAAATTCTCTCACACTTGCTCATAAAAAGATTTGCAGAAAATATCATAACATAAGAGGAATCTTGGTTGATGCTCTACCTAATTTTGAGTATATCAAAGTTATTGATAATCCCACTGCTCAAACCATCTTTAAATCTTTATGTACTACTTATGTAGGGAATCAACAGGATTAGGAAGCTAAGGATAACCTTCTAGTTCAACAATATGAGTTGTTTAAGATGAAGGAAGATGAAGACATTGAAACTATGTTTTTTAGGTTTCAAATTCTTATGTCTAGTCTTCAAGTTCCAAACAAGACCTACACTACCTCTGATCATGTCAAGAAGATTATTAGGAGTTTTCCTGTCAAGTTCATACCCAAGGTAACAATAATCCAGGAGGCTAAAGACTTAAACATACTAAGTCTTGAAAGTCTTATCAGTAATCTCCAGAGTCATGAGATGAACCTGTAAAGAAGTCAAAGTACCTTGCCTTGAAAACTTCTACAAAATCTGTAAAGGCTCCGAAAATCTAGAAATCTGAAGAAGCTTCTGAAGAAGACTCATATAATGAGGAAATGTCCTTTATCATTAAAATATTTCAATACTTGGCCAAGAAGAAGAACATATTCTATGGTAGAAGCAGTAACTTCATAGGATCAAGTTCAAGAGATAATAAGGATGATTAGAAGGGTTACTTCAACTTCCAGAAGTCTAGTCACTTTATTACTAAATGTCTCGAGCTACAAAAGGAGAAGGAAAAGAAAGGAAGCTTCCAGAAAGACAACTTCAGAATTAGATTCAAGAAGAGTTTCATGGCTACATGGGATGAACTTGACAAAGCAAAAGACTTTCATAAAGATGAAGAGCAAGCCAATCTTGCTTTGATGGGTCTTACATCTTCTAAAGTAGGATCTGACTCGGATTTTGGTTCAGTATCTGAGGAAGATGAGGTATTTTCTAAATTATCTTGTTCTAATTTGATTACCTTTGTTTCAAGAACTTATGAGTAGGTGACATGAAAAGGCCAGACACATGAAAACACTAACAAAACAATATGATCTTTTGAAAGAGGAATTACCATCTATTCAAAACAAGAATGAAATTCTTGAGATAGCTCGTATCTATCATGTCAAAGATGTATCTGATAAAGTTCTTAATAAGCATGGAATAGTCCTTCAGGAATTTATCTTAACTGGCCTTGAAAGATCAAAGCTTGCATCCATGATCTATTGTGTAAGTCGGAGTAGAGGAAAAGGTCCGGGTTAGTGTCAAAAACCTATTAATCCAAGGATTGAAACCTTGATTAAACCCTTAGATTATTCCTCCTCTTAATCTACTAAAAAGGGTTAGACTGTTATTTTGTATCTAACTCAAACAATGCAAAGATTCTGAACCAATCAGAATCTAAAACTGCTGAGTCAAGGGTTCTAAAGAAATCAGAACCTGAGAATCTAAAGTTAAAGGATATGAAGTCATCAGAACCTAAGACTTTGAAGTCAAAGGTTCTGAAGAAACCAAGACCTAAGGCATCAAGTCATAAGGTTCTGAAATCTTCAGAACCCAAGGCCAGGACTCATTCAAGACAACAAACTTTCAAACCAAAAGTCTTGAATGGTTCTAAACCTTTTTATATGAGAACAAAGGTACAAAATAATAAAAGACATATCAGAACTAATCGTAAAGGACTCATAAAACTATGGCTACCTAAATCTGAAATCATTTTTTCTACAGATATGCTTAAAGGGAGAAGCAAAGTAGAAATCTTGATACATAGACAGTGGCTGCTTGTAAGACCCCAATTTTGACCCTAAGATCCCTCATGCTATCTCATCATATGCATTAGCATTGGGATCACATCTTGGCATCCTCCTTACCCCTCATTCATTGGGTTTGCATTGGG
Organism: Lathyrus oleraceus; assembly: GCF_024323335.1. NCBI lineage: Eukaryota > Viridiplantae > Streptophyta > Magnoliopsida > Fabales > Fabaceae > Lathyrus > Lathyrus oleraceus. Next base: position 169,864,819 of record NC_066579.1, on the reverse strand, counting down.
AGAGGTCACCAAGCGTATTTGATTGTATCATACTTTGTATTTTATCATATTTAATAACCAAAATACCAAAAATATGTCTTTGTATAAACTAACTCTTTTGTAGGTAGGGCATGTGCTCACCTTTGATCTATCAATCTCACATATAGGGTTTAAGACCCTCAATGCAACGAGCTCAATCAAGAAATGATTCACATTATCTCTAAGTATCATATATGGATCCCCATTACCTCCACATGTTATTTTGATCAAGAAATCATCAAGAGTTTGGAGTTGGTTTGCCTTGGAAACCCTATTTCATCTAGGTATCTTGTGTAACTTCTCCAACAAGCTTCTTCACCAATTGATCAAATATTTCAAAGGATACTTCAAATTTCATCATATTATGCATATATGATCCAACTTCCTTAAGGATTTCTTTGGAAGAACATTCAGAGAAGAGCCTGTATCAACCAAAACATGGGAAAGCACCACCCCTTTGCATTCTATTGTGATATGCAAGGCTTTGTTGTGATTCCTGCCCTCAGATGTCAGGTCATAGTCGGTGAAACCTAGCCCATGGCCAGCGTTTACATTTGAAACTACCGACTCCAGCTGGTTAACAGTTATCTCTGGTGGAACATAGGCCATATTCAGTACTTTCAACAAGGCCGCTCTGTGCGCCTCAGAGCACATCAATAATGAGAGAATGGAGATCTTTGAGGGTGTCTGATTTAGCTGGTCGACTATCTTGTAGTCACTTTTCTTGATAATCCTCATAAACTCATCCACTTCCTTCTCGAATGCGGTCTTAGGAGGAGCTTCCTCAGTAGTAACCTCTTCGGTGGCTACCTGTTTTCCTTTAGCCTTGGCAGCTGCCTCAGCTTCAGTATTCGTGCGGAATGTTGATGGTGCAAACAGGCGTCCACTGCGAGTGAAGCCACCAACTCCTCCAACATTGTCTACAGCGGAGCTACCAATGTCAATGTCTTCCTTGTTAACTTTCTGCCCCTGGCAGTAGATATCAGCCCCATAGTGCCACGTGATAGCACTGTCTTTCTCATACGGAATAGGTCCTGGTACCGTGATGGTGACCGGACTAACCAAATCAGGTTGAGGGCTGTCAGAGTAAATTGTAACTGGTGCTGGACTTTCAATGTTTACCGTTGTTGGTTTTGTACTTTCTCGGAAAGAAACTGTTGTCGGAGCGGGTCTCTCGGGAACATATATTTCTTCAGGAGTGAAATAAAACGTCACTGTCGACACATCATTCTTCACTGGACGGGTCTGATCGAACTGAAGACAACCTTCATCTATCAGTTGCTGAATACCCCTTCTCAAACTGTCACATCCGTTCTCGGCAGCTTGACAATTTCTGCACTCTCCCCCACAGCCCGGGAAAATCTGTCCTTTCAAAAGTCGGTCTTTGACCACCGATAGCGAAGTCTTCACTTTAGTCACATCAGAAACCAAATTCAAAATTTCCCCACTATCAACAATATTAATTTTCTGCCCGCCGTGGGCTGGCATCGGGTTTTGGATAACATTAGGCACCGGAGAAAAATTGATAGCCTTGGCGTCTCTCAAATCTTGTACTTTTAGCTGGAGAGCCTTGCAATTATTTGTAGTATGGCCAGGTGCGTTGGAGTGAAAAGCACATCTGGCGTTGACATCATAACCTCTGGGCAAATTATTAGGATCGATTGGTGGAGCCAGAGTTCTTAACGTAACCAGATTCAGGTCAATCAGCCTGGGGAGTAATACAGAATAAGGCATTGGGATTGGCTCAATGACCTGGTCCGTCTGCCTTGGACGTTGTTGATAGTGTCTCTACTGACCCGGATTACCTCCTTGCTGTTGATTGTTGTACCTGGGTTACTGTTGCGGATGATAATGCGGTTGTTGTTGCTGCTGAGGAGCAGGTGTTGGAATAGTGACTGCGGCCACTTGATCTTGATAATAATTAGGGCGTCCTTTGCCCCTGCCTCTGCCGGCATACACAATGCTTGTCTCGCCTTCTCTTCTTCACTGACCGTTACCAGCAAACCGTTTCTTGGAAGCACTATTGTCTTGAATTCGGCCCATCTTCAACAAACTCTCGATTCTTTCTCCAGCAATTACTATCTCTGCAAAGCTGATTGACGGGCAAGCAACCAATGTCTCAATATAATTGCCTTGAAGAGTGTTCATGAACATGTCCGCCATCTCCCTTTCAGACATAGGGGGTTGGACGGACGCAATAATTTGTCTCCAACGCTGAGCATATTCTCTAAAGGTCTCCTTGGCATTCTGAGACATTCCTTACAACAAGGTCCGATTTGGAGCCATGTCCAAGTTGTATTGATATTGCTTGACAAAAGCCTATGCCAAGTCTTTCCAGCTCTTGATGGTAGTACGGGACAAATGAGAATACCATTCACGAGAAGCTCCAGTTAGTCTGTCTTCAAAATAGTACATCCACAGCTTTTCATCTTCCGTGTGAGCTCCCAACCTTCCCAAATAAGATTGGAGATGAGTGCGTGGGCAAGAAGACCCATTGTATTTCTCAAAAGTAAGGGGTTTGAACTTGTGAGGAATCCTTACTCCCTGAACCAGACCAAGATTTGTGACATCAAAACCTAAGGAATTTTGAGACTCCAAAGATTTGAGCTTCTCAGCAAGCTCATCCATACGGCGAGTGGTCTCATGGGCTTCGTCGTGCAAAGAGAATTGATCATACTGATAATCTTCAGTAACGGGGCACCTGTTAATCCGAATTCCTTGATTCACATTGTACCTTCCGCCAATACCATTTCCAACATTCCCCGTGTTGCCAACATTACCCGGGTTTCCATCAGCATTTGCGTTACCCGCGTTACCATTGTTCACAGGGTTATCAGCGTTCCCAGGGTTACCAGGGTTCCCCTCAACATTTGGCATCTCTACCTCTGGATCGGGCCTCGGTTGCTCAACCAATTCCCTCAGCTTCTCCTAGCCTTCTGCCATACCATTCATCAATGTCATGAACTGATCCATCCTTCATGCATATCAGCCAGCTCTTTTTGTACCTGGTCCATCGCTAGTTGCGGACAATTTTCCTTTTTCGGGTACCTGTGGACTTGCTTGGGACCAATAATGCCTGAAACAGGGAACAAACTTTAGACACTGCGGTGACACCTGCAAAACAGACAAGGGTTAATATGCATGGTATGCGATGCGCTGCTTATTCAATTTTAAGGCACCCCCCATTTGAAAGGGATTACCCTGCAAATGAATAAGCATGAGATGTTGGATGCAAATATGCAGATGATGTTATGCAATGCAAAGGAATGTCAATCAGGATTGCTGTATCTGCTTGAATATCTGTCGGGTTGCACTGTCTGAAGAGAAACCCACTGAAGAATATAATACAAGATCAAAGCTCTGCTCCAGAAAACCGGGTTGGTTGGAGGTTAAAGTTTCCTGAATTTAGCCCGCCCCTCACTGGTAGTTTCTAAGAACAGAAGTTTGTCAACTTTGGCCCTTCAGTCGAGAATAATACGTTTACCAATGAAGGTTTGGCATTATTACAGGATAAAAGACCTCCACTGACTCCCCTCAACAGGACATCCTAATAGCAAGTTCCCACTCTCGGGGTCCTCGGATTGATCAGCGAGAATGCGCCCACCAGAGCTAACATAATCACGTCTCGGAGGAGAGACCTCGACTGAGTTCTCGGGAAATGGTCACCAGAGTCGACGATTTCTAGAGGAACATCATGCCGTTACAGAACACCCGTAGGACAGAATATGTCCAAAAGAAACCTCGTCTGGGTATGGGTCTTCATGAACGACTTAACGTAGCAACACGCCACGCAAGCCTCATGACTATCCACTCTAAAACCTGTGTGTACGCTCAAGCCTGGGTAATGGGCTTATCTCCCATAGAACATCCCATCCCAAAAACAGAACCAGCAGATATAGCAATCATACGTACACAATGCAATAAGATAAGGTAGGTAAATAAATAACTGTATAAAAGCATGAACACCCAATAAGCAAACAACCTACAAAAGCTAGGAGGGACTCGCTTAGGGAAACTGGGTCCCCAACATAGTCGCCAGCTGTCGCAACCTACCTGCGAAAAAAACAACCGGCGAAAAAGGAAAGACAGAAGAGTCGCCACCGTGCATTATTGATCCTAAAGGAGGGAAAGGAAACGCTCGAAGTAAACCTGGAAAAAGGAAAGGAAAAGACAAGGTCTCGCAACCAAATCTTGGGTTCGGGAGTCGATTATACGAAGGGAAGGTATTAGCACCCCTACGCATCCGTAGTACTCTACGGGATCCACTTTTGTTGTTCTTGTCTAAAGGGTGTGTGTATATCTAATGTACTATTTACTAAAAGAGGGGTTAAAAGAAAATGACTCGCACGGATGTCGCATCCACTGCATACGTATCTCATATGAATATGAGAATTAGAGTCTTCGTAGCTCGGCTACCTATGGGTTAAGGAGGAGTGTGCTCGCTAAGACATCGCGTCTTATGCCTACGTATCTCATCTGGAATGAGAATCAGAGCAAGCCGTAGTTCGGCTAACTACGGGTTAAGTTTTGGGATGAATGACGTTACTACGCGATCTACCGGATGTTCGACCTTTGGAGACTTACTCGCATGTAGTAGAAGGAGTAAACGTGTTCTTAGGAGAAGAAGAATCAATGAGTTGGTGGTGTTTTAGGGACGCTCACACAAAAAGGCAGTCCTAGACGAAGGAACCGCGCTACCTTAATAAACATGCAAACGGGAGACTATCAAACCATACAAAACAAACATGCATAAAGTAAACACGCCAGCAAAGGGGCTCAAACACGCAGGGGTAGGGCTTTAGTCAAGAGGGGTCATATCAACCTCGACAAACAAGCCATGGAAGGGTAATCAAACGGGATCTTAACCACTAACATTGAACGTCAGGGTGAGCAGATCAAAAGGGTAATGAGGATAAGACCTCATAGCTCTTAACCCTGGACAGGGTGAGCTCATGACAAGGCGTGGGGGTTCAGAAAGATGGAACCCTCTCCACTGACCGACCGGACAAAAGATCTTGAGCTTTTGTTCTGAAGCATCGACACGTAGTGTGATCTTAAAGAACGACGCACTGAATAACGGGGGATTGACTATTGATCCCTTTTATCCGTCAATTGCCTCTTCGGAGGTCTTTAGGCAAAAAAGTAGTAAAATGCGGGAAAGATAAAGATAAAGGGGGTTAAGAGATCTACCACACAGATAAAGATCCGAAGCAACAGCAAATAAAGAGATAAGAAACCCAGAGATCTCTCAAGCTAGCACCATCAAAGAAATCGAGTCAGTACAGGTAATCGGGATAAACCTCCAGGTGGTATCCCACAAATAAAGTGGAACACCCGGCAAGCCATCTCTGCAAGAGTCATATGAGCCCTCACAAAACAAAACTCAACAAACAGGTTAGAGAAACAAGATAGGGTAATCAAGAGTTGCCCCCAAATCAAAATGTAACCACATGAATCATGCCATTAAAATTCACAAAAAGCTCACAAAAAGCAACAAAGGGTAGGAGGCCTAAACCTCTTGTCAAACACATGCATCAAAAGGGTATCAAATTCACCCATAATACCTCATACATTCAGAGCATTCAAATTAAAAGCATAAAGTAATGGGAATAAGGCAAACCTGACTGGAGAGATCGAATGAAATTGAATTGCCCAGTTGGGTTTGCAAAGCAATCTGAGGGTTTATATGAGATGGAATTGGTTCTTTGCAGATGAGTTCCCTTCAGTCTTTGGAGGTTGCTCTGAACTCTGTTAGCTCTTCTCTCACTATCTTTTTCCCAGCCAGGGTAATAGGAATAGAATGACCTTTTGTTTCACTGAAACTCTGAATTTATAACCTGATTTTTGTGGACCTGTGGGCTCAAATGAGAGAGGCCCAAGTCCAAAATTTTTCTGTTATATTTTATTTTTTTATATATTTATTTATTATTATTTATTTATTTATTTAATTTTTATTTATTTTTTCGTTTATTATTATTATTATTATTATTATTTTTTTTTTTTGTTTTTTTGTTTTTTTTTGTTTTTGTTTTTGTTTTTTTTTAAAACACGTGGGCTTCGCCTAACGAGCATGACAGTTCAAGAAATTCCTCTGAGCGTAGGTGATTCCGGTGGCTTTTCTTGGGACTCGCTAGGCGACCCATTCTGCTCGCCTAGCGAGCATGACAGCTCATGAACAAACTTTTGCTCCTTCAGGATTAACGTTTTGACTGAAGAATAGACCCTTGTTGGAAGTAACTCAAGTCCTTCCCTTGTGTTGACTGATCATCTAAATAGAACCCACAAAGTGTCCTGGATGATGTTCAAGCTTCTTGGAGCTAATCCCAATTGATATGATGAAATGCAATGTATCTAATTCTGATTGATAATGATGAAATGCAATGTGAAATGTTAAATGACCTAAAAATGAATGCATGAATGAGGAGGGCAAATTTTGGGGTGTTACACACACTAACACTAACTACTAATTACTAACTTTTAATTCAAGCATTTAATTCCTTGCAATTTACTTTAATGCAATTTAATTTCTTGCTCATTTATTCATATTGCCTTTTCCCTTTGCTCACTTGAGCTCATATTTTAAGTTTATGCTATTTTTCTTTTGCTCACTTGAGCTTATTATTGTGAATAAATATATTGTTGCTTTGTGTTTATTTTGTGATTGTTTGTGTGAACCCAATGCAAAAAGGAGAAAGGACTTAGGATTAGGACCTCACCTATGCTTAATGGAGTTCAAGAGCAACCAGGCCTCATGCCTTTAGAGTGCTAAATTTGTTGAAGAGCAACTAGGCCTCATGCCTTTAGAATGCTAAAATCTTGAAAGTTGACTTGAAAGGACCTCTAATCTAAACTCATTCTTTGTACATTCCTCTTATTGCATTGTGAACTTTTTGATTGTTTGTTCTTGTGTGATAGGGATTCCAAACTTGAGATAGTAAGAAGGACCATTGTCATGAATAGCCAAGCTAAGAGAGACAAGCCAAATGGAGATCCTAGGAGTATGAATGAATATTTGTTTGATTGCTTTGAGTTAATTGCTAAGTCCAAAGGAAAGGAGCATCTTGAATCATCTTTATGATCTCAAAGAAGGAACTCCAAGGGTTTTATCTCTTCTCTTCTCTTTGCATGTTTAGGACTAGCCCTTCTCTTCTTCTCCTCACTCTAACCCAAGCCAAACTTATTTTGTGCAAATATTGACATTGTTTTCAAAACTAGAAACCTAGGCCATATGCCTTTGATTTTTCAAACTCTTTTCATTAATACTTGTATTAAATGAACCTTAAGTCAACTTTGACTTCATTTTGTGAATACTCCTAATTTGTAAATACAACTCACTCAAGTTGTTTTTGTGGTTCTAATGACCACCTTTGTTAAACCTTTTCATAAACATTAGTCATTAGGTTTGAGTTATCATAGTGGTTGATGTAAACCTCACCTTATCCTTAGTGATTGGACTATAAGTCTTCCATACTTATTATAGGGTGGATCCCTCACTAGTATGTTGAAGCTCTCCTCACATGGTGGATTGTTGGTTTAGGTTGAGTTTTCTCCCTTTGATAACAAAAGTCCTTAAGGTTTTTGACAAATCAATTCACCCATATTTTGAATTTTTTACCCCGAACTATGAGGTTTTGATCCTACCTTTGTGATGGTACGTAGGCAATGGGTTTATCCATTCAAACAACAAATTGTAAATAATATGTATTTTCTTTTCTCATCTCCCCAATCTTGTTTGCACAAATATTTTCACAAATACCAACCTACAATACACTTTGCAAAAAGGGCTCCCTTAGAGTACTAAGGTTGTTTTGGGTGCTTAAAACCTTCCCATTGCATAACCAACCCCCTTACCCAGATCTCTGACATTTTTATTAGTTTTTGATTTGATAAAACTACTTGGTTTTTGTTCGCTTTCTAACCTTTCCTTTGGATAAATAGAAGTGTGATGGCGACTCAAATTGTATGATTTACTTTTGATTTAGTCAATAAATCTAAAGGTAACGAATACCCCGCTACAGAAAAGTGGCGACTCTGCTGGGGATTATCTTCCTAGTGGGTTTAGCCTACTTTTTGCTTGTTGTATTGTATGTTTATATTTATTTGTGACATATTTTTGTGCAAATTTGGGATGACTGTATTGTTTGTAATGTATGAATTGCTTGATATATATCAATTGCTTGTGTGCTTGGTAGTCTCTTGTGAGATGAATTCTATACCCGAACTCGAGTGCACTTATGATAGGAGAATGGCATAGTCTTGTTGACTTGTGTGGAGTTATTCCTTAGCAAGTTGACTTGCAAGCCCATTCACTTGGTGGAGGTTTTGTTGGGATCAATAATGTCACACGAGTAGTCGTGGTTAGGAATTACTCTTTCCAATATATACGTTAGAAGCCAAGGACCTTAGATTACCTAGCCCATCTTGGCCTATTTTAGGACGTAGTGCGAAGATCGTTCAAGTGTAAGATTTGATACGATTGTTACACGATACTACACTCATAAGAGTCTCTCTTGAGAATATTTTTGGAATACGAGTAGTCATTTTATCCGATAATATCCGAAAGATGAGATGATGACTATGGGAACCTTTTTAGAACATGATTGTCAGATTTAACCATAGTACACTCCCGTTGGGTGGTTCTTAACCGAGACTCCATGCTCGTGACTTGCAATAAACCCTTGATTCGCGGTTGAAATGTTCTCGTATATCCTTAATATCAATGGAACTTGGGTGTTGATAAGGTGTAAACCATAATCCACCAAAATGGATGATTGATATTATGGATGACTTGATCCATCCCGTGACCTTTGTGTGGCGTGACTTGCTTGATCCTTGAGTGTGATTGTTGCATCCATGCATTCATGCATTCATTTTCATCCATATCATCAACAATGAGAAAATCTTCAAGGAACTTAAGAGGTCTATTTGCAAATTTTTAGACATGGATAAGCAAAGAAGGAATACGAAGAAGTACAGTTTCAGACAACCCGACTTGAAAGAGTTAAGGAGTTTGATATCCTATGTATTATATCCCTTGGAGTTCAAAGCTCGCCATGGGAAGCTCCCGTGTATTCTTTCTACCAAGGTGGATGAAGGTCTGATGAGTGTATTGGTGCAGTTCTATGATCCTCTGTACCGTTGCTTCACTTTCCTGGATTTCCAGCTTTTGCCTACACTCGAGGAGTATGCCTATCTTGTGGGTATACCTATCTTGGACCAGTTTCCGTTCAATGGCTTGGAGAGAGTTCATTCTTCTCAAGAGATTGCTGACATGCTTCATGTTGATGTATTTGAGATTGTTGCTCATATGACTACCAAAGATGGAATTCAAGGTCTCCCATCTGATTTTCTCATTGCCCAAGCTACTTTGTTTGGGAAGGCCATGAGTGAGGACGCTTTTTAAGCCATATTTGTACTTCTCATCTATGGGCTAGTGTTATTCCCCAACATCGACAATTTTGTGGATGTGAACGCTATTAGGATTTTCTCTACTCTTAATCTCGTTCCGACTCTGTTGGGTGACACTTATTTCTCTTTGCATATGAGGAATGCAAAGGGTGGTGGTACCATTGTGTGTTGTTTGCCTCTGTTGTACAAGTGGTTTATTTCGCACTTGCCTCAGACGCTCGCCTTCAAGGAGAACAAAGGATGTCTACGGTGGTCCACGAGACTTATGTCTCTCACTAATGATGATATCTTTTGGTATAACCGTGTATATGATGGTGTCCAGATTATTGATTCTTGTGGTGAATTCTCCAATGTGCCTCTTCTTGGTACATGTGATGGAATTAACTACAACCCTATTTTGGCTCGCCGTCAGCTTGGGTTCCCCTTAAAGGATAAACCTAACAACATTCTGTTGGAAGATGTATTATAACAAGAGGGTAAAGATCCCCAGAACTTAAAGGGCAGAATGGTCCATGCTTGGCGCAAGATTCATAGGAAGGGAAGGAAAGAGCTTGGTCCGAAGAATTGTATTGCTTTGGAACCCTACACCTCTTGGGTGAGGAAGAGAGCTTCTGAGTACCGCATGCCCTATGACTATCTAAGACCTGCCCCTATGGTTATGGTTGGGCCTTCAACCCTCCCTAGCCAAGGAGTAGAGGAGTTGAGAGATGAAGATCGTTCACGTGCTTGGGTCCGTGAGCGAGAGGAATTACTTCAGTAGCTTAGAGATAAGGATGATGTGATAGAATTGCTGGAGCATCAGGTTATTGATGAGCCTGATGATATGGTTACTTATCTTCTTCCTCGGTCATCCAGGTTTTGAAAGAGGAAGTATGACCGACTCGCCAAGGAGAAGGCAGATATGGAGGCAGCCTATGAGAGAGAGGTGAAGATGCTTCGTGCAACTTATCTTCCGGTCTCGAGAGCTTTGGACGATTTCTTCTAGGGTTCCATAGGATGTTCATTTTCCTTCTCTCTTGTATTGTATTTGGTTACCAAGATTGTACTTCTTCATTGGTGTAAATTTTTTTTCAAATATTATTGCTGTGAGTATTTCCATATATGTCTTAAAAGAGTAATATTTCCAAACATTTGCAAATAGATCTCTAAAAGTTCCTCTGATTAAAAATAAATCATATGCACCAAGCATTGCATGCATCATATGCATAAACATGTTTTGTTCAGAGCTTCTTGATCAGTGGTCTAACTTTGTGTTCTTCATTTATTTTGAAGACAAGCAGACAAACTAGTATAACACCAGGGAAAATCTTCCAAAGCTAATGGATCATCTTGAGCAAGAGAGACCGTGAACTGAAACAGGAAGTTGCTAGACTGACTGCCATGATGGAGTCAGTGCTGGCCGCTCAGAGCCAATCATCTCCAACTCCTGCAACTCCTCCCACGAGGACGGTTATTTCAGAGGTAGCTTCCTCTACTGTGCCTGTCGCCACAACTCATTTTGCGCCAACTATGCCAGCCAGGTGCCCGTGGGGGATGCCCGCAAACTTTGTGTCTGAAGGTCTTGCTCCAACCTTCGCTTCTCTGCCGGCATCTAGCTCGGTCCTTGCTGTGCCACCTCCCATTGTGCATACGTTACCAAGAGTCGAAGATACCATTTATCATTCTGAGCCATCTGAGGGCTCAGATGTTTATGAGAAAATGGATGTGATGAACGACCAATTCCTTGAGCTGCGCAAGGAACTGAAGACTCTAAGGGGGAAGGACCTCTTTGGTAAATCTGCTGCTGAGTTTTGCCTTGTGCCCAACGTCAAAATCCTTGTTAAGTTCAAAGTGCCTGACTTTGAAAAGTACAAGGGAAACACTTGCCCTCTCAGCCATCTTGTGATGTACGCTCACAAGATGTCGACTCAGACAGAGAACGATCAACTCCTTATCCATTATTTTCAGGACAGCCTGTCCGGTGCCACACTCATATGGTACATGGGTCTGGATAGTGCGAACATCTGCTCCTTCAATGATCTTGGCGAAGCTTTCGTCAAGCAATATAAATACAATGTTGATATGGCTCCTGATAGGGAACAACTAAGGGCAATGTCCCAAAAAGAGAAGGAGACTTTCAAGGAGTTCTCCCAGAGATGGCGTGAGTTGGCCGCTCAGATTGTGCCACCCCTCGAGGAGAAGGAAATGACCAAGATCTTTTTGAAGACCTTGAGTTCATTTTATTATGAGAGGATGATAGCTAGTGCTCCCTCGGACTTCACCGAAATGGTGAATATGGGGATGAGTCTAGAGGAAGGAGTCCGGGAAGGACGTCTGACCGAGGATGAAGGCTCTTCTGCAAAGCGATATAGGGGCTTTGCAAAGAAGAAAGGGGGAGAGGCACATGCTGTGTCTTCCCATGTCAAACGAAGACCCTATGTGAAGAGGAAGACTGTTCGCCCGACCAGTAACCAGCACCAGGTGGCTCATATAGCACATGCCTTTAGGGAAGCTCAACATTATCAACAACAACAACAACAACAACATTATCAACAACAGTATCATCCACAACAGCAGGTCTACCAGCCTCGAAACAACACCAACACCAGCACCAACTACGATAGGAAGAGGGTCACTTTTGATCCAATTCCAATGACCTATCCTGAACTCTATCCGTCTCTGATAGATAGAAAGCTAATTACTCCATGTGACCCACCTGCTGTACCTACCAACCCTCAGTGGTGGTACAAGCCTGAATTACATTGTGTATATCATTCCGGTGCTCCCGGACATGATGTGGAAAACTGCTATCCCCTGAAGACCAAGGTGCAAGACCTTGTTAGAAGTGGGATTTTGTTTTTCGAGGACGTAGGTCCTAATGTTAAGAAGAACCCATTGCCCGAGCATGGAAAAGCTGCCGTGAACATGGTCCAGGGTTGCCCTGGCAAATCTAAAGTCCTGTATGTCAGTCATATCAGCCAATCTTTGGTCGAGATGCACAGACTGTTATGTGGATACAGTCATTACGAGCATGACCATGACAGATGCCAGGTGTGCACTGTCAACGAGAGAGGATGTCGACAAGTCAGGAAGGACATCCAAGAGATGCTGGATCAGGGTATGATTGAGATACTTCAGAATCGAAATGAGGACGAAGTGGATGTAATTTCCCATGTGTTCAGAATACTAGAGCCTGTTGTCATCAAATATGATGGCAGCAAGAATAAGGTTTCTCCTACTCTTGTGATTAAGCCAACGGGCCCTGTCCCGTATTCCTCAGATAAAGCTATGCCTTACAGGTACAATGCAGTTATACTAGAAGATGGGAAGGAGGTGCCGTTTCTCTCCACCTCTTTGTGAGTATTTCTGATGTCAGTGGTATCACCCGCAGTGGTCGTGTTTTCTCGGTGCCGCCGAAACCCCAATATGACGTGAGAAGAACTGCTACTGTTAATCCTGCCGGTCCTGTGGGGACTTCTTCGAATCCGGCACTTGTTGTGAAGGGTGTTGACCCTGTTGTTGATAAATCTACTAAAGCTCCTGTCCTGGTTGGCCAATATGGCATTTTGAAAGAGGACTGTGATGAGATACTGAGGCTCATCAAGAGGAGCGAGTACAATGTTGTTGATCAACTGCTTCAAACTCCATCAAAGATATCTGTCTTATCTTTGTTGATGAATTTTGAGCCACACTGCGAAGCTTTGCAGAGGGTGTTGGACGTGGCATACGTGGATCACGATGTCATAATTGAACAGTTTGATAGCATTGTTGCAAACATAACTGCTTGTAACAATTTGAGCTTTTGCGATGCTGATCTTCCCGAGGAGGGAAAAGACCACAATTTGGCCTTACACATTTCAATGAACTGTAAGGATGATGCCTTGTCCAATGTGTTGGTGGACACAGGATCATCACTTAATGTGTTTCCAAAATCCACTCTGGCTAAACTTTCATACCAAGGGCCTCCCATGAGGCAGAATGGAGTGGTTGTTAAGGCTTTTGATGGATCGAGGAAAACTGTGATCGACGAAGTTGAACTCCCGATCAAGATCGGACCTAGTGATTTCCAGATCACTTTCCAGGTCATGGATATCCACCCATCATATAGTTTCTTGCTTGGCAAGCCATGGATTCACGAGGCAGGCGCCGTGACATCCACCCTACACCAGAAGTTAAAGTTTGTCAAAAACAAGAAGTTGGTGGTGATAAGGGGAGAAAAGGCTCTCTTGGTTAGCCATTTGTCTTCCTTTTCCTATATAGATACTGAGGATGAGGTTGGGACTCCGTTCCAAGCCTTGTCTATTGCTGATCCTTCAAGGAAAAGACCTTCTTCATTTGCTTCCTACAATGATGCTAAGTTGGCCATTGAGCATGGCGCAACTACTAGTTTAGGACAAATGATCAAGCTGGAAGATAATAAATCTCGGGCTGGCATAGGGTATTCTTCAGGCATTTCCAATGAGCGTGGGCTGTTCCAGAGTGGAGGTTTCATCCACACTGTTGAAGATCAAGAGGCTACTGCTATAGTGGAATATGATGAAGAGGAAGATTTTGGCAACTTTGTCATCCCTGGAGGAATCTGCAATAATTGGGTCGCTGTTGATGTTCCAACAGTTGTCCACATAATATGTTTATTTTGTTTCAAAAACCCTTCTCCCATGCCAAAAGGAGAAGTGATGACATTGTTGGCACATATTAATACAATGATATTCAATCAATAATTACATGTTAAATGTTTGTTTTTCCAAAATTATTTGTCCTTTTTGCTTTTTGCATGAAATTGGTGATCACCATAAAACCCTAAAAAGAGAATAAAATCAATCTTTTCATCTGCATAATGATTTTCCTTGTTTGAATTCTAAAATTTCTTTTATACTCAAAATCATTATGCAGGTTGATCAAACCCATTGAACATAATGATCCAACACCATCTCCCAACTTTGAGTTCCCTGTATTTGAGGCAGAAGAAGATGACGTTGAAGAGATTCCTGATGAGATTACCCGTCTACTTGAGCACGAAGAGAAGATCATTCAGACGCATCTTGAGAATCTGGAAACAATCAACTTGGGATCTGAAGATTGCATTCGTGAGGTAAAGATTGGGGCACTCCTTGAAGAGTCTGTCAAGAAGGGGTTGATTGAGTTGCTACGAGAATATGTCGACGTCTTTGCCTGGTCGTATAAAGACATGCCTGGTCTAGATACTGATATCGTGCAACATTTCCTGCCGTTGAAGCCTGAGTGTGTACCTGTGAAACAGAAGCTCAGAAGAACTCATCCTGATATGGTAGTGAAGATTAAAGAAGAAGTTTAGAAGAAAATTGATGCGGGGTTTTTGGTGACTTCTACATATCCTCAATGGGTGGCCAATATTGTGCCTGTGCCTAAGAAAGATGGAAAAGTCCGAATGTGCATGGACTATCGAGACCTGAATAAAGTTAGTCCGAAAGATGATTTTCCTCCACCACATATTGATATGTTGGTAGACAATACAACTAAATTCAATGTCTTCTCATTTATGGACGGATTTTACGGTTATAACCAGATTAAAATGGCACCCGAGGATATGGAGAAGACAACATTCATCACACCTTAGGGAACATTCTGGTATCTAGTGATGCCCTTCGGTTTGAAGAACGTCGGAGCCACGTATCAACGAGCTATGACTACCTTGTTTCATGATATGATGCACAAGGAGATTGAGGTATATGTCGATGATATGATTGCAAAGTCGTGAACGAAAGTTGAACGTGTAGAGCATTTGTTGAAGCTTTTTCAGCGTTTGAGGAAGTACAAACTCCGCCTGAATCCGAACAAGTGTACCTTTGGAGTCTGATCTGGCAAGTTATTGGGCTTTATTGTCAATGAAAGAGGTATTGAGGTTGATCCTGCCAAGGTCAAAGCAATACAAGAAATTCCTGCGCCCAAGACTGAGAAGCAAGTCCGAGGTTTTCTTGGCCGCTTGAATTATATTTCCAGATTTATATCCCACATAACTGCCACATGTGCGCCTATATTCAAAATCCTATGGAAAGATCAGCGTCATGATTGGACTGAGGATTGCCAAAAAGCCTTTGACAGTATTAAAGAGTATCTGTCTGAGCCTCCGATTCTGTCTCCGCCTGTTGAAGGGAGACCATTGATTATGTACTAGACATTGCTTGATAACTCCATGGGTTGTGTCCTAGGTCAGCAAGATGAATCAGGGAAGAAAGAATATGCTATATACTATCTGAGTAAGAAGTTCAATGATTGTGAGTCTCGGTACTCAATGCTTGAGAAGACATGTTGTGCTTTGGCTTGGGATGGCCAGCGCTTATGCCAGTATATGTTAAATCATACGACTTGGTTGATATCCAAAATGGATCCAATCAAGTATATCTTTGAGAAGCCTGCTTTAACTATGAGGATTGCTCGTTGGCAGATGTTGTTATATGAGTATGACATTGAGTATCGAGCTCAGAAGGTTATTAAAGGTAGTATCTTGGCTGACCACTTGGCACATCAACCAATTGAGGATTATTAGTCTATTCAGTACGACTTCCCTGATGAGGAGATTCTGTATTTGAAAATGAAAGATTATGATGAGCCTACGCTCGATGAAGGGCCAGAGCCTGGTTCCCGATGGGGTATGGTATTCGATGGTGCTGTTAATCAATATGGAAATGGTATTGGGGTAGTGATTATTACTCCTCAGGGCACCCATTTTCCTTTTACAGCAAGGCTAACTTTCAAATGCACGAACAATATGGAGGAGTATGAGGCCTGTATTATGGGTTTGGAAGAATGCATTGATCTTAGAATCAAGAATCTCGATGTTTATGGTGATTCAGCCCTTGTTGTCAATCAGATTAAGGGTGAATGGGAGACGAATCAGCCTGGCCTCATCCCATACAAAAACTATGCGAGGAGGATTTCAACCTTCTTCACTGAGGTTGACTTCCATCATATTCCTCGAGATGAGAATCGGATGGCAGATGCGCTTGCTACATTTGCTTCAGTGATTGTGGTGAAATATTGGAATGAAGTTCCCGATATTACCGTGATGCGCTTGGATAGACCAGCTCACGTATTTGCAGTTGAAGAAGTGAAAGATGATAAGCCATGGTATTATGATATCAAATGCTTTCTCCAACCTCAGATTTACCCTCCTGGGGCATCTGTTAAAGATAAGAAAACTTTGAGGAGATTATCTGGCAGTTTCTACCTCAATGGTGATGTGCTTTATAAGAGGAATTTTGACATGGTTCTGCTCAGATGCGTGGATAGACACGAAGCAGACCTGTTGATGACTGAAGTCCATGAGGGTTCATTTGGTACTCATTCCAATGGACATGCCATGGCAAAGAAGATGTTGAAAGCAGGCTACTACTGGCTGACAATGGAGTCTGACTGCTGCAAATATGTGAAGAGATGCCACAAGTGTCAGATTTATGCGGATAATATTCATATTCCCCCGACACTTCTGAATGTTATTTCATCACCATGGCCTTTCTCCATGTGGGGAATTGACATGATTGGCAAGATAGAGCCAAAGGCGTCAACCGGTCACCGTTTTATTCTCGTAGCAATTGATTATTTCACCAAGTGGATCAAAGCGGCATCGTATGCGAATGTGACCAGGCAGGTGGTTGTGAAGTTTATCAAGAATCAACTCATATGCCGTTATGGTGTGCCAGACAAGATCATTACTGATAATGGATCTAACTTGAACAACAAGATGATGAAAGAGTTGTGCAGCGAGTTCAAGATTGCGCATCATAATTCTTCTCCCTATAGACCCAAGATGAACGGGGTTGTTGAAGCTGCTAACAAGAACATCAAGAAGATTATCCAGAAGATGGTTGTTACATACAAAGACTGGCATGAGATGACGCCATTTGCTTTGCATGGCTATCGTACATCTGTCCGCACTTCAACAGGGGCAAACCTTTTCTCTCTTGTATATGGCATGGAGGTTGTGCTCCCCGTAGAGGTTGAGATCCCATCAATGAGAGTCTTGATGGAAGCCAAGTTGACTGAAGCTGAATGGGTTCAGAGTCGTTATGACCAACTGAATTTGATTGAAGAGAAGAGATTAACTGCCATGTGCCATGGTCAGTTGTATCAGCAAAGGATGAAAAAAGCCTTTGACAAGAAGGTCAAGCTTCGGGTGTTCCGAGAAGGTGATCTCGTGCTCAAGAAAGTTTTGTCTTTCGCGCCCGATTCCAGGGGCAAGTGGACTCCAAACTATGAAGGTCCATATGTTGTTAAGAGAGCCTTTTCAGGCAGTGCTTTGATACTTACAACTATGGATGGGGAGGATTTCCCTCGTCCTGTGAATTCAGATGCAGTCAAGAAATACTTCGCCTAAAATAAAAACAGAATAGCTCGCTAAGTTGAAAACCCGAAAGGGCAGCTTAGGCAAAAATGAGCGTCTCGATGGATTGAAAACCCGAAAGGGCGATCCAGGAAAAAGTTAGAGACACGAAAATATATAAATATATATATCCCGCTAGATTGAGTACCTCACCCTGGGGAAATCTAGGCAAAAATTAGGGATCTGGCAAGTAACTGCATCCTTACAAGACTTTGTTCTACAGCTGTCGTCTGTCAAAGATTCTCGCTCGGTCATCGTCAACTGAAGCTTCAAATATATTGGATTCAGAGTTGGTGGAGAAATGGTCATTATGTTAAATGTAACCCTTTTTCCAATATATATCACCAATTTCAAATTTGTGAAGATCCATGGAGTCTCGCCATTTGTGGACTACCATTCTATCAAATAAATTTGAGCCTTTATCCAATTTTTTGCACTCTTGTTTGTTTCTGTTTAACAAATGTTTGCATGTTTTAATTGATAAATGTCATTGTTTTAAATAAATAAAATTTTATAAACTGTTTTTAAACAAAGTGAACATTCACAATGACTGAAAGGATAGTCAGAATGTCTTCAGTGCTCTCCCAAGGATAGTACAATCTCCAAAAGGGTAAGACATTTGTTCATATTCTGGCATGTTTGTATCCCCTTTCATCATCTTTCAGGTCGTCTCCTCAGTGAGCGCAGAGGAGGTAATACATCATCAAATTCCCAGAGGGTCTGGAGTTTTGGGCCTTGATCTTTTTAGAGATGTGCATACCTTTATCCCAAACATCCTCAACTCCCCAGGGAATCTGAGTTTAGCATTTGTGTTTTATCAATTATATGGTTGTCATCCCTTGAGTGGACTGACCTAAAATCCCTTATAGATTGATAAAAGTTGATATGCTATCTATTCATGAGGAAGTTGGTCTTCCCCAAGCATAAATGGAAATCTCCAACAGAGCGAGCAGGAATTCCCAGCATGAGTAGAAGTCCTCAGCAGAGTGAGCATGTGTTCCCTGCATGGCTATCTTTCAGATATCTCCTCAGCAGTATTTTCCTAGAGCAATTGGTGAAGGCTTTATTCCCCTTTTCATCCCTATTATGGCGCGTGTTGATGGAGAATGCAGCCAAGACAGTTCCTCCGAGGATACTTGTAGTTATCCCCAACAGGTGGGCTTGCAGTCTCTCCTCAGCAAGTTTGCTTACAACTTATCCTCAATAAGGTTACTCACAGCAGACTGTCCCTGGTTGGATCGCCTACAGTCTATTCCTCAGTGGAGTTGCTTGATCAAAATCTGATAATTTGTTCTCCCCTCCGTATTTGGAATATTATCTTCCTAGTAGAGCTGGTGGTGTAGATGTTGTGTCCATCCCCAGCGGAGTAGTGGTTCTCTCTCCTTCTAGCATATCTCTCCAGCAGATGAGAAGGTTTTGTTTTGATTATTGGAATTTCTGTTTGGTGGTTACTCCCCACAGAGTTTCATATCATCCCTTGATAACTTCCCCAGTAGAGTTTCTTCTATGACGGATCTTATCCGTGTTGGATTCCCCAGTAGAGTTTCCTCTACATCGGATTTGTTGGCTGTTCAACAGCGAATCCCTGGAAATGGCTCTGTAGCTTCCCCAGCTGAGACTTTGCTTGATCCTAGTTTGATGTTTGTTTCCTCTCCGAGTGGAAGATATTTTCCAGAGATGAGGAACATTGAGGAAGATGTGTTGTTTCCTTCCCCAACGGAGTAATTTGCTCTTTCTCCCTGTAGCATAGATGTTTCTTCCGCTGTTAGAAGAGAATGCTTGATTGATGTGTTTCTGTTTGGTGGTTGTTCCCCACAAAATTTCATATTATTGCCTGATAAGATCCCCTGTAGAGTTCTCCTCTGACAGATCTCATCAATATCTCTACATATTCCCGAGAATTGTTGGAAGATCCCCGACAGTTGATAGCTATGACCTTTTGCTGATCCCCAACAACGGTCTCTGATCCCCAGCAGTGGTCTTTGTCCCTAACAGTGATTGGTGTTTCTTGGTATTTGATGCTCCCCACCAGATTGGATTTCTCCTGTGGGCCTGACTTTTCTCTTTTGAGATGTTATACTGGATGTCTGTCCATTAATTCTTGGACCTGTTTGTGTTAGATATGCCTGTTTGTCAGCATTAGTCATACATAAACCATGTATATACATGCATAATAATAGCATTCTTTGCCATATATCTTTGCTTGTTATCTCCTGCTATTGGTGAAATGTTCTTTCCCAAGCAGATGTTTGTGTCTGATCTCTCCATATAGAGTCAGCCCCATAGGCAGAAAGTGTCTATCTTTCCTTCATCATTCCCCACTGAGTTATATCCGCGTGGATGATTATTGTTTCATTTTCCTCCCCAAATATGTATTGGGATGGAATTACTCCCCTGAGTTATATCCTCATTGGGTTGAGTCTCGTTTCATTGTGTCTCTCTAGTTTGTTCCTAGATTGACTCCTTTATTGTTATTTCCCCTGCAGTTCCCTGCGGTTCAGGTGACCAATTGCTCAGTAACCAGTAATTGTACATCCTTTCCCCAGTGGATTTTGTGGCCTTCTAACCTGTAGCCGGTAGTTGTAAGTCCTATTTCTGTGGTTTTCTACCTAGTAACCGGTATATGGAATCCCCTCTTTGTTGGTTATCTTTATCCAATATTCGGTATTGATATTCCTTTGGGATCATTGCTTTTGTCAATGTATCCCCAGCGAGTAATATTTCGTTTACCCTTGTTTGGTAATGGTTGTTTCTCCTTTGGATTGGTCATCATTTTATACCCAGTAACCGGTATCCCAATGTCCTTTCTTTTCGGTCGATTTATCCTTTATTAACCCAATAACCGGTTGTGGATAATCTTCCATGCGAGTATGTTATCTACGTTCTGACGGTAATAGATAATATATCTCATGTGTAACACCCCAAATAAAGTAAAAGAATTATTTAATTAAGTTGATAATATTATTTTATTAATTTAATTAAATAAATTGGGTTATTATTATTATTATTATTGTTATTATTATTATTATTTGGAATAATAATAATTGGAAAATATATAAGTTGGGATAAGAGAAAAAGTTTCTCATTTGGAACAGAAGAGTTTTACGTGGAAGTTGAGAAGCTGCAGAGAAGGGAGAAGCTGTAGAGCAAAGGCTGAAGAGCGGAAAAGCGGAAGCGTTGAGTTGCCGAATTATCTCAGGTAAGGGGTCTGAACCTTATTAAATGATAATATGCGAGCATTTTCATGATTTATGTAGGATTGTTGATGGATTTTGGGGAATTAGGAAGATTGGGGAAGTTGGGGTTTACCGTCGTTTAGTACTATGATGAATAAGTCGAATTAAGCTGAAATTGAATCCGTAGTTGTGTGAGTCGCGTTTTCCCGAACGCGTAGCCTTTTACGGAAGTTGAATCGGAGGTCCGGAAGTCCTCCGACGGCGGAAAATGCGGAGAACTCTGCATTCTGCCTTGTGTTAGCGCAGGAACTGCTGTTTTGTCTGCGTTAACCGGTTAACCCAGGGTGTTAACCGGTTAACACTGTTGTATATTGTGAAAATGTTGCGTTTTGCCTGCGTTAACCGGTTAACCTATAGCGTTAACCGGTTAACACTGTTGCGTTTTGCCCAGAAGTGAGTTTTGCCTGCGTTAACCGGTTAACCTGTGGCGTTAACCGGTTAACACTGTTCCAGTATTGAAAAATGACTAATTTTTATGTTGAAATGGTGATTTGGCCTATTGTGGTTGATTGTGATGAATCCATGTGTTAAGATGTAATGTTGTTGTTGTTTTGTTGAGTTGTATGTCATGCTATTAATGATGAAGATAACATGATCATATGATGTTGTTGTTGCGATGTTTGCGATGTTGATTATGATGCATGTTTGGTGTGCATGCATTCATGAAAGGCCGATGCCTAGTGATGAACGGACTGAGTTCCAATGATGTTGTTGACTCCGGGCTTGTTGAGAGGCTTGGTTCCTTACGGGGAACTCGGATTCTATGGTGATGAATCTGGGAGTGGTGATCCTGTAGTGGTCACAAAATGGGTATACCGAGTCGTGTTGAGTCATGCATGGGTGTGTGCATTGCATTTGATATGTTGTTTCGTTGATGTTCATGAGTTTGTTGATTAGGATGATGATGATGAGCTGTGATGGCATGTGTGAAATATATATTTATGTTTATATTTATGTCGTTATATTATTATTTAATAATGTAATTCTCACCCCTTCTGCATGTGTTTATGTTCATCTATGATGAGCAATGTGCAGATAAAGAGGAGTAGCTTTCGTTGAGGTTTGAAGAATAAATGTAGAGCTATTCTACGGAGTCGAGTCAAATGCTCTGGTCATGTGACACCGGGGTTATGGGATTCGATAGATAATTATATTTTATTTTCGTTGTTCATGAGGATTAAAATGTTGAGATGTTTTGTCGAGACAACGTTGAAACATTTTTATGAATTATTATATGATGAAAAATAATAATTATGTTGTTGTCCGCTGCGAAGTTTCAAATATAATAAATAATGTGTTATGTGTTGTGATGCGATAAGTGTATGTTGTAAGAAATGTAAACTCTTCTACATGTGGTACTCTGATAACTTATTCAAATATGTCGATTGGGTAGAAGGGTGTTACATTAGTGGTATCAGAGCATGGTCAGTCCAGTCGAGTCGTAATGTGATGTTTTCCCTGTTGGTCGATTAGTGTAAATGACACTGTCGATATTTAACGGTTGTAGTGGTGTTGTGCAGAGTATGGCTGGAGAAAATGACCGTGCGATTGCTGAGGCTTTGGCTGCTATGGCGCAGGCTATGCAGGCGCAGCAGAATCCTCCGGTCGACGAGTTTAAGAATTTGGGAAGGTTTCTGAAGAATAACCCTCCTACATTCAAAGGGCGCTATGATCCAGATGGTGCTCAGATTTGGCTGAAGGAAATTGAGAAGATTTTCCGGGTGATGACGTGTACTGAAGCACAGAAGGTGCAGTTTGGTACGCATATGTTATCTGAAGAGGCTGAAAACTGGTGGGATAACACTCGCCAGAGAATTGAAGTACCAGGTGCTGAGATGACTTGGGAAAGGTTCAAGACGGCCTTTCTGGAGAAATATTTTCCTGCTGATGTGCGATGTAAGAAGGAGATGGAATTCCTAGAACTGAAGCAGGGTAACCTGTCTGTTGCTGACTACGCTTCGAAGTTTGAGGAGCTGGTGCAGTATTGTCCTCACTATAATAATGCTGATGCTGAGGGATCCAAGTGTGTCAAGTTTGAGAACGGGTTGCGTCCCGAGATCAAACAAGGCATTGGTTACCAGGAGATTCGTAGGTTTCCTACATTGGTTAATAAGTGCAGGATATTTGAGGAAGATAGCAAGGCTAGGACTGCTCATTACAAAAGTCTTAGTGAGAAGAAGAATAAGGATCGTGGTAGTCCTTATGCATCTCTGAATGGTAAAGGTAAGCAGAAAATGGTAGATGAGAAGAAGCCAAGTGGGGGAGGATCTTCCATAGCTGGTAAATGTTTCAAGTGTGGCGAGCCAGGCCACCGTGCTGATAGCTGTACCAAGAAAGTGCTGAGATGTTTCCGATGCGGTCAGACTGGTCATAGAGTTACGGAATGTAAGGATGCTGGTCCGACATGTTTTAATTGTGGCGAGAAAGGCCATATCAGTTCGCAGTGCTCGAAACCGAAGAAGGCGGCTACTGCAGCTCATACTACTGGTAGGGTGTTTGCTCTGAGTGGGGTTGAAGCTCCTAAAGAAGATAATCTGATTAAAGGTACTTGCTTGATTAATAATGTTGAATTGCTTGCTATTGTTGACACTGGTGCTACTCATTCGTTTATTTCATATGAGTGTGCAACTAGGATTGGTGTGACTATGTCGTCCCTAGGCGGAAGTATGGTGATAGATACTCCTGCTAATGGTTCTGTGAAGACTTCTGTTGTCTGTCGAGGTTGTCATTTGACGATCTTTGAAAGAGGGTTCGTGGTTGATTTGGTGTGCTTACCCTTGCACCAAATTGATATTATTCTGGGAATGAATTGGCTAGAATTCTATGGCGTGTCTATCAACTGCTATAGAAAGACGGTGCAGTTTTCTGAAGTTGGTGAGAATGATGAGGCAAGATTTCTATCTGCTAGGCAGGTGGGGGATTTTGTGAAAGATGAAGCCCAGATATTCGCTTTATTTGCGTCTCTGCAAGCGGATAAGAAAGTGGTGAGTGTAGAATTGCCTGTTGTCTGTGAATTTCAGGATGTGTTTCCGGAGGATGTAAGTGATTTACCTCCAGAACGTGAAGTCGAATTTGCCATTGACTTAGTACCAGGTACGAGTCCAGTGTCGATGTCTCCTTATAGAATGTCGGCAGCTGAATTAGTTGAATTGAAGAAGCAGCTTGAAGAATTGCTTGAGAAGAAGTTTGTGCGTCCAAGTGTTTCTCCTTGGGGTGCACCAGTATTGTTGGTGAAGAAGAAAGAAGGTACGATGAGGTTGTGTGTCGATTATCGGCAGTTGAATAAGGTGACTATCAAGAATCGGTATCCATTGCCGAGGATTGATGATTTGATGGACCAGTTGATTGGAGCTCATGTTTTCAGTAAGATTGATTTGCGGTCGGGTTATCATCAGATCCGAGTGAAGTCAGATGATATTGCGAAGACTGCTTTCCGTACGAGGTATGGTCATTATGAATACACTGTGATGCCGTTCGGTGTGTCTAATGCTCCAGGTGTGTTTATGGAATATATGAATCGTATATTTCATCCGTACCTTGATGATTTTGTTGTGGTGTTCATAGATGATATATTGATATATTCTAAGACGGAAGAAGAGCATGCAGGACATCTGAGAGTTGTTTTGCAGGTGTTAAGAGAAAAGAAGTTATATGCCAAGTTATCTAAATGTGAGTTCTGGTTGAAGGAAGTGAGTTTCCTTGGCCATGTGATTTCGAGTGGTGGAATTTCTGTTGATCCTGCTAAAGTTGATGCTGTATTACAGTGGGAGACTCCGAAGTCTGCTACTGAGATACGCAGTTTTCTGGGGTTAGCTGGTTATTATCGCAGATTTATTGAGGGCTTCTCTAAGTTGGCATTGCCGTTGACGCAGTTGACTAAGAAGGGTCAAGTGTATGTGTGGGATGCAGCTTGTGAAGCGAGTTTTGTTGAGTTGAAGAGGCGGTTGACCAGTGCTCCAGTGTTGATCTTGCCTAATCCTGGTGAGTCCTTCGTTGTTTATTGTGATGCTTCTTTGATGGGTCTTGGTGGTGTTTTGATGCAGAATGGTAAAGTTGTAGCTTATGCTTCTAGACAGTTGAGAGTTCATGAGAGGAATTATCCTACGCATGATCTAGAACTTGCAGCTGTTGTATTTGTGTTGAAAATGTGGAGGCATTATCTGTATGGTTCCAGATTCGAGGTGTTCAGTGATCACAAGAGTCTGAAGTATCTGTTTGATCAGAAAGAGTTAAATATGAGGCAGAGAAGATGGTTAGAATTACTGAAGGATTTTGACTTTGAATTGAGTTATCATCCCGGTAAGGCTAATGTAGTTGCAGATGCGCTGAGTAGAAAGTCTCTACATATGTCTATGATGATGGTTCGGGAACTTGAGTTAATTGAACAGTTCCGTGATATGAGTTTGGGTTGTGAAGTTTCCGCTGATAGTGTAAAGTTGGGTATGCTGAAGTTGACTAGTGGAATTCTGGAAGATATTCGGAATGGTCAGCAAGTTGATGTCGCTCTAGTTGATCATATTACTATGGTTAACCAGGGTAATGGTGGTAATTTTGAGATTGATGAGAATGGCATCCTGCGATTTAAAGGTAGAGTTTGTGTTCCTGAGGTGTCTGAATTGAGAAAGAGTATTCTTGAAGAGGGCCATAGGAGTGGATTGAGTATCCATCCAGGTGCAACTAAAATGTATCAGGATTTGAAGAAGTTGTTTTGGTGGACTGGTATGAAAAGAGATGTTGCTAAGTTTGTGTATGCCTGTTTGACTTGTCAGAAGTCAAAGATTGAACATCAGAAACCGGCAGGTATGATGCAACCTTTGAAGATTCCTGAATGGAAGTGGGATAGCATTTCCATGGATTTTGTGACGGGATTGCCGAGGACGGTGAAAGGTAATGATTCTATTTGGGTGATTGTGGATCGGTTGACTAAGTCGGCGCATTTCTTGCCGATGAAGATTAATCACTCTTTAGAGAAGTTGGCAGAGTTGTATATTGAGGAGATAGTGAGGCTGCATGGTATTCCATCCAGTATTGTGTCTGATAGAGATCCCAGATTTACTTCTAGATTTTGGGAAAGTTTGCAGAAAGCGTTGGGGACCAAGTTGAGGTTGAGTTCAGCTTATCATCCTCAGACTGATGGTCAGACTGAAAGAACTATCCAATCCTTGGAGGATTTGTTGAGAGCTTGTGTGTTGGAGATGAGTGGTTCTTGGGATAGTTATTTGCCGTTGGTGGAGTTTACTTATAATAATAGTTTTCATGCTAGTATCGGTATGGCTCCATATGAAGCATTGTATGGTAGGAGGTGTAGAACTCCATTGTGTTGGTATGAATCAGGTGAGAGTGTTGTACTCGGACCTGAGATTGTGCAGCAGACGACTGAAAAGGTTAAGATGATTCAGGATAAGATGAAGATTTCTCAGAGTCGTCAGAAGAGTTATCATGATAATAGGAGAAAGGCACTTGAGTTCCAAGAGGGAGATCATGTGTTCTTGAGAGTTACTCCGACGACAGGTGTGGGTAGAGCTTTAAAGTCTAAAAAGCTTACTCCGAGGTTTGTGGGTCCGTATCAGATTTTGAAGAGAGTTGGGGAAGTGGCGTATCGGATAGCTTTACCGCCGTCGCTTTCTAATCTGCATGATGTGTTTCATGTATCTCAGTTGAGAAAATATATTGCGGATCCTTCGCATGTTGTTCAGTTGGATGATATCCGGGTGAGGGATAATTTGACCGTTGAGGTGTTGCCAATTCGGATAGATGGCCGAGAAGAGAAGACCCTGAGAGGTAAGAAGATTGCTCTGGTGAAAGTTGTTTAGGGAGGTCCAGCTGGTGAGAGCTTGACTTGGGAGCGTGAAGATCAGATGAAGGAGTCGTATCCGGCTCTATTTGCTTGAGGTATGTTTTCGAGGACGAAAACTTCTAAAGTGGGGGAGAGTTGTAACACCCCAAATAAAGTAAAAGAATTATTTAATTAAGTTGATAATATTATTTTATTAATTTAATTAAATAAATTGGGTTATTATTATTATTATTATTGTTATTATTATTATTATTTGGAATAATAATAATTGGAAAATATATAAGTTGGGATAAGAGAAAAAGTTTCTCATTTGGAACAGAAGAGTTTTACGTGGAAGTTGAGAAGCTGCAGAGAAGGGAGAAGCTGTAGAGCAAAGGCTGAAGAGCGGAAAAGCGGAAGCGTTGAGTTGCCGAATTATCTCAGGTAAGGGGTCTGAACCTTATTAAATGATAATATGCGAGCATTTTCATGATTTATGTAGGATTGTTGATGGATTTTGGGGAATTAGGAAGATTGGGGAAGTTGGGGTTTACCGTCGTTTAGTACTATGATGAATAAGTCGAATTAAGCTGAAATTGAATCCGTAGTTGTGTGAGTCGCGTTTTCCCGAACGCGTAGCCTTTTACGGAAGTTGAATCGGAGGTCCGGAAGTCCTCCGACGGCGGAAAATGCGGAGAACTCTGCATTCTGCCTTGTGTTAGCGCAGGAACTGCTGTTTTGTCTGCGTTAACCGGTTAACCCAGGGTGTTAACCGGTTAACACTGTTGTATATTGTGAAAATGTTGCGTTTTGCCTGCGTTAACCGGTTAACCTATAGCGTTAACCGGTTAACACTGTTGCGTTTTGCCCAGAAGTGAGTTTTGCCTGCGTTAACCGGTTAACCTGTGGCGTTAACCGGTTAACACTGTTCCAGTATTGAAAAATGACTAATTTTTATGTTGAAATGGTGATTTGGCCTATTGTGGTTGATTGTGATGAATCCATGTGTTAAGATGTAATGTTGTTGTTGTTTTGTTGAGTTGTATGTCATGCTATTAATGATGAAGATAACATGATCATATGATGTTGTTGTTGCGATGTTTGCGATGTTGATTATGATGCATGTTTGGTGTGCATGCATTCATGAAAGGCCGATGCCTAGTGATGAACGGACTGAGTTCCAATGATGTTGTTGACTCCGGGCTTGTTGAGAGGCTTGGTTCCTTACGGGGAACTCGGATTCTATGGTGATGAATCTGGGAGTGGTGATCCTGTAGTGGTCACAAAATGGGTATACCGAGTCGTGTTGAGTCATGCATGGGTGTGTGCATTGCATTTGATATGTTGTTTCGTTGATGTTCATGAGTTTGTTGATTAGGATGATGATGATGAGCTGTGATGGCATGTGTGAAATATATATTTATGTTTATATTTATGTCGTTATATTATTATTTAATAATGTAATTCTCACCCCTTCTGCATGTGTTTATGTTCATCTATGATGAGCAATGTGCAGATAAAGAGGAGTAGCTTTCGTTGAGGTTTGAAGAATAAATGTAGAGCTATTCTACGGAGTCGAGTCAAATGCTCTGGTCATGTGACACCGGGGTTATGGGATTCGATAGATAATTATATTTTATTTTCGTTGTTCATGAGGATTAAAATGTTGAGATGTTTTGTCGAGACAACGTTGAAACATTTTTATGAATTATTATATGATGAAAAATAATAATTATGTTGTTGTCCGCTGCGAAGTTTCAAATATAATAAATAATGTGTTATGTGTTGTGATGCGATAAGTGTATGTTGTAAGAAATGTAAACTCTTCTACATGTGGTACTCTGATAACCCAATAACCGGTTGTGGATAATCTTCCATGCGAGTATGTTATCTACGTTCTGACGGTAATAGATAATATATCTCATGCGCTCTTCAGTCGAAGTCTTTTTCTTCCCCAGTCGAGTAAGACTCATTTTTCCTTGTGGAATCGAATGTCCATCCTGTAAATCGAGTTTGCTTCTTCAGCCCTCCTTTTGGATGATGAGTGTCTTGGATATGTTCCCAATTCATGTCTGGTTGGTCACCTATTATATGCCCAGTAACCGGTATCCCTGGTGTTCCTTCCTTCTGCTCCCTATTATGACTTTTTGTCCCCTATGGAGTTAGATTTTCCTGAGCTGAGATATGCCTTTTAGGTTTTCCTCAGATGTTTTGGATGATTGATATCTCTCACCCTTATACCGGTCTTATATATTCTTTCTCCCTGAGCTTGTTGTTCTCTAACCCTTATACCGGTCTTTCGATTACATGTCTCTTTGAGTTTTATTACCTAGTAGCCGGTAAAATCTTATTGTTTCTTCCTCAGCTGAATCCCTTATTGGGTATTCCCCATCCGAGTTCGGATTTTCATCCGATGTATCCTTTATGGATAGTTTTGTTGTATTGGCATATTCCCCAATACATGCACCTTTGCGTCAGCTCGAGTCTTTCCATTGATTTATTTTCAATGCAATCCCTTCGTGTCTCCCGACAAGTTTTCAAGTCGTGACCTGCTCACGCATTTTACCCTTATTTCTCCCCAGAGTCTTTGTCTCCCTAGTGAGCGTATCACTCCTATGGATTTCCAGTTTCTCCCGATTTCTTTTTTTGTGTGGCCATATTTCCCCACAGAGTATTAACTTTTGCATGCATAGATCTGTATCATGAGGTCTCTTAGGGACCAAAATTCGTCTCTTTGTTATTATTTAAGCCCATTCTACCTCGTCGAGACAAAGATTTTAACCTTCATATCTCCGGCTAGAACGACCTTAAATAGGGGCATCTGTAAGACCCTAATTTTGACCCTAAGATCTCTCATGGCATCATATCACTTCTCATTGTATGGCCTCAAGGATCATAGCATGTGTGGCTCCTTAACCCTAGGGTTAGGACTTGTGTGAGTTGGTTTGACACCACCAAGCATGCTTGAATTGTATATTATTGCTTTTCTTATTTTGTTTACTAACCAAAAGCACAAAAGTATGTCACTAATTTGTTTTGTTTTGAAGCTCAAGCAATCATGAGATCCCTTGCTCCTAGGAGGCTCCTATGCTCAATGAAGTGGCCAGATGAAGATGAAAGCAACCATGACAATGGTTCACAAAGCTCTCAATCATCATATATATCTCCCAAGTATCTTAATTTGCCAATTTGATCAAGATAAACCTAAGGGCTTAAGGATCGTTTCCCAAGGAAACCCTAATTCAACTATGCATTGACTGTGCCTTGCTCATGAAGCAACCTCAACCTATGGTCAAATTCAATCAAGGTAAGTTCTTTAATTCATCATTTTATGCATATATGTGCTCATATGAGTATCCTCAATCATTCATTCATCAAGATTGGAAGGTTGGACTTGAGAAGTTGACTAGTCAAGTCATCTAACTAATCTGAAATCCACTAAGACCTAACTTTTGATGTGTTTGTCAAATTAAGATGACCCCAAGAGAAACAATGTTCTTAAGAACCATATCAATAAATTTCATGTTCATAAACATTATAGGTCATTTTGATTGTAACCCTAAGAGAAACAATGTTCTTAAGAACCCCAAGGTCATCATTCATTTCAAAACATTATAGGTCATTTTGATTGTAACCCTAATTTTGGGTCAACTTACCAAGTATCTAACTTCTTCATTTTTTATGATTTTTAGGTGGGACCAATTGAATTGGAAAGATTAATATGTCTAATTCAAATGTTATGTTGGACAAAATTTCATAATCCAAAAAGAAACACATTTGATAATACAAAACATTATAGGTCACTTTGGACCAAAACCATTGAAATGTGAAAAATGTCCAACTTCAAGTGCCCATAACTTTCTCATCAAAATTCCAAATGATGCAAAATTTAAGTCCAAATTGATCATCTTGAAAAGATATACTACTTTGATGTTGGAGGTTTTTCCATTTGAAGCTTTCATCATTGAAACAAAAGGGCTTGAAGTTGGTCACTTTTGGCAAATTTTTCAAAGACATGTTTTGTACATCAAACTTCATGGCCAGTTTTCAAAAATTTCCAAACTCCAAATGGATTTTATTCCAAACATAACTTTTGTTCCTCATGTCAAGACCTTTCCAACCATTACTCACATGCCTATGTTTGGGTTTTCCATGAGTGACTTTCGAAGAGGAGAACATTTGTGACCAAATATGCAATTCAATTGGAATCTTCATGCACAAGCAAACACCATTCAAATTACACGTCCATTTCCCTTTGGTATCAGCTCAGCTTGCATTTCTAATGGATTTTGACCCTCACATGCGCCTGCACAGGCCCATGCATGGATGACCCAATGATCATGCACACAAGTATTTTCCCGTCTTGCCTTGCAACTTATGTATAAATACCATGCTTGCTTCATTCAATTGAGAACCCTAAATTCAACCTGAAGCTCTGCAGAATTGGAAACCCAACCACACTAAAGGAATTCTGATTTTATTTTCTCAAATTCAAACTTGAATTTTAACTTCCTTGGTTGATCTTCAGTTTCTAATTCCTAAGCCTATCATCATCATCATCTCTTGATCAAGTTGGAAGCAAGAATTGGAGCATATCGTGCTGTTTAAAGCTGCACTTCAAAGGTTTATGATCCAACTGTTTTGAGCTATATCTCATCATATATTGTGAATTGCTTGTGTTCATTTGGTTTTCTGAAGTCTTCGTATGAGAGGCAAGCCAGTGGTGGCTTTGATTCTTTGTTTTGAAGCACTTCAGTTCATGCACCTGGATTTTCCATCTCAGATTTCTCATACCATAGAGATCTTGAGGATAATCCAAGGTTACAGGGGTGATGTACATCACCCCAGCTTCATTTTGGTATAAGGATCGTGCATTTTGGTTGAGGTTTGAAAACCTGCAACTGGTGGCCGGAAACAGTTAGTTCACCGGAGAAGACGGTGGTTTCCACCACCGTCCCCACGTGGAATCACCTGGCCCCTTGGATCTGATTCCTATGATATAATCTTGGCCTTTGATTCACATGACTTATTTTAATTCAGTATGCTTTGTGTTTGACTAATGACCGCAATGGAAGCGCGCCTCTGAGCCTTTGATTTGTCCACGTCAATTAATGAAATGGATCAAGCACTTCCTGATTTTTTCATATTTTCTAATTTCTGTTTTATTTTCTTTTATTCCATTTATTTTCAAAAATTCATAATTCTTTTATTTGGAATCACAAAAATATGAGACCAATTGCAAAAATTTTCTTTAAAAATCTAGTTTCATAATCTGATTTTTAATTATTTTTGTGATTCCATTTAATATTTTTTGTGAATTATTTTGTTTTTAAGAGTTTTTAATTCATTTTAATTACTTTTTGATATCCAAAAATCCCAAAAATATTTTCCTAACACATATGAATCATGCTAAGTCTATGAAAAATATTCTCATCAATTTTTTAATTGATTTGTGATTTATTTGAGATTTTAATTCATTTGTGTTATATTTTTTTTTTAATTGTTTAAAAATAGTTTCTGTTTTCAAAAAATGTTGAGAAAATTTGTCAAACCTCGTTTGACCATGTTAAACTCATGATAATTCAATTGGACTTATCCAAGTTGATTTGAATTGAATTTGAAGTTTGACCACACTTTGTTCAATTTATTTCATGTTTTATTTTAATTCCAAAAAATACCAAAAATATGTTTGATCTTTATTGACTTCTAATCTTCATTTCACTTCTGTTTACCATTGATTGATGTTGATTTCATTCACATTTGATCATTATGTTTTGTTTATGTCATTTGAATTCTCATTTTGTCCATTTCATTTCATCTTCATCTTCTTCTTTTTATTTTGGCCAATGAGTTAATGATTTGTGGTTAGACTTGACATATGAGAGGCTTAACCTTCTTTGATCCAAATCAAATTCAACTTGATCAAAGATCAAGTGAATTGCTTTGTGTCCAAGATAGGTTGCTTCTTGGTCAAGCAAAAAACCTAAAATCCATACAAGGCCTTTCCTTCTTTTCTTTTGGCATGACAAGTTATAGGAGCTTGGCTCACTAGTCATGGTCTCTAACTTGTGTTTATTTGCCTATAGTTTTATTGACCGGTCTCAGATAGGTGTGACTACTATATTAGTCCACTTACGATTGCTTAACATAGCGCTAAATTGCCTTATGGCACACTAACACTAACTACTAATTACTAACTTTTAATTCAAGCATTTAATTCCTTGCAATTTACTTTAATGCAATTTAATTTCTTGCTCATTTATTCATATTGCCTTTTCTCTTTGTTCATTTGAGCTCATATTTTAAGTTTATGCTATTTTTCTTTTGCTCACTTGAGCTTATTATTGTGAATAAATATATTGTTGCTTTGTGCTTGTTTTGTGATTGTTTGTGTGAACCCAATGCAAAAAGGAGAAAGGACTTAGAATTAGGACCTCACCTATGCTTAATGGAGTTCAAGAGCAACTAGGCATCATGCCTTTAGAGTGCTAAATTTGTTGAAGAGCAACTAGGCCTCATGCCTTTAGAATGCTAAAATCTTGAAAGTTGACTTGAAAGGACCTCTAATCTAAACTCATTCTTTGTACATTCCTCTTATTGTATTGTGAACTTTTTGATTGTTTGTTCTTGTGTGATAGGGATTCTAAACTTGGGATAGTAAGAAGGACCATTGTCATGAGTAGCCAAGCTAAGAGAGACAAGCCAAATGGAGATCCTAGGAGTATGAATGAATATTTGTTTGATTGCTTTGAGTTAATTCTTAAGTCCAAAGGAAAGGAGCATCTTGAATCATCTTTATGATCTCAAAGAAGGAACTCCAAGGGTTTTATCTCTTCTCTTCTCTTTGCATGTTTAGGACTAGCCATTCTCTTCTTCTCCTCACTCTAACCCAAGCCAAACTCATTTTGTGCAAACATTGACATTGTTTTAAAAAATAGAAACCTAGGCCATATGCCTTTGATTTTTCAAACTCTTTTCATTAATACTTGTATTAAATGAACCTTAAGTCAACTTTGACTTCATTTTGTGAATACTCCTAATTTGTAAATACAACCCACTCAAGTTGTTTTTGTGGTTCCAATGACCACCTTTGTTAAACCTTTTCATAAACATTAGTCATTAGGTTTAAGTTATCATAGTGGTTGATGTAAACCTCACCTTATCCTTAGTGATTGGACTATAAGTCTTTCATACTTATTATAGGGTGGATCCCTCACTAGTATGTTGAAGCTCTCCTCACATGGTGGATTGTTGGTTTTGGTTGAGTTTTCTCCCTTTGATAACAAAAGTCCCTAAGGTTTTTGACAAATCAATTGGCCTATATTTTGAAATTTTTACCCCGAACTACGAGGTTTTGATCCTACCTTTGTGATGGTACGTAGGCAATGGGTTTATCCATTCAAACAACAAATTGTAAATAATATGTATATTCTTTTCTCATCTCCCCAATATTATTTACACAAATATTTTCACAAATACCAACCTACAATACACTTTGCAAAAAGGGCTCCCTTAGAGTACTAAGGATGTTTTGGGTGCTTAAAACCTTCCCATTGCATAACCAACCCCCTTACCCAGATCTCTGACATTTTTATTAGTTTTTGATTTGATAAAACTACTTGGTTTTTGTTTGCTTTCTAACCTTTCCTTTGGATAAATAGAAGTGCGGTTGTGACTCGAATTGTATGATTTACTTTTGATTTAGTCAATAAATCAAAAGGTAACAAATACCCCGCTACACACAGCTATATGATCCATCTAATTTGTTTTAATCACGATCGTTCCTTTTGAATACCAATGTTATGGCGCGCTAACTCATGTGCACGTTGGAACGCGTGTTTCTGGCCACTTGATCTGCCACCTCAATTAATGAGGGAGATCAAGTGGTCCACATTTTTTCTGGTATTTTAATTTTAATTTTTATTGCATTATTTTCAATAATTCATATTAAATTCAATGTTGATCCAAAAAATATGGGACTTTCACCAAAAAATTTCAAATATTTTTCTCTTTCATATTCTGAATTAAAATCATTTTTTGGATCATTATTAATATTTTTCATTTGTTTTTAATTGTTTAAAAATATTTTTAAATGTCCAAAAATTATGGAATTTTTTCTCCAAGGTCCTTTACCTTGTTTGACATATGATAAATCTCATGGCCATTTCTTTGGTGTTTTGATGAGATTTTAGGAATTGGATAAACCATATATAATTTAAATGCACTATTTTAGTATTTTTTTAATTTGAATAAATGCCAAATAAATTTGTTGACCAATTGTGATGACTTGTTTATGTTTGACTCTTGTTGTTGGGCCTTGGTCAAGGTTGATTTGACTTTGTCAAATTAATATCATTGGATTTAGGGGATTGATGGAATGTACATTCCATCCCCCAAAATGAATGGATGATATTAATTTGGTAAAAGTCCTCCTTTGACCAATTTGTGTTTTGATCCATCCCCCTCCTACTTCATCTTTTTCCCTTTCTTCATTCATTCATTTCACTTGGCCTATGATATCTTATAATCCGAAGGCTAGTTGATTGAAAAATTGATATGAGTATGGATGAGATTAAGCCACACCTTTTGCATATTCTTTTTGTGTGTTGTATGTTTCATGAGTATAATTCATTATACTATGTCTCTAACATGCATTAACACCAAAATTCTATTGCCCCGCCTCAAATAGTTGTGACTTCTACATAAGTCCAATTACGATTGCTTAACATAGCGCTAAATTTGTGACATAAAAAGCATAAGAATTCTAGTTAGTGAGATTGTAAGTCTCCCTTCTTTCATGGTATTGTGTGGAAACTTGGCATTCTTTCCTTCCTTTGGAAGATGTTTTGACTCAAGAATCCATGCTTGTGATAAGTGGGTTGAGTGTTCTCCAAAGAATATCTTGAAAATGAAAAGCAAAAGCAAAACAATACTAACTTCTTACCAATTAACTACTTACTTTTAATTTCAAGCCTTTACTTTAATGCAATTTACTTTTAGCACTCTATTTCATTTGCCATTATTCATATCATTCTAATTGTTTATGTTAATGCAATTTTCACTTTGTCCATTTGGACCATATTGTGTGATATATTTTGTTTGTGTATACTTTGCTTGTTTGTGTGGTCTTTGACCATTAATGTACATAATAATAACAAAAACTCTAAAAAACTTTTGAGTGGACTGTTGGATTTATCTTGGATAAATGGACATAGAATCTAGGCAACCTTCCTAAGCTAAAGGACTTGGATAATGCCAACTTGTTGAAGAACCAAGTGCTTGCAATTTGAAATTCATTTGATACATCTTTGAAGACATCTCTAAGTTCATCTGCTACATGATCATTATGAAGCTGTTATTTTGAACTTGTGACTTGTGGAATTCATTTGTTACATGGGCTATTTTGGAGAAGATCATGGAATGGATAAGCTTGGATGTGGCCATCTTTATTTGATGCCTTGCTTTTCAAGATAATATAATTGTGCATTTGTGTGTTGCTTGATTCTAAAAGTCCAAGGGAATTCTGGGTTTCTATTGATATTCTTATCTATTGGATTGCTACCCGTTTGGTAAGATCTTTTCAACTCTAAAACTTTTAATTTTGTACATAGGATAATCTCTTCATCTTCTCCCCATTTCTTTAATTTTAAAATCTCTCCCTCCATTTTTCAAAATCTTCTTTGTGTGAACTTATTTTGTTCTAAACTTTGACCATTTTTGTAAAAAAAGATAGAAACTTTGGCCTTATGCCATTGCATTTTCAAACTTCTTTTCTTAAATCAAACTTGTAAATAGACTTAACTATACTTGACTAAAACTTTCAAAAAGCCAAAAAGAACTAACTTATTTAAACCATTTTTAGGCCTTTTAGCCTTTTTTTGTGTGTATATATTTGTATATATGTGATGTTTGTATATATGTATGTGTGATATAATCTGCTTGTTATGCTTGGTGATCTCTGAGTGGTGAGATAAGTTCTAACCCGAACTTGAGTGAAATTAAGATAGGAGGATGATATAGTCATGTTCGAGTTGTGTGGGGTAGTCCTTAACAAGTTGGCTTGAGATCCATCCGCTTAGTGGAGACTCCTTTGGATTCGAAAATGTCACACAAGTATTTGTGGTTAGGCATTACTATTTCTGATTGGTTCTAAGAAGCTGAGGACCTTAGAACATTTAACCCATCTTGGCCTATTTAGGAAGTAGTGCAGAAACTGTTCAAGTGTAGACTTGATAACAGTTGTTACACGATACTACACTCAGACGAGTTTCTCTTGAGAATATTATGGGTCGATGAGTCAGTCATATTAACCTGTAATATTTGATAGATTGAATTAAGACTCTGGGAACTTTTTAGAACATGATCTACAGGTTTTTATCCTTAGCTCACTCCTTTGGGATGGTTCTTACCCAGACTCCGTGCTCGTGACTTGCAACAAACCCTTGATTCTTGGTTGATCCAATCAAGTCTTGTCAATATCAATAGAACTTGGGTGTTGATAAGGTGTAAACCATAATCCACCAAAATGGATGATTTATCTTGACAATGACTTGATTCATCCCTTGACCTTTGTTTGCCTTGTGTGTGATCCCTTATTTATGATTGTTGCATTCACACACATCATAACATCCATCACACGAAAATTTCAAGGAACTAAAGTATCATTTGCAAATATTTTGAGACCATGGATTGAGGACGAAGGAACACTAAGAAGTACAGTTTCAGATTTCCCGACTTGAAAGAGTTAAGGAAGCTAGCATCTTTTGTATTAGATCCTTTGGACTTCAAACAACGTCATGGGAAGCTTCTGTCCATCTTGTCTGCTGATGTTGTTGAAGGACTCTTGAGTATGCTAGTGCAGTTCTATGGTCCTCTCTACCGTTGTTTCACTTTCCCAGATTTTCAGTTTGTGCCTACCTTGGAGGATTATTCTCATCTTTTGGGGATACCTGTTTCTAGTAGAGTGCCTTTTAGTGGATTGGAGGAGATTCCCCGATCTAGTATTATTGCTGAAGCTCTTCAATTGAAGAAGTCTGAGATAGAGGCTCATTGGGTGAAGAAAGAAGGGCGTATTTGGGTTTCCATCTGATTTCCTCATCAAGGAAGCTACTGCTTTTGCTCAAGCCGGTAGTGTGGACGCTTTTGAAGCTATCTTTATGTTGCTCATTTATGGATTAGCTTTGTTCCCTAACATTGACGGTTTTGTTGATGTTAACGCCATTAGACTTTTCTTGATTGGGAATCCTGTGCCTACTTTGTTGGGTGATATGTATTTCTTTTTGCATCTAAGGAATTCTAAAGGTGGTGGAACGATTGTCTGTTGCATTCCTCTTTTGTACAAGTGGTTTATTTCGCACTTGCCTTAGACACCTGTTTTTTTTAGAACAAACAATGTCTAAGGTGGTCTCAGAGGCTTATGTCTCTCACTTATGATGATATAGTTTTGTATGACCCATCTTTAAGCAGTTTGGAGATTATTGATGGTTGTGGTGAATTCTCTAATGTGCCTCTAATTGGTACACAAGGAGGAATTAATTACAACCCTGCTTTGGCTCGTCGTCAACTTGGGTTCCCCTTGAGAGACAAACCTAATAACATGT
This sequence comes from Lathyrus oleraceus, assembly GCF_024323335.1. Taxonomy (NCBI): domain Eukaryota; kingdom Viridiplantae; phylum Streptophyta; class Magnoliopsida; order Fabales; family Fabaceae; genus Lathyrus; species Lathyrus oleraceus. The sequence continues at coordinate 169,826,443 of NC_066579.1, read as the reverse complement.
TGTTAAAAGGTCTTTTCTATCAAGAGGGTAAAGATCCCCAACATTTGAAGCAGAAGATTGTGCATGCTTGGCATAATGTGCATAGGAAAGGAAGATCCTAGCTTGGTCCGTGCAATTGTGTAGGTTTGGAAGCTTACACTCTTTGGGTGAAGAAGAGAGCTTTGGAGTTGAAGATGCCTTATCCTTGTGAAAGACCTATGTCTATGGTTGTGGTTGAGCCATTAACTCTCCCTAACCAAGATATCGATGAGTTGGAAGACGTGCTCATCAAGATGAAGCAAGAGAAGGACATGTGGGAAGAGCATTTCCGTGCTTTGAGCAAGAAGCATGAAGAGTTGCAGTTGGAGTCTAAGGACAAAGATGGACTTATTAAGCTACTTGAAGACCGAGTGACAAAGAGACAGAGAGAGCCAGAAGTTTCATCTTCTAGCATGCCTCAGCCTTCCGTAGCTTGGAAGAAGATTGTTGATCAGCTTGTCCTCGAGAAGACTCAGATGAAGGCTTCTTTTGAGACCGAGATCCGTCGCATTCGAAGGAAGTACGCGCCTTTAGCCAGATCTTCTGACATTGTTGTTAGGGATCCTTAGGATGACTAGTCTCCTTTTCTCTTGTATTTTTTCATTTGGTTTCTGAAATTGTACTCAGTGTAATCCTTCCAATTTATATAAATAAAAAGAGATTTTTGGTCATATCAAAATTGTTGCAATTTCCATTTAAATATATATATATATATTTGCAAATGATATAGTAAGTTCCTTGAAAAATAAAAATAATTAAGCATTGCATTTTATGCATCATTTGCATAAGTAGGTTTTCGCCAGATGTCTGATTGGTGTTTCTTCTGTGATTTAGCCAAGATGACTCACCGGTACAATACCCGAGCTAATCATCTGAAAATCATGGAACATTTGGAGCAAGAGAACAGAGAGCTGAAGGACGAGATCGCCCGCCTGACTGCCATGATGGAGTCAATTCTTGCTGCTCAGAATCAAGCTTCTCCAACACCTGCAACTCCTCTCGCGAGGACTGTTACTTCAGAGGTGACTACCTCTACCATGCCTGCTGCTTCCGCCCACATCGTGCCGAATATGCCTGCTGGATTCCCGTGGGGAATGCCGCCCAATTTTGTGCCTGAAGGCTTTGCGCCTACCTTTGCTTCCATGACGGCATATAGCCCGGTCATGTCCGTGCCACCTCCCGTTGTGCATACTTTGCCTCGCGTAGAGGATACCATCTATCATTCTGAGCCGTCTGAGGGTCCGGATGTTTATGAGAAGATGGATGAAATGAAAGATCAGTTTCTTGAGCTGCGCAAGGAATTGAAGACGCTGAGAGGTAAAGATTTGTTTGGAAAGAGTGTTGTTGAATTGTGCTTAGTGGCCAACTTCAAGATCCCATTGAAATTCAAAGTGCCTGACTTTGAGAAGTATAAGGGAAACTATTGACCGCTCAGTCATCTTGTGATGTATGCCCACAAGATGTCTACTCAGACCGACAATGATCAATTTCTTATTCACTACTTCCAAGATAGTTTGACTGGTGCTGCACTCCGTTGGTATATGGGGTTGGATAGTGCAAGCATTCACACTTTCAACGACTTGGGAGAGGCTTTTGTGAAGCAATACAAGTATAATGTGGATGTGGCGCCGGATAGAGACCAGTTAAGGTCTATGTCTCAGAAGGACAAAGAGACATTTAAAGAGTACATGCAAATATGGAGGGAGTTGGCTGCCTAGATCATTCCTCCTTTGGAGGAGAAAGAGATGACAAAGATCTTCTTGAAAACCCTAAGTTCATTTTATTATGAACGCATGATCGCTAGTGCCCCTAGTGATATTACTGAAATGGTAAACATTGGGATGAGACTTGAGGAAGGAGTCTGTGAGGGACGATTGTCAAGAGATGAGGCATCAACAAGCAAGAGATATGGTAGCAACTTTGGTAAGAAGAAGGATAGTGAGACCAACGTAGTAATCAGTGGGAGGCAGAGGAGGCCTCAGATCCAAAGAAATCCACAACCCCGTCAACATCATCATCATCATCAAGTGTCATTAGTAATTCCAGTATTTTCTAATCAACAAGCAACAACATCAACGTCAACAACAACAACCGCAACAAAGAACGAACACCTACAACAACAACAATACCAACAACAATACCAACACCAATCATCATCAGCAGAACTTTGAGAGGAAGAAGGTCTCTTTTGACCTGATTCCTATGTCGTATGCAGAGCTGTATCCCTCGCTAGTTCTCAAGAACTTAATTCAACCGAGGAACCCACCGCAGATTCCAGAACCATTTCCCTGGTGGTATAAACCTGAGCTCCGTTGCGCTTTTCACCAAGGAGCACCCGAACACGATATTGAAAACTGCTATCCATTGAAGTATGAGGTTCAAAAGCTTATGAAGAGTGGTATGGTGTCCTTTGAGAATCGCACGCCAAATGTGAAAGCGAACCCTTTTCCCGCTCATGGGAACTCTTTAGTGAATATGGTGGACGATTGTCCTGGAGAGTTCAAGGTTTTTGACGTCCGGTTTATCCGAAGATCCTTGGTGCAGATGCATATAGATATCTGTATGGTGAATGACTGTGAACATGACCATGATGGTTGTGTCGTTTGTAGTGTGAACCCAAGAGGGTGTGATGTAGTGAAAAGGGACATCCAACGTCTGATGGTTGAAGGCATGATCCAAATTGTTCAATCTCGTCATGTAGATGACGACGTCAATGTCATAGTTCCCATTTTCAAACAACAAGAGCGGTTGGTAATTCAATATGATAGCAACAACAATAATAATGCCAGTCAAAGATCAGTATCACCGTTGGTAATACGGTTAGCGGGCCCAGTCCTGTATTCATCTGATAAGACTGTACCGTACTAGTACAATGCTACAATGATAAAGAATGGTCAAGAGGTCCCGTTACCTACGACTAGTTCAGTAGTGAGCATTGCTGATGTAACGAAGGTGACCCGGAGTGGTCGAGTGTTTCGGTCGGTGTTCCCAGAAAACAAAGAGGAAACGATTATTGGTAAGAAGGTGGAGGTGTCTAGTGTAGATCCGGTTGGTTGTTCAAAAGATAAGTCTGATGAATCCAACAAATTGAAAGCCAATGATGATGATGAGGTACTCCGATTGATAAAAAGGAGCGAGTTTAATATGGTTGAGCAGCTGCTCCAAATCCCCTCAAAAATTTCAGTGTTATCTCTGCTGATGAATTCCGAAGCGCACAGAGAAGCACTACAGAGAGTTCTTGAGCAAGCATACATAGAGCATGATGTTACTGTGGATCAGTTTAATCACATCATGGGTAACATCACTTCATGCAATAATCTGAGCTTCTGCGATGAAGAACTCCCTGAGGAGGGAAGAAATCATAACCTGGCTTTGCATATTTCAATGAACTGTAAGGAAGATGTTTTGTTGAATGTGCTTGTTGACACCGGGTCATCACTAAATGTGCTTCCGAAGTCAACTTTGTCAAAGCTATCTTACCAAGGAGCGCCTATGAGGTATAGCGGTGTAGTCGTCAAAGCCTTTGATGGTTCGCGCAAGATAATAATTGGTGAAGTGGACCTTTCAGTCAAGATAGGTCCGAGTGATTTTCAGATTACTTTTCAAGTAATGGATATCCACCCGGCCTAAACCTGCTTATTGGGAAGGCCATGGATTCATGAGGCAGGAGCTGTTACCTCTACTCTGCATCAGAAATTGAAATTTGTCAAGAATGGCAAGCTTGTAATTGTTGGAGGAGAGAAGGCGATGTTGGTTAGCCACTTGTCATCTTTCTCGTATGTTGAAGCCGAGGATGAGGTTGGAACTCCGTTTCAAGCCTTGTCTATTGCTGCTGAGAAGAGAGTTGGGGCACCTATGTCCTCATTAAAAGATGCTCAGAAGATTGTTGAAGAAGGTAATGTTGATCAGTGGGGGCGCATGGTAGAGGTCTTCGACAACAAAGGCATAACCGGTTTGGGGTTCCATAAAAGGCTCATCAATTGCAAGATCTGAAGATATGAAACTTAGCTTCCGTAGCGGAGGGTTCATTCATGGCAAGGAACAACACTTAGCTGCTGTGCTAGAGGATAGCGAAGAGGAAAACTACACCAACTTTGTTACGCGTGGAAAGACGTGCAACAATAGGACTGCTGTTGATATTCCTGTTATTTTGCATCGATCTAAGTAATTGCTTTTATATTTTAAAATCCTTCTCCCATGCCTAAGGGAGAAGTGAACATTGTTTGGGCATTTTAAATTGATCATTAATAAAATTAATTCTATTCATCCATATCTATGATGTTTATTTTTGCTTTTTGCTTTATTCTGAAAATGGTAATCACAAAAAACATAAATAAGCAATATAATTGTCCATATGCATAATATTTGGTCACAAATTCACCTCTCTAAAATCAAAATATCAAATCATTATGCAGGTTGGTTTCTAACCCCATTGAATACAATGATCCTTCTCCTCCTCCAAATTTTGAATTTCCTGTGTTTGAGGCCAAAGAGGAAAGTGATGTAGAAGTGAGTGATGAATTGTCTCGTCTTCTTGAGCAAGATGAAAAGATTATTCAGCCATTTGAAGAGCAGATTGAGTAAGTCAACTTGGGTTCCGAAGATAATGTGAAGGAAGTCAAGATTGGGTCTCGTTTGTGTCCAGATGTCAAGAAGGGATTGGTTGATCTTCTTCGAGAGTATTCAAATGTGTTTGCTTGGTCCTATCAAGACATGCCTGGGTTGGATTTTGAAATTGTAGAGCATAGGTTGCCGTTAAAGCCAGAATGCCTGTCAGTCAAGCAGAAGTTGAGAAGAACGCATCCTGATATGGCCGTGAAGATCAAAGAGGAAGTGCAGAAGCATATTGATGTCGGTTTCCTTGTAACAGCTGAGTATCCGCAATGGGTGGCCAATATTATCCCTGTTCTAAAGAAAGATGGAAAAGTCTGCATGTGTGTCGACTATAGAGATTTGAATAAAGCCAGTCCGAAAGATGATTTCCCTCTGCCACACATTGATATGTTGGTAGACAATACTGCTAAATTCAAAGTCTTTTCGTTTATGGATGGATTTTTCGGATATAATCAGATCAAGATGGCACCCGAAGATATGGAGAAGACCACATTCATTACACCCTGGGGAACATTCTGTTATAGAGTGATGCCTTTCGGTCTAAAGAATGCTGGTGCGACTTACCAGAGAGCAATGACTACTCTTTTTCATGATATGATGCATAAAGAGATTGAAGTTTATGTCGATGACATGATTGCTAAATTAATTAATGAAGAGGAACATGTTGAGCATTTGTTAAAGCTATTCCAGCGTTTGAGGAAGTATAAACTCCGCTTGAATCCCAATAAGTGTACTTTTGGTGTTCGTTCTGGTAAGTTGTTGGGCTTTATTGTCAGCGAGAAGGATATTGAAGTTGATCCTGCCAAGGTCAAAGCAATACAAGAGATGCCTACGCCCAAAACTGAGAAGCAAGTCAGAGGTTTTCTCGGCCGCTTGAATTATTTTTCTAGATTCATTTCCCACATGAATGCCACATGTGCACCTATATTCAAGCTTTTTCGGAAATAGAAGTCTTGTGATTAAGAAGATTGCCGGAAAGCTTTTGACAGTATCAAGGAATATTTGCTTGAACCTCCGATTTTGTCCCCCCCTATTGAAGGAAGATCGTTGATCATGTATTTGACTGTGCTCGAAGATAGTATGGGTTGTTTCCTTGGCCAGCAAGATGAGACTGGAAAGAAAGAATTTGCAATTTACTACCTCAGTAAGAAGTTCACCGATTGTGAGACTCGGTATTCCATGCTTGAAAAAACTTGTTGCGCATTGGCTTGGGCTGCTAAGCGTCTGCGTTAGTATATGTTGAATCATACCACTTGGTTGATATCCAAAATGGATCAAATCAAGTATATATTTGAGAAGCATGCTTTAACTGGGAGAATTGCCCATTGTAAGATGTTGTTGTAAGAGTATGATATCGAATACCGATCTCAGAAAGCGATCAAAGGTAGTATCTTGGCTGACCATATGGCTCACCAACCAATTTAAGATTACCAGTCAGTGCGGTATGATTTTCCTGATGAAGAGATTTTGTACTTGAAAATGAAAGATTGTGATGAAACATTGCTTGAAGAAGGGCCAGAACCTGGTTCCCGTTAGGGCATGGTATTTGATGGAGCTGTTAATCAATATGGAAATGGCATTGGGGCAGTGATTATTACTCCTCAAGGCATGCATCTACCATTTACAGCTAGATTGACTTTCAAGTGTACAAACAACATGGCAGAATATGAAGCTTGCATTATGGGGCTTGAAATCTCAGAATCAAGTATTTGGATGTCTTCGGTGATTCGGCTTTGGTTGTGAATCAGATCAAAGGAGAATGGGAGACAAATCAACCCGGTTTAGTACCATATAGAGATTGTGCGAGGAGGATTTCAACTTTCTTTACAAAGGTTGAGTTCCATCATATCCCTCGAGATGAAAACCGGATGGCAGATGCTCTTGCAACGTTGGCGTAAATAATTATAGTGAAGTATTGGAATGAAGTTCCCAATTTATCTGTAATGCATCTTGATAGGCCAACTCATGTGTTTGTTGTTGAAGAGATTAAAGACGAGAAGCCATAGTATTACGACATCAAATGTTTCCTCCAAAGTCAGAATTATCCGCCTGGGGCATCTTTGAAATATAAGAAGACTTTGAGAAGATTAGTTGACAATTTCTACTTGAATGGTGATATACTATACAAAAGAAACTTTGACATGGTTTTGCTCAGATGCGTGGATAGACACGAAGCAGACTTGTTGATAACTGAAGTGCATGAAGGTTCCTTTGGTACTCATTCCAATGGACATGCAATGGCGAAGAAGATGTTGAGAGCAAATTACTATTGACTGACAATGGACTCTAATTGTTGCAAATTTGTGAAGAAGTTCCACAAGTGTCAAATTTATGCTGATAAGATTCATGTTCCTCCAACACTATTGAATGTTATCTCTTCCCCATGGCCCTTCTCCATTTTAGTGGCAATTGACTACTTCACAAAATGGGTTAAAGCAACATCATATGCAAATGTAACCAAGTAAGTTGTTGTAAGGTTTATCAAGATCAAATCATATGCCAGTATGGTGTGCCAAGTAAGATCATTACTGATAATGGATCAAACTTGAATAACAATATGGTGGAAGCTCTTTGTAAATACATCAAGATTTCACATCATAATTCTTCTCCCTACAGACCCAAGATGAATGGGGCTGTTGAAGTTGCATATAAGAACATTAAGAAGATTATCCAGAAGATGGTTGTCTCGTATAAGGATTGGCATGAGATGCTCCCTTTTGCTTTGTATGGGTATCGCACATCCATCCGCACTTCAATAGAGGCAACACCTTTCTCTCTTCTATATGGTATGGAAGCAGTGCTCCCCGTAGAGGTTGAGATTCCTTCATTGCATGTGATCATGGAAGCCAAGTTGACTGAGGCTGATTAGTGTCAGACCAGGTTTGATCAGCTGAACTTAATTGAAGAGAAGAGATTAACTGCCATGTGTCATGGTCAGTTATATCAGCAGAGAATGAAGAAAGCTTTTGATAAGAAGGTCAGACCTCGAGTGTTCAGAGAAGGTGACCTTGTGCTCAAGAAGATTTTGACGTTTAAGTCAGATTCCAGAGGAAAATGGACTCCTAATTATGAAGGCCCATATGTTGTTAAGAGAGCCTTTTCAGGCGGTGCATTGATTCTTACAAATATGGATGGTGAAGAGTTCACTCGTCCTGTGAACGCAGATGGAGTCAAGAAATACTTCGCCTAAAAAAATAAAAAAACAACTCGCTAAGTTGAAAACCCGAAAGGGCGGCTTAGGCAAAAATGAGCGTCTTGGTGGGTTGAAAACCCGAAAGGGCGATCCAGGCAAAAATTAGAGACATAAAACAGAAAGAATTTCCCGATAAGTTAAGTACCCCACCTTGGGGCAACTTATGCAAAAATTAGGGATTTTGGCAAGTAACTACATTCTGCTAATCTTCAGTGATTTTGAAGAATTGTTTGAGCACAAGGGTTGACATCAGTTCATCTCCAGTAGCGGTCAAGAGCACAGTGGATATCAAGAGTTGGTAGAAGGATTAAGGATCAGATGTAACTCTTTCCCATGTAAATTACCATTTTCAACTTTGTAAAAATCCATGGAGTCTTGTCATTTACAGACTACCATTCCATTAAATAAAGTTTAGCTTTAATCCAATTGTTTCTATTCTTATTTACTTTAGCCAATAATTTTAAATTTTATTATGATCATTATGAAATTAATTTTTTGAATCAAAATCAGGTTTTTCTTAAATATATAAAAGCAAGAATTTTTCAAAGCAAGTAAAAGGAATATCAACAACATTTCAATGAATAGCAAGTCCTTAAGTGCGGAACATCAGAGGTCCCTCAAGCAGTTAACCCTTCGGGTGTCCCTAGATGTTTGTGTTGATTCAGTTCCTCGGTGGAGTGTTTGATCCCCAGTGGAATTTCTTACCTTGTCCACAGCTGATTTGGTTGATTCAGATACCCTGCGACGTGTTATTTCCCCCGACAGAGTTTCTGCCTTCCCAAACGAAGTTCGTATTTTCTCACTAGGGTTGATCTTCAGAGATGGTTGATCTCTCCCCAGTAGATCGCATTGGTGTCCCCACCAATCGCTATTCAACTTGCTCCCAGTCAGAGTTTCCTCCTGGTTTCTGAGCAACTTGTTTTGATTTTTTTTCTGTAGGGTTGTCTCCCATTTTTATGGTGTTGACCTAAAATTCCCCATAAATTGGATGCTCTATCCTCAGCAGATCTCCTCCTTCCCCAGTTAGGTTTGAACCTTTGGGATGTTGATCTCTCTATTCTCCAGCAGTTTGTCTCCATATTATGTGGATTGACCGAGGATTGTACCGGTGGTTCAAATTCTTTGCGACACCTTTGTATCCTTTGTGATCATTTTGTCAGCATAATCATCATATATACATATACATATACATTCATATAATTTCATAATTTTCATATCCTGCATCTTCATATTTGATTTGTTTGAGATTCTTATTCTCTGTTGTGGCAGTATTTTATCCCCATACCAAATCTGGTGTCTGTCCTCCTTCAATTGTAGAGTGCCAGCCCCTTAAGCAGAAAGACTTTAACCTTTCTCCGTTTCCCCACCTAGTTTGTTTCCTTGTGGATGGTTGTTATTTCAGTTTCCTCTCCAGTGGATCTTCTGGATGGAATTACTCCCCTTGTGTTATGTCCTCATTGGGTTGAGTCTTGATTGACCGTTTTCTTTCTAGCTCTTACCTAGATAGATACTTTGGTCTCCTAAGAGTCTATTACCCAGTAACTGGTAATATTCTTCTTAGTTCGCAGTTTGTTACTTCTTGCCCAATACCCGGAAAAAGTACCCTTATTTTTTTCTCCTCAGTAGAGTCCCCAATGGATCTATTCTCCAAGAAGTATATCCTTGATATGTTCATCCTAACCGGTGAGAGATATCTTTCTTGCCCTTGCCTGAGTCTATCCTTGATATATTCACTTTAATCAGTGACATATATTCTCATTTTTGGTATTCTATCCAGTAAAAAGGTAGTTGTAATCCTTATTTTTGTTCCTCAGAGAGTTAATCCTTGATATGTTCATCTTAACCGATGACGGGTTTCCTTCTCCTTGTGGTTTTCTACCCAGTAACCTGTAGTTGTAAATCCCACTTTATCCCCTTTTCAGAGTCTATCCTGGATATGTTCATCTTAACCGGTGACGGATTTTCTCTTTGATTGGTTTTCTACCCAGTAACTGGTAGTTGTAAATCCTACTTTGTCCTCTCACATAGTCTATCCTTGATATGTTCATCCTAATCGATGACGAATTTTCTCTCTGACGGTCTTCTATCCAGCTTTCGATAGATGTAATTCCTACGCTTTTTGTTCAGTTGGTATATCCTTGATATGTTCATCCTAACCGATGACGGATATCCTCCTTGGCATTTCCAGGAAAGTCTATCCTTGATATGTTCATCTTAACCGGTGACAGATTTTCTTCCCTGTTGAGTTTATCCTTGATATGTTCATCCTAACCGATGATAGATACTCTCACCCTTGGTCTTCTGCCCAGTAACTGGTAGTTGTAAATCCTATTTTCTGTAATTTTTCCCAGCAAGGCTGTTCTTACCCAGTAACTGGTAATGAATTTCCTCTCCTGGAATCCTCAACGAGTCATCCTTGATATGTTCATCTTAACCGATGACGGATGTTCTCTCTGTCAGATCTTTATTATCTCCTTACCTAGTAACAGGTAGTAGATAATAGAGTTCTGCTCCTCCTGTGTTGAAGTTTATTGCTTCCCCAGTTGAGTAAAATACGCGTTTCCTTAGTGAAATTACTTTTCCTGCATGATTCAAGTACTTCAGTTTTATCCTGACATACTTGTATCCCCTACAGATGTTGTTATTCCCTGATTGAGTCCTTCCATTTTTATGGAATCCCTCGAGTTCCCCAGTAGTTTTAAGTCGTAGCCTGGCTTGCGCATAATTCCTTTATCCTCTAGAGTCTCTGTCTCCCTAGTGAGTTTTCCTTACGGAATGCATTATACTCCTACGGACTTTCGGTCTCTCTGACTTCTCTTCCTTTGTGGCAATATTTCCGCACAAAAAAAAAATTTATTCATGTCATACGCATCATGAGGTCTCTTAGGGACCAAAATTTGTTTCTATATGTTGTTATTTAAGCCCATTCTACTGAGTCGACATGAAGATTTTAACCTTTGCCTCCTCAGTTAGAATGTCCTTAAATAGGGGTGTAGCACCTCAAATTTGCCCCCTCATTCATGCATTCATTTTAGGTCATTTAACATTTCATATTGCATTTCAACAAAGTTCATCTGAATTACCTCTGGTCAACTTTGGTCTACTGAAGGTCAAATGGCTAGGGAATAACTTGAGTTACTTCCAACATGTTCAAATGAGGCTTATTCATCATTCGACATATTACTCTTGAAGGAACAAAGGTCCAGCGCACAGGTTACAAATTTGGAAAGATGACTTGAACTGTCATGCTCGCTAGGCGAGCAGAACGGTTCGCCTAGCGAGCCACCAGAGTCTGAATTGTCATGCTCGCTAGGCGAAGCCCACACGTTTTAAAAATAAAAAAAATATAACAGAAAGTCATGGGCTTGAGTTGCCCTCATTTTGAGCCCACAAAGCCACAAAAATCAGAGTATAAATTCTAATTTCATTGGAACAAAACCCTATTCTAACTAATTCAGAGCAGCCTCCAGAGACTGAAGGGAACTCATCTGCAAAGAACCAATTCCATCTCATATAAACCCTAAGATTATTCTGCAAACCCAACCGTGCAATTCAATTTCATTTGATCTCTCCAATCAGGTTTGCCTTATTCCCATTACTTTACGCTTTCAATCTGAAATTCCTGAAGCATGAGGTATTATGGTTGAATCCGGGAGAGTGGGTATAGTTCGGTTTTGCATGTGGGTTTAGTTGTGTATGAATGTGTAGAACAATGCCTTGAATGTTTAATCACTTCGCTTCTGAGATGGATACCATAGGGTTTGAGGTTCCTGAAATCGGACTGTTATCAAGGAAGAACCCAAAACCCGCAGGCATTCGCTAGCACCTCACTAAGCGGACATGTAGCGAAGCTTCGCTAGCATCTCGCTAAGCGAAGAAGTAGAGATGATGACAGTAGCTGTTTTTTTTCTATTTGCTCTCTAATCTGTTTTGTGTTTTGTTGTGACATGTTTTCTATTGCATCCGTGCACTGTTTACCTGACACTGTTGTTGTTATGTTTCTTTGGTGCAACTCCAGATTGCATCCCATCTTGTTATTCAAACGTGTTTGTTGAGTTTTTGTGAGGGCTCACATGACTCCATAAGAGATAGCTTCCTTGGTATTCCACTTTATTTGTGGGATACCATTTGGAGATTTATTCTGATTACTTTGCTGACTTGCTTTCTTTGATGGCGTTAGCTTGAGAGATCTTTGGGTTTCTTGTTTCTTTAGTTGCTGTTACTTCGGATCTTTATCCGTGTGGTAGATCTCTTGATCCCTTTTACATCTTTCCCGCATTTTACCGCTTTCTTAGCTGGAAGACCTCGATAGGAGGCAATGTTTTTGTGTGTTTACTTTTGTGCCCAAAGACCTCCAAGAAGAGGCACCAGTACTAAAGACCTCCATGAAGAGGCAATTGACGGATAAAAGGGATTAGTAGTCAATCCCCCGTTATTCAGTGTGTCATTCTTTATGCTCACACTACGTGTCGATGCCTCAGAACAAAAGCCCAAGATCTTTTGTCCGGTCAGTCAGTGGAGAGGGTTCCACCTTTATGAATCCCCACTTTCTGTCATGAGCTCACCCTGTCCAGGGTTAAGAGCTATGAGGTCTTATCCTAATTATCCTTTTGATCTGCTCACCCTGACGTTCAATGTCAGTGGTTAAGAGCCCATTTGATTACCTTTCCATGGCTTGTTTGTCGAGGTTGATATGACCCCTCTTGACTAAAGCCCTACCCATGTATGTTTGAACCCCCTTGTTGGTGTGTTTACTTTATGATATATGTTTTTGTGTGGTGTGATCGTCTCCCCATAGGATTGCTAGGCTTCGTATAGTCTCTCGTCTGCATGTCAATTAAGGTAGCACGATTCCTTTGTCTAGGACTTCCTTTTTGCATGAGCATTCCTAAAACACAAGCAAACTCATTGATTTTTCTTCTCCTAAGAACACGTTAACTCCTTCTACTATAGGCGAGTAAGTCTCCAAAGGTCGAGTATCTGGTAGATTGTGTAGTAACGTAGTTCATCTAAAAAACACAAAACAAACAAAATAGGTTAGCCGAGCTACGGTGCTCTGCTCTGATTCTCAATCCTTCATGAGATACGTATGCAGCAAGGTAGGGCCTGTGCGAGCAATAACTCTTTCTTTTCCCTACTTTGATTTTCTCTCTTTCGCATTGCATATAGGACTTTTTATACACACACTTTAGACATAATTAGCAAACGTGGATCCTGTGGAGTACCACAGACGTGAAGGGGTGCGATAACCTTCCCTTCACGTAACCGGCCCCCTTACTCAGTTTTTCTTTAGTTCGAGACTTCGTTTTATCCGTTCCCTATTGGTTATGCAGTACTACCTTTCCCTCCTCTTGGGATAAAAGTACATAGCTGGCAACTCTACTCTTTTTTCTGCGCCACCTCTTTTCGCGTTTGTACCTGGAATCGAGAAATCCTCGGGGAGCGACAAGGGGCAGCTGTAAGACCCCAATTTTGACCCTAAGATCCCTCATGTAATTCCATCATAAGCATTTGCATGGGGATCATACCTTGGCATCCTCCTTACCCCTCTTTCATTGGGTTTGTTTTGGGAGAGATCACCAAGCACTTTGTGATTGTATCATACTTGTATTTTATCATTTCACTAACCAAAATACCAAAAGTATGTCTTTGCATTTGTCTAACTCTTTTGTAGGAAGGGCATGATTCCATTGATTCATCAAGTTCACATCTAGGGTTTGAGACCCTCATGAACAAAGAGCACAACCAAGAATTGATTCAATAATGGTTATGAACATCATATATGAGTCCCAATGTTCTCTACATGTTATATTGATCAAGTTTTCTTCAAAAGTTTGAGGTTGATTGGCCTTGGAAACCCTAGTTTGACTGGGTATCTTGAGTAACTTCTCCAACAAGCTATCTCACCAATTGATCAAATTTCTCAAGGGACACTTCAAATTTCATCATCTTATGCATATAGGCTCTACCATGAGCCAAGAAAGTCAAGAGAATTGGAAGTTAGCAAGTTGGTTGATGGTGGTTGGCCAGATGGATTCATCTGATCAAAACTGGGTCTCCCTAGACCCTAGTTCCTACAATTTTCACCATATGAAAATAATTCCAAGAGAAAACTTACTCTAAATGACATTCCAAACAACTTTCATGTTGATACCTAGAGCTAGTTTTTCTTGGAAAATCATTTTCTATGTTGAAACATTATAGGTCATTTTGTCTAAACCCTAATTTGAAAGTCAACTTCCCAAGGCCATAACTTGCTCAATTTTTATGAGATGAAAGATTTCCAAGTTGCAAAATCAAATTCAATGTGCCTACTTCAACTTTTATGTTTGGAGTGGGAGCTAATTCAACTTTTATGAGCATGTGATATGAGGTTACATTATAGGTCACTTTTGACCTATACCATTGATCAAGTGATTTTTCGAAACTTCAAAAATGCATAACTCTATCATTGCAAAGGATAAACCTGAGAAATTCATTTGAATTTGAGGTTGAATTTCCACTGTTTTAAAATTTAAATCTCCAGGAATCCACAACCTTTTTAGCATTCAATCCTTCTTCTGCAAGCATCTGGAGTGAGATCAAGCACAAGCAAGATCAAGATCAGTTGAATCTAGACCTCCATTGAAGGTATTTTCCAGAAATTTTGATCTCTTCGATTGTCTGAAATTCTTGCTCAATTCTATTTATTCTTTGGTTGTCTGAAGTCCTACCAATATAGGCAAGAAGATTGAGTTGCTTTAAGGTCAAATCGAAGCAACTCAGTTCATGTACCTCAAATTTCAACTCCAAGTATCTCTCAATATACTTGGAGTTAGAGTGAATTGAGGCCAGATTCGAGCTCAGTGCCATTTTTACTTTGAAATCATGTCCTTGTTTTTAATTTTGGTGATGGTTGAAGGTGGACGAGTCCGGTGAGGTCCACCGGAGAAGAAGACTGGAGCTACAACTCCGACCATGCGCTGGCATGTCTCACAGCCATAGGATCCATTTAATTTGTTTTAATCACGATCGTTCCTTTTGAATACCAATGTTATGGCGCGTTGACTCATGTGCACGGTGGAACGCGTGTTTCTGGCCACTTGATCCGCCACCTCAATTAATGAGGGAGATCAAGTGGTCCACGTTTTTTTGGTATTTTAATTTTCATTTTTATTGATTTATTTTCAATAATTCATATTAAATTCAATATTGATCCAAAAAATATGGGACTTTCACAAAAAATTTTAAAATATTTTTCTCTTTCATATTCCGAATTAAAATTATTTTTTTGGATCATTATTAATATTTTTCATGAATTAATTGATTTTTGCATTTGTGGTGTATTGTTTAAAAATATTTTTAAATGTCCATAAATTATGAAATTTTTTCTCCAATGTTTTTTGACCTTGTTTGACCGATGATAAATCTCATGGCCATTTCTTTGGTGTTTTGATGAGATTTTAGGAATTGGACAAACCATATTTAATTTAAATGCACTACTTTAGTATTTTTTAATTTGAATAAATGCCAAATAAATTTGTTGACCAATTATGATGACTTGTTTATGTTTGACTCTTGTTGTTGGGCCTTGGTCAATGTTGATTTAACTTTGTCAAATTAATATCATTGGATTTAGGGGATTGATGGAATGTAAATTCCATCTCCCAAAATGAATGAATGATATTAATTTGGTAAAAGTCCTCCTTTGACCAATTTGTGTTTTGATCCATTCCCCTCCTACTTCATCTTATTCCCTTTCTTCATTCATTCAGTCCATTTGGCCTATGATATCTCATAATCCTAAGGCTAGTTGATTGAAAAATTGACATGAGTATGAATGAGATTAGGCCACATCTTTTGCATATTCTTTTTGTGTGTGGTATATTTCATGAGCATAGTTCATTATACTATATCTCTAAGCTTCAAATAGTTTTGACTTCTACATAAGTCCAATTACGATTGCTTAACATAGAGCTAAATTTGTGATATAAAATGCATAAGCATTCTAGTTAGTGAGATTGTAAGTCTCCCCTCTTTCATGGTATTGTGTGGAAACTTGGCCATATTTCCTTCCTTGGGAATATGTTTTGGCTCAAGGATCCATGCTTGTGATAAGTGGGTTGAGTGTTCTCCAAAGAATGTCTTGGAAATGAAAAGCAAAAGCAAAACAATACTAACTTCTAACCAATTAACTACTAATTTCTAGCCTTTACTTTAATGCAATTTACTTTTAGCACTCTATTTCATTTGCCATTGTTCATATCATTCTAATTGTTTATGTTAATGCAATTTTCACTTTGTCCATTTGGACCATATTGTGTGATATATTTTGTTTGTGTATACTTTGCTTGTGTACACTTTGCTTGTTTGTATGGTCTTTGACCATTAATGTACATAATAATAATAATAACCTTAAAAAACTTGTTGACTTCCTAAGCTAAAGGACTTGGCCAATGCCAACTTGTTGAAGAACCAAGCGCTTGCAATTTGAAATTCATCTGATACATCTTTGAAGACATCTCTAAGTTCATCTGCTACATGATCATTATGAAGATATTATTTTGAACCTGTGACTTGTGGAATTCATTTGTTACATGGGCTATTTTGGAGAAGATCATGGAATGGATAAGCTTGGATGTGGCCATCTTTATTTGATGCCTTGCTCTTCAAGATAATATAATTGTGCATTTGTGTGTTGCTTGATTCTAAAAGTCCAAGGGTATTCTGGGTTTTTATTGACATTCTTGTCTATTGGATTGCTACCCATTTGGTCAGATCTTTTCAACTCTAAAACTTTTAATTTTATACATAGGATAGTCTCTTCATCTTCTCCCCATTTCTTTAATTTCAAAATCTCTCCCTCCATTTTTCAAAATCTTCTTTGTGTGAACTTATTTTATTCTAAACTTTGACAACTTTTGCAAAAAAAGATAAAAACTTTGGCCTTATGCCATTGCATTTTTAAACTTCTTTTCTTAAATCAAACTTGCAAATAGACTTAACTATACTTGACTTAAACTTTCAAAAAGCCAAAAAGAACTAACTCATTCAAACCATTTTTAGGCCTTTGTGCCTTTCAAACTTAATTTTTGTTAAAAACAATGCATCCACTTTGAGATTTGTATCACGAACTATGAGGTTTTGATCCCTCATTTTTATGTTGGTACGTAGGCACAAGTCTGAAGGTCTTGTCAAACACAAAAATATAATTAATGAATTCTTTTACCATCCCCCCATTCTATCTGTTTGTAAACATCACTTTATACCAAGTACATATGCATACAAAAAGGGCTCCCTAGGAGTACCTAGGACACTTTGGGTGCTAACACCTTCCCTCTGTGTAACCAACCCCCTTACCTGTAATCTATGACTTTTTATTAGTTTTAATTTGAAAACTTCTTACTGTTGGGTTTTGTTCGTACTTTTTCCCCTTTTCCATTGGAAACAATAAAAGCGCGGTGGCGACTCTTGTTATTTGATCTCTAGCTTGTCAATAGCTTGATGATCATGAATTTCCTGCTACATGAACGTTTCTCATTTGAAGCTCAAATGAAAAGTTAGCCAAGGTAGAATAAGTGAACATATGGCTTGACACTTAGAATTTTTTTTGACATGTTTGATTTTCCCAACTTCCAGCTCAAAATTCATCATGATCCAAGCTTCAAATGAAAAAGTGTTCAACATGAAAGTAGTTCCTCTTGATCTAACCTTTCGAAAAAGTCCAATTTTATCCCATTTGGAAAAGATATGAGTGACCTACGCATGGCTTGGACATGGATGATCATTTGGCATAAGTGAGCTTTAAACATTCATACACAATTGCATAGCTTTCCAATATGACTTCAGCAATGTTTGTACTCATTTGTGGACCTGAAGAGATGATTACATGGTCCTATCACACACCCATGCACCCAAGCAATGTACATTGCTATTTTTGGATCTTCATTTCAAGTGTGCAAATACCAATCCATATGGCTATAAATAGAACCCCTTGCCATCATAATTAAGGATCCTGTACGCCAGCTTTGATTCCCAACCTTCAAACCCTCACATTCAAAGGATAATGTTGAGAATTTCCATTCGAAATTGAGTTTGAATCTCCACTGTTTTGAGATTTGAAACTCCAAGAGTCCTGCGCCTTTTGTTCATCCAATTCCACTCTGTAGCGGAGTATTCGTTACCATTAGAGATATTGACTAAATCCAAGGTAAATCATACAAGTCGAGTCGCCACCGCACTTCTATTTATCAAAAGGAATGGTTAGAAAGCGAACAAAAACCTAAAAGTTTTAACAAAAACTAGTAAAAGAGAATCAGAGATCTGGGTAAGGGGGTTGGTTATGCAATGGGAAGGTGTTAGGCACCCAAAACATCCTAGGTACTCCTAGGGAGCCCTTTTCATACTTGTTGTAAGGTTGTTGTTTTGTGACAATTTGTTTGTGCAAACAGGATTAAGGGGATGAGAAGAGAATATACAAGTTTATTTACATTTTGTGTTTGGATGGATAAACCCATTGCCTACGTACCATCTTAAAAAAGATTAGGATCAAAACCTCGTAGTTCGGGGTAAAAATCTCAAAATAAGTTGGTGAATTGATTAGTCCAAAAGCCTTAAGGTCTTTTGTTATCAAAGGGAGAAAACTCATCCTAAAAAGAACCATAAATCCACCATGTGAGGATAGCTTCAACATGCTAGTGAGGGGTTAACCCTATAATAAGCATGAAAGACTCATTGTCCATCACTAAGGATATAGGTGAGTATTACATCTACCACCAAGATAACTCAAACCTAACAGCTAAAGGTTATGAAAAACTTGATTAAGGAAGTGGCCATTGGAACCACAAAAAGATATTTGAATGGGTTATATTTACCAATTAGAAGTATATATAAAATGGTCAAAGTTGACTTAAAGATTCAATTCAAAATAAGTATTATGAAAAGAAAGTTTGAAAATCAAAAGCATAAGGCTTAGGTTTCTAATGTTGAAAACAAATGTTAGATGTTTGCACAAAAGTGTTGGCTTGGGTTAGAGTGGAGAGAAGAAGAAGAAGGGCTAAAATCCTAAGCATACAAGAGATAAGGGATAAGAGAACAAAACCACACAAGGAGTTCCTCTCTTGAGATCATATTGATGATCCAAGTATCTCCCATCCTTTGGAATAAGCAATCAATAGTCAAATGAACTCTTGGAAAGACTCCCCAATGTATCTTGGATCTCTCTCTTTTAGAAGCTCATGGTAATGGTTCCTCAATTAAGCTCAAGTTGGAACTCTTATCACAAGAAAACACACATCAAAAGATTCTATAATACAATCAAAGAATGGACAAGAGGGAGTTTAGAATATGGTCCTTTTAAAGTTCATCCTTAAGCTTTAAGCATTCTAAAGGCATGAGGCCTAGTTGCTCTTTGACATTTAAGCACTCTAAAGGCATGAGGCCTAGTTGCTATTCAAACTCTATTTGCTAGGGTAAGGTCCTAAAATCTAAGTCCAATTTGTCCAATTCTTTGCATTTGGTTCACAACAATCAAAACAAAACACAAGCACAATAGTATATACACAATTATGTGCTCAAGTGAGCAAAAGGCAAATGGCATTAACATAAACATGTGCTCCAATGAGCAAAGGAAAAAGCAAATGAATAATATGTGCAAGAATGATAAATTTCATAAAAGTAAAATGCATAAAGTAAATGTTAATTATTAATGGTTAGTGTTAGTAGTTAGTATGCCATAAGGCAAATTTAGCGCTATGTTAAGCAATCGTAATTGGACTTATGTAGAAGTCACAACTATCTGAGGCCGGTCAATAATAATGTAGGCAACAACACAAGTTAGAAGTCTTGATTAGTGAACCAAGTTCCAACAACTTGCCATGCCAAAAAGAAGAAGAGAATTGATCTTGTATTGGTTTAAGTCTTTTGCATGATTTAGGAAGCAACCTATCCTTAATGCAAAGCCATTCATTTGATCAATCGATCAAGATGAATTAGATTTGAATCAAGGAAGATTAAGCCTCCCTAATAAATGCTAACTTATCAACCTTCAACTCATTGATCAAAAAGAAAAAAGAAGAATAAGAAGAAAGAGATGAATAATGGAAAAAAGAAATGGAAAGAATAAAGTGCATAAGGTGAAATCAAATGTACCAATCCATATGTGTTGACCAAATAACATTGAGAGTCAAAGTCAAACAATGAGAAAATCAGAAATGAGATGAAGATTGGAGGTCAAACAATAAACAAAATATTTTTGGCATTTTTAATATTAAACTAAACTTGAATTAAAAATAAAAGAAAAGTCAAACTTCAAAATCAGTTCAAATCAACCTTGAAAGGTCCAAGTGATTTATCCCAAGTTCAACAAGGTCAAACAAAGTTTGACAAAAAATTTCAGCATTTTTAAAAGTCAGAAACTATTTTTAATCAATTAAAAATGAATAACAATAACCCAATTGAACTAAAATCTCAAATCAATCTCAAATCAATTAAAAAATTGATGAGAATATTTTTCATTTATTCATCATCATTCAAATAGGTTAGGAAAATATTTTTGTATTTTTTGAATATCAAAAACTATTTAAAATTAATAAAAAATAACCAGAAAATAGAAAATTCATAAAAAATATCAAATGACAAAATAAAAAATATTAAAAATCAAATTTAGAAACTAGAAATTAATTGGAGAAGAATGCAATTGGTCCCATAATTTCTGGATTTAAAATGAAGAAGATATGAATTTTTGAAATAAAAGGAAATAAAGAAAATAAAAATCAGAAATTAGAAAATTAAAAAAAATAAGGAGCGTTAGATCTGAGCTCATTAATTAAGTTGGCAGATCAGACGCTCCAGAAACGCGCTTCCACCATAGGCCAAAGTTCACGCGTAACACAATGAATTAATAAAAGTCATAAGAAGCAGAGGCCAAGATTAGATCTGGAAATCAGATCCAAGGGTCCACAACGCATCTGGCAAAGGGACGGCCACCGGAGCCACCTTCTTCTCCGGTGAGCATGAAGATTCCGGTGATATTTGCAGGTTTTAAAAGCTTAATGAAAATACACGATCCATACATCATTGGAAAGCTAGGATGATGTACATCATCCCTGTACCACTCAATTCCACTCTAGATCTCTATATTGAGAGAAATCAGAGATGGAAATTCTGTGATGTTCATAAGAACTTGATGGATTTCAAAAATTAAATGCACAGTAATGATGCCTCTATTGAGAGGACTTCAGCCAACACAAAATCCAAGCAAATAGATCAGTAGATGATGAGTTTCGAAGAAAAAACCAGTTGAAGAACAACCTTGGATTCTGGAGATTTGAGCTTGATTCCTTGCTTCCTTTATCAAAACAGAAGATCAATGAACCAAAGGATGAAGGTCTAAAAGCATTAGATCCAAAGATTCAACCAGATGTAGTTGAATTTTAGATCTGAAAAAATTGAAGAAAAGTGAAATAGCTTCTTTGGTGAGAGGTTAGGTTTTCAGTTCATCAGCATTTCAGGTTGATTCATGGATGAAATTTGAATGGAGTAAGGCTTCTATTTATAGATGGAATGGCAAGGCAAGTGTGATTCAATCCGTGTGCATGGAATTGGACATTCATTGCATGGGCTTGCATGATCACTCAAAAGGCCCAAATGCAATATGAAATGCAATCTGAAATCATACCAAAGTGAAATGGACGTGTAATCTGAATGGTAATTGCTTGTGCATGAAATTTTGAGGTGTTATGCATAATTGGACCAAAAAATTCTCCTCTTCGAAAATACCATTTGCCAAATCCAAACATGATCATGTGAGTAATGGTTGGAAAGGTTTTGATGTAAGTAACAATTGTTATGTTGGGAAAAAATCCATTTGAAGTGTGGAAATTGGTGAAATTTGAGTTTAAAGTGCAAGGTGCAAAACATGTAAAGGCAAGGTTTCTAAATTTGGCCAATGTTCAAGCCCCTATGTTTCCAACATCAAAGTTGTAGATATTCTCAAGACAGTCAAAATGGACTTATATTTTGCATCATTTTGATTTTTTATGAAAGAGTTATGGGCACTTGAAGTTGGAATATTTTGCCTTTCAATGCATTTGGTCCAAAGGGACCTATAATGTCTTGCATTATCACATGTATTTCCTTTGAGATTTTGAAATTTTGTTCAACATAACATTTTAAGTAGACATCTTAAGCTTTCCAATGCATTTGATCTCACCTCAAAATCATAAAGAATGAATGAGTTATGTCCTTGGGAAGTTGACCCAAAATTAGGGTTTCAGTCAAAATGACCTATAATGTATTGGAATGGGAGATGACCTTACATGCTTCAAATTAATTTTTGATGAATATGAAAGTTGTTAATATTGTCCTTAAGAACATTTTTGATTTTGGAATCATCTCCATTTGACCAACACATAAAAAGTTAGGTCTCAGTGCATTTCAAAATAGTCAGGTGAATTGACTGATCAACTTCTCAAATCCACAACCCATATCTTGATGAATTGATGATTGAGGATACTCAAATAAGTTCAAATATGCATGAAATGATGAGTTTAATAACTTCCCTTGATTGTATTTGATCATGGGCTGAGGTTGCTTCAAGAGCAAGGCATTGTAATACACAGATGGATTAGGGTTTCTTTGGGGATCAAACCTCAAACCCTTTGACTTGCTTTGATCAAAATGATGAATTGAGCTGTTAGGGAGGCATATTTGATGGATGAGAGCTTTGGGAACCATTACCATGCTTGCTTGCATCTCCTCTTGACCTTATCATTGCACAAAAGATCTCCTAGAAGCTTTGGACCTTGTGATTGCTCAAGCTACAAACAAAAGATGTTAGTGACATATTTTTGTGCTTTGGTTAGTGAACAAAATAAGAAAAGCAATGATATACAAATCAAGCATGCTTGGTGATCTCAAGCCACTCACAAGAGGTCCCACCCAAAGGCAAAGGGAACCAAGATGCTTATGATCCTTAAGGCAATGCAAATGCAATGTTATGATCCCATGAGGGATCTTAGGGACAAAATTGGGGTCTTACACACTCCATCAAGTGTCCTGAGCAAGATTAATAGCAAGCAAGAGGAAGATCGATTGAATACAAACCTGCATTGAAGGTATTTTCCAGAAATTTTCATCTCTTCGATTCTCATTCAATTCCCCATAACTGTTTTTGATCTTTGGTTGTCTGAAGTCCTACCAATGAAGGCAATAAGATTAAGTTGCTTTGAGTTCAAATCAAAGCAACTCAGATCATACACCTCAAAATTCAACTCCCTGTATCTTTCAATATACTTGGAGTTAGGAAAAATTAAGGCCAGATTCGAGCTCCTGAGTATTTTTACTTTAAATTCATGTCCTTCTTTTTAATTTTGGTGATGGTTGTGAATGAACCAGTCCGGTGAAGCTCACTAGGGAAGGAGACCGGAGCTTTTGCTTCGGCGGTGTGCTGGCACTCATCTGAACCACAACATCCATTTTAAATGTTTTAATCTCGTGCCTTGGTTTTGCATACCATCCATACACCGCTTTGACTTGTGTCCACCATGGAACGTGTGCTAGCAGTCACTTGATCTGCCACCTCAATTAATGAGAGAGATCAAGTGGTCCACGTTTTTTCTATTTTCTGATTTTTTATTTTATTTGGTTTATTTTCATTAATTCATATTAATTTTAATATTGATCCAAAAAATAATGTTCTCTTTGATTTTCTGAATTAAAATTATTTTTTGGATCATTATTAATATTTTTCAAGATTTAATTGTTTTTGTGATTAATTTTAATTGTTTAAAAATAGTTTTAAGTTTCCAAAATTAATGAAATTTTTTCTCCAAGGTCCTTTGGCCGATGATAAATCTCATGGCCATTTGTTTTGTGTTTTGATGAGGTTTTAGGATTTTGACCAACCATGATTTAATTTAATGCATTCTTTAATTGATTTTAATTGTTTAAATGCAAAATAAATTGTGTTGAGATTTTGATATTGACTTGTTGAGTTTGACTTGTGTTGTTGGGTCTTGGTCAAGGTTGATTTGACTTTGTTGAGTTAAAATCATTGGATTTAGGGGATTGATGAAATATACATTTCATCTCCCAAAATGAAATAGTGATTTTAATTTGATAAAAGTCCTCCTTTGACCAATATGTGTTGATTCAATTTCCCCTCCCTCTTCATCTCAATCCCTTTCTCTTCTCATTCATTTCATGGACCTATGATGTCTCTATATCCTAAGGCTAGTTGATTGCAAAATCAACATAAGTGCGGATGAGATTAGGCCCACCCCTTTTGCATATTCTTTTAAGTGTGATATATTTTAGGAGTATGGTTCATAATACCATATCTTTAACATGCATTAACACTAAAATTTCTATTGCCCGACCTCAAATAGTTGTGACTTCTACATAAGTCCAATTACAATTGCTTAACATAGCGCTAAATTGTTGACACAAAAGGTATAGCATTCTAGTAAGTGAGATTGTAAGTCTCCCCTCTTTCATGGTATTGTGTGGAAACTTGGCCTTTTTTCCTTCCTTTGAAAGATATCTTGGTTCAAAGATCCATGCTTGTGAATAGTGGGTTGAGTATTCTCCAAAGAATGACTTAAACAAAACAAAGAAAAAGCAATACTAACTTCTAATCAGCTAACAACTAACATTTAATTTCAAGCCATTTACTTTTATGCACTTTAATTTTTAAGTCTTTGTTCATTTGCCATTATTCATACCATTCAACTTGTTTACTTTAATGCCCTTTTTACTTTTCTCATTTGAGCCTCATTTTGTGATTATATTGTGATTGTATATACTTGTTTGTCTTTGTGGTCTTTTGACCTTAATGTACATAATAATAACAAAAAACCTAAAAGACATTTGTGTAGACTGTTGGATTTGCTTTGAGACATTGAACTTAGAATTAGACAACACTCCCGGTGCAAAAGGACTTGGCCAATTCCAACTTTCATGAAACCAAGTGCTTGTAATTTGAAACTTCATCTGAAGCAAGTATTGTGAGCCCATCTGAGTTCATCTGCTACATGGTCTTATTGAAGTTGTTACTTTGAACATGTGCCTAGTGCCTATCTTTGAGTTCATCTGATAAATGGACGATTATGAAGAAGATCATGAAGTGGCTAAGCTTGGATATGGCTATCTTTATTTGATGCCTTACTCTTCATCTTGCTATTTGTGTATTTATATTGCTTGATTCTAAAGTCCAAGGGAAATTTGGGTTTCTATATGACATTCTTGTCTATTGGATTGCAGCCCATTGGTCCGATCTTTTCCACTCTTAACTTTTAAATTTTTTCTTAGGATTAGTCTTTTCATCTCTTCCCCACTTCTTTAATTTCAAATTTCTCCCCTCTTTCAAAATCATCTTTGTTTTTGATTTCTAAACTTAGACCATATTGCAAAAATATGAAACTTTGGCCTTATGCCATTGAATTTTTAAACTCTTTTCTTAATCAAATTTTAAATGAACTTAATTATATTTGACCTAAAATTTCAAAAGACAAAAAGAACTAACACTCAGTCAAAAAATTTTAGGCCTCTTGTGCCTTTGTTAAAACTTATTTTTTTTAAAAGCAATGCATCCACTTTGAAATTGTTACCATGAACTACGAGGTTTTGATCCCTCATTTTATGTTGGTACGTAGGCACAAGTTTGAAGGTTTTGTCAAACACAAAAATATATTTAATGAATTCTCATCTCATCCCTCCACTCTATTTATTGCAAACATCATTTTATACCAAAACACATATACACACAAAAAAGGGCTCCCTAGGAGTACCTAGGACACTTTGGGCGCTAACACCTTCCCTCTGTGTAACTAACCCCCTTACCGGTAATCTCTGGCATTTTATTAGTTTTGATTTGAAAACTTCTTACTTTCAGGGTTTGTTCGTACTTTTTCCCTTTTCCCTTGGAAACAATAAAAGCGCGGTGGCGACTCTGGTTTAATTGACGTCTAGCTTATCCATAGCTTTATGGTCATGAATTTACCGCTACAGAAATTAAGTGGCGACTCTGCTGGGGACTAGTCTCCAGTGGGTTTAGCCTATTTATGTATGTGTATATAATTGTATACTTGATATGTGTATATTTGTTTGTATGATATAATCTGCTTATTGTGCTTGGTGATCTCTGAGTGTTGAAATAAGTTCTAACCCGAACTTGAGTGCAATTAAGATAGGAAGATGGTATAGTCATGTTCGACTTGTGCGGAGTAGTTCTTAACAAGTTGGCTTGAGACCCGTCTACTCAGTGGAGACCCTTTTTGAGTTATGAATGTCACACAAGTCATTTGTGGTTAGGCATTACTATCTCTGATTTAGGGTCCGAGAAGCTGAGGATCGTAGAACATTTAACCCAACTTGGCCTATTTAGGACGTGGTGTGGAAACTGTTCAGGTGTAGACTTGATAACAGTTGTTACGCGATACTACACTCAGACGAGTTTCTCTTGAGAATATTATGGGTTGATGAGTCAGTCATCCTAACCTGTAATATCCGATGGATGGAATTAAGACTCTGGGAACTTTTTAGAACATGATCTACAGGTTTTATCCTTAGTACATTCCTTTGGGATGGTTCTTACCCAGACTCCATGCTCGTGACTCACATCAAACCCTTGATTCTTGGTTGATCCAATCAAGTCTTGTCAATATCAATGGAACTTGGGTGTTGATAAGGTGAAAACCATAATCCACCAAAATGGATGATTGATCTTGACAATGACTCGATTCATCCCTTGACCTTTGTTTGTTTTCCTTGTGTGTGATCCCTTATTTGCGATTGTTGCATTCATGCATTCATGCGCATCATAACATTCATCACACCAAAATAATTTCAAGGAACCGAAGTCTTATTTGCAAATATTTTCAGATCATGGATTGTGGACGAAGGAACACTAAAAAGTATAGTTTCAGATGTCCAGATTTGAAAGAGTTAAGGAAGCTATAATCTTTTGTATTAGATCCCTTGGTCTTCAAGCAACGTGATGTGAAGCTTTTGTCTATCTTGTCTGCTGATGTGGTTGAAGGACTTCTGAGTGTGTTGGTTTAGTTCTATGATCCTCTCTACCATTGCTTCACTTTTCCTGATTATCAACTTGTGCCTACGTTGGAGGAGTATACCCATCACTTGGGAATACCTGTTTCTGAAAAAGTGCCCTTTAGTGGATTAGAGGAGATTCCCATATCTCATCTTATAGTTGAAGCTCTTCACTAGAAGAAGTCTGAGATAGAGGCTCATTAGGTGAAGAAAGGAGGATTGTTTGGTTTGACTTCTGAGTTCCTCATCAAGGAAGTTACTGCCTTTGCTCAAGCTGGTAGTGTGGATTCTTTTGAAGCTATCTTTGTGTTTCTCATCTATGGTTTGGCTTTGCTCCCTAACAATGACGGTTTTGTTGATGTTAATGCCACTAGAATCTTCTTGGTTGGGAATCCTATGCCAACTCTGTTAGTTGATATGTATTTATCTTTGCATCTAAGGAATTCTAAGGGTTGTGGAACTATTGTATGTTGTGTTCCTCTTTTGTACAAGTGGTTTATTTTGCACTTGCCTCAGACGCCTACTTTTGTGGAGAACAAACAATGTCTACGGTGGTCTCATAGACTTATGTCTCTCACTAATGATGATATAGTTTTGTATGATTCTTCATTGAGTAGTTTGGAGATTATTGACAGTTGTGGTGAATTCTCTAATGTGCCTCTCATTGGTACACAAGGAGGAATCAACTACAACCCTACCTTGGCTCGTCGTCAACTTGGGTTCCCCTTGAGAGACAAACCTAATAACACTTTGTTAGAAAGTCTTTTCTATCAAGAGGGTAAAGATCCCCAACATTTGAAGTAAAAGATTGTGCATGCTTGGCATAATGTGCATAGGAAAGGAAGATCCGAGCTTGGTCCGTGCAACTGTGTAGCTTTGGAAGCTTACACTATTTGGGTGAAGAAGAGATCTTTGGAATTGAAGATACCTTATGCTTTTGAGAGACCTGTGTATATGGTTGTGGTTGAGCCATCAACTCTCCCTAACCAAGATGTAGAGGAGTTGGAAGACGCACTCGCCAAGATGAAGCAAGATGAGGATACATGGGAAGAGAGTTTCCATGCTTTGAGCCAAAAGCATGAGGAGTTGCAACTTGAGTCTAAGGAAAAGGATGCACTTATTGAGCTTCTTGAAAATCGAGTAATGAAGAAGCGAAGATAGCCAGAGGTTTCATCTTACTCTAGTATGCCTCATCCTTCCGTTGCTTGGAAGAAGATTGTTGATCAACTTTTCCTCGAGAAGACTTAGATGAAGACTTCTTTTGAGTCTGAGATTCGACGCATCCGAAGGAAGTACGCGCATGCGGCACGATCTTCTAACGTTGTTGTTAGGGATCCTTAGGATGACTAGTTTCCTTTTCTCTTGTATTTTTTATTTTTGGTTTCTAAATATGTACTCAGTGTAATCCTTCCAATTATATAAATAAAAGAAGTTTTATGGTCAATCAAATTGTGCAATTGTTATTATTATATATTTGCAAATAAAATAGTATGTTCCTTGAAAATAAAAACAAACGAGCATTTCATTTCATGCATCATTTGCATAACAGGTCTCTCTTTCGCCAGATGTCTTATTGGTTCTTCTTTTGTGCTTCAGCCAAGCTGACTCATCGATACAATACCCGCGCCAGTCATCCGAGGATCATGGAACCTCTAGAGCAAGAGAACAGAGACTTGAAGGACGAGATTGCCTGTCTTACTGCCATGATGGAGTCAGTCCTAGCTGCTCAAAGTCAATCTTCTCCAACGCTTGCAACTCCTCCTCCTCAGAGGACTGTCATATAAGAGGTTGTTTCTTCAATCGTGCCTTCTGCTCATTTTTCTCCTGCCATGCCTGCCGGATTCCCGTAGGGAATGACGCCCAAATTTGTACCTGAAGGTTTTGCACCTACTTTTTCTTCCATGTCGGCATCTAGCCCCGTCATGTCTGTGCCACCACTGATTGTTCACACTCTGCCTTGTGTTGAGGACACCATCTATCATTCTGAGCCGTCTGAAGGCCCTGATATTTATGAGAAGATGGATGAAATGAAAGACCAATTCCTTGAGCTGCGAAAGGAGATGAAGACCTTGAGGGGAAAAGATTTGTTTGGCAAGAGTGTTGCGGAACTTTGCTTGGTTCCTAATGTTAAGATCCCGAGGAAGTTCAAAGTCCCTGACTTTGAAAAGTATAAGGCGAATACTTGTCCGCTCATTCATCTCGTCATGTATGCTTGAAAGATGTCAATGCAAAATGATAATGAATAGTTACTGATTCATTATTTTCAAGACAGTCTGATTGGTGCCACTTTGAGGTGGTACATGGGTTCGGATAGTGCGAGTGTCCGCACGTTCAATGATTTGGGTGAGGCTTTCGTGAAGCAGTACAAATATAATGTGGATATGGCGCCAGATAGGGACTAGTTGAGGTCGTTGTCTCAGAAGGATAAGGAGACGTTCAAAGAATACGCTTAATGATGGAGAGAGATAGCTGCCCAGATCACCCCTCCTTTGGAAGAAAAGGAGATGACCAAGATTTTTCTCAAGACCCTGAGCTCATTTTACTATGAGCGCATGATTTCCAGTGCCCCAAGCGAATTTACCGAAATGGTAAACATGGGGATAAGGTTAGAAGAAGGTGTCCGAGAGGGACGGTTGTCTAAAGAGGAAGTTTCGTCTAGCAAGAAGTATGGCAGTGGGTTTTCCAGAAAGAAAGAAGGAGAGACTAACGCAATATCAGTTGGGAGGCAAAAGAGGCCTCATGCCAGAAGAAGTCCACAACCCCATCAACACCATCATTAAGTATCATCTGTTATTCCAGTGTTTTCAAACAATCAATCAATTCCAGTTTAACAACAACGTCAACAATAGCCACAACAAAGAACAAATAACTACAACAACAATAATACCAACAATCATCAACAACAACAAAACTTTGAGAGGAAGAAGGTCTCTTTTGACCCATTCCTATGTCTTATGCTGAATTGTATCCATCATTAGTTCTCAAGAACCTTTTGCAACCGAGAAATCCTCCACAGATTCCAGAACCACTTCCATGGTGAGCTTCACTGTGCCTTTCACCAAGGGGCTCCTGGCCATGATATTGAGAACTGTTACCCCCTGAAGTACGAGGTTCAGAAGTTGGTCAAGAGTGGGATGGTGTCCTTCGAGAACCGTGCTCCGAATGTCAAAGCTAACCCACTACCTGCTCATGGTAACCCTTCTGTTAATATGGTAGATGGCTGTCCTGAGGAGTTCAAAGTATTTGATGTATGTTTCATTAGAAGCTCCTTGGTGACGATGCACAAAGATATCTGTTTGGTGAGTGATTGTGAGCATGACCATGATGGTTGTGCAATCTGCAGTGTTAATCCCCGAGGTTGTATGGTTGTGAAGAGAGACATCCAGAGGTTGATGGATGAAGGTATGATTCAGATTCTTCAGTCCCGTCACTTGGGTGACGAGGTGAATGTTATAGTTCCTGTGTTCAAAACTCCAGAGAGAGTGGTGATTCAATTTGATAGCAGCAGCAGTAACGATGTCAGCAATAGATCGGTATCACCGTTGGTAATACAATTAGCGGGTCCAGTCCCGTATGTATCCGATAAGACTGTTCCATATCAGTATAATGCTACTATGTTAGAGAATGGTCAAGAGGTTTCATTACCTACGACCAATTCTGTTGTGAGCATTGCTGGTTATTGATTCTAAGTGTTGGCAGCAATTTTGCTCAAACAAAAAGTGTTCACAAGATGTTATGTGTGATGTCTTAACATGAGATATCCTATGTACCTGCTGGAGTTCAAGAACATGTTCATGCAGGATTATTTCAGAATGCCACATACAATGCCATGGCTTCTGATATTGGATGTACTTGCTGGAGCTTAAATGAAAGACATGTTCATGCAGGATTGTTTTAGATGACATACACAAGGTCATGGCATCTGATATGGCTGTACCTGCTGGAAGTTATAAAAGGAATTATTGGATTATGCAGGATTTTTCCAGGATGTCAGACCCGATGTCATGACATCCTGTACACAGAACATTCAGTATGAATGTCTAGTGTTTTGTGATTGCACAATTAATGGCAATCTTTGGATGATTGAAGATATGATTAGCTGGCGCATTTAATCATGGATTACAACCAAATTTACTTATTTTCCAAGGAGATCTAACCAGCTGTTATAAAAAGATTTGATTGGAAATTAGATTTAGGGTTTTCAAGATGTCCAAGCCCAGCTGAAAGCTTCTATAAAAAGGGACTTAGAAAACCTGTTTGAACACACAACCAATACTGAGCGAAATATAGAGAGAGAGCTAGGGTTTGTGTCCGTTTGGTCGTGAGACTTGTAGGTCATTCAAGTCATCCATTGATGATTGAATTGGACTGTTTTGTGGTTGTAATTTGTCACTCTAAAGCTGTTAAGCAAGAGTGTGTGTCTTCTTGATTGAAACTGTGAAGTAAAATCAAGAGTGTGTAATTGAAAAGTATTTTCTTTTCACAAGGGATTGTTGTTTAAAATCACTGGTGTGTGATTGTAGGGAAGTGAGTGGGTTCTCATATCTAGGAGTGCTTAGATAGAAATTGCACGGGTAGAGATTAGGTGAGAAAGACTGTAACTTGTTGAAGTGTACGGAGAGTCTTTGAACTAATTCTATTTTAGTGAATTTCCTTCCTGGCTTGGTAGCCCCCAGACGTAGGTGAGTTGCACCGAACTGGGTTAACAATTGCTTGTGTTATTTGCTTTACCATTCTGTATTTTTATCCATTGTGTGTTAACAAATATTAGTATCGTGACATTACCTTCAACATCTTATATCTGATACCAGAATTTCACTGATGTTACGAAGATGACCCGTAGTGGTCATGTTTTTGGGCCGGTGTTCCCAAAGAATGTTGAAGATGTATCTTCCAGTAAGAGTGTTGAAGTGCCTGCAGTTGATCCGATTAGCTCTCCAAAATGTGTGGAAGAGGTCAATCATCTTTCGGACTGGCTTTATTCAAATCTTTATAATCAACACACATGTGGACTTTTCCATCCTTCTTTGGAATAGGAACAATATTGGCGACCCATTGTGGATACTCGGCAGTAACAAGGAAACCAACATCAATCTGCTTCTGCACTTCTTCTTTGATCTTCACTACCATGTCAGGATGAGTCCTCCTCAACTTCTGCATGACTGGCGGGCATTCTGGCTTCAACGATAATCTATGCTCCATAATCTCAGAATCCAACCCAGGCATGGCTGGATAGGACCAAGAAAACACATCTGAATACTCTCAGAGAAGATCAACCAACCCCTTCTTAACCTTTGGACACAGTTGAGATCCAATCTTGACTTCCTTCACATCATCCTCGGAACCCAAGTTGATTAACTCAATTTGCTCTTCGATTGGCTGAATGGCTTTTTCCTCGTGCTCAAGTAGACGAGACAATCCATCAGATACTTATTCATCTCTTCCTTCCTCAGCCTCAAACACAGGGAATTCAAAATTTGGCGAAGGAGTAGGATCATTGTATTCAATGGGTTTAGAAACCAACCTGCAAAAAGATTTGATATTTTGATTTTAGAGAAGTGATTTGGTGACCAAATATTATGCAGATGGACAAATTATATTTTAATTATTTTTTTTTGTGATTACCATTTCCAGAAAAAGCAAAAAGTAAACATAAAACATCATAGATGTGGATGAATAGAATTGAATTTTATTACTGATCGAATTTGAAAATGCCAAACAATGTTCACTTCTCCCTTAGGCATAGGAGAAGAATTTTCAAAAAACAAATAAAAGCAATTACTTAGAACGATGCATAATAACAGCAACATCAACAATAATCCAATTGTTGCAAGCTTTTCCATGCGGCACAAAATTGGTGCAGTCTTCATCTTCACCACCCTCGATCACAGCAGCTAAGTGTTGTTCATTACCATGAATGAACCCTCCGCTATGGAAACTGGGTTGCACATCTGCAGCTCTAGTCTCAGATGAACCTTGTCAGAATCCCAAACTAGCCATGCTCTGGTGCTTAGTGGCTTCTATCATCTGTCCCCACTGATCAAAAATACCGTCTTCGACAATCCTCTGAGCATCTTTGAAGGAGGACATGGGTGCCCCAACTCTCTTTTCTTCAGCAATAGGTAAAGCTTGAAATGGAGTTCCAACCTCATCCTTAGCTTCTACATAAGAGAAATACGATAGGTGGCTTACCAACAAAGCCTTCTCCCCACCAACAATAACAAGCTTTCCATTCTTGAGAAACTTCAATTTCTGGTGCAAAGTTGACATAACGACTCCAGCCTCATGTATCCATGGCCTTCCTAAGAAGCAGCTATAGGTCGGGTGGATATCTATTACTTGGAAGTAATTTAGAAATCACTCGGACCTATCTTCATAGGAAGGTCCACTTCACCAATCACGGTCTTGCGAGAACCATCAAATGCCTTGACAATTACGCCACTATATCTCATTGGAGCTCCTTGATATGTCAATCTAGAAAGAGTTGATTTAGGAAGTACATTCAATGAAGAACCGGTATCAACCAATACGTTCGAGAGAGCATCCTCCTTGAAATTCATTGAAATGTGCAACGCCAAATTGTGATTTCTACCCTCCTCAGGAAGTTCCTCATCACAGAAGCTCAAGTTATTGCAGGAAGTTCCTCATCAAAGGTAGTGTCTTGGCTGACCATTTGGCACACCAACCGGTTGAAGATTACCAGTCAGTGCAATATGATTTTCCTAATGAAGAGATTTTGTACTTGAAAACGAAATATTGTGATGAACCATTGCTTGAAGAAGGGCCAAAACATGGTTCCCGTTGGGGCATGGTATTTGATGGAGCTGTTAATCAATATGGTAATGGCATTGGGGAAGTAATCATTACTCTTCAAGGATCGCATTTTCCATTTACAGCTAGATTGACTTTCAAGTGTACAAAAAATATGGCTGAGTATGAAGCTTGTATTATGGGGCTTGAAGAGGCCATTGATCTCAGAATCAAGTATTTGGACGTCTATGGAGATTCGGCTTTGGTTGTGAATCAGATCAAAGGTGAATCGGAGACAAATCAACCCAATTTGATACCATATAGAGACTATGCAAGGAGGATTTCAACTTTCTTTACAAAGGTGGAGTTTCATCATATCCCTCGAGATGAAAACCGGATGGCAGATGCTCTTGCAACATTGGCTTCAATGATCATAGTGAAGTATTGGAATGAAAATCCCAATTTAACTGTGATGCATCTTGATAGGCCATCTCGTGTGTTTGCTGTTGAAGAGGTCAAAGATGAGAAGTCGTGGTATTATGATGTCAAATGTTTCCTCCAAAGTCAGATAATCCGCTTGGGGCATCTTTGAAAGTTAAGAAGAGTTTGAGAAGATTAGCCGGAAATTTCTACCTGAATGGTGATGTATTGTACAAGAGAAACTTCAATATGGTTTTGCTCAGATACGTGGATAGACACGAAGCAGACCTATTGATGACTGAAGTCCATGAAGGTTCCTTTGGTACTCATTTCAATGGACATGCTATGGCGAAGAAGATGTTGCGAGCAGGTTACTATTGGCTGACAATGGAATATGTCTGTTGCAAGTTTGTGAAGAAATGCCACAAGTGTCAAATTTATACAGATAAGATTCATGTTCCCTCGACACTATTAAATGTCATTTCCTCTCCATGGCCCTTCTCCATGTGAGGAATTGATATGATTGAGCCCAAAGCATCGAATGGACATCGTTTCATTTTGGTGGCTATTGACTACTTCACAAAGTGGATTGAAGCGTCATCGTACGCAAATGTAACCAAGAAAGTTGTGGTGAGGTTTATCAAAAATCAGATTATATGCTGATATGGTGTGCCAA
Organism: Lathyrus oleraceus; assembly: GCF_024323335.1. Lineage (NCBI taxonomy): Eukaryota > Viridiplantae > Streptophyta > Magnoliopsida > Fabales > Fabaceae > Lathyrus > Lathyrus oleraceus. Next base: position 169,791,743 of record NC_066579.1, on the reverse strand, counting down.
GTAAGATCATTACTCATAATGGGTCGAACTTGAATAATAATATGGTGGAACCTCTTTGCAAAGACTTCAAGATTGCACATCATAATTCTTCTCCCTACAGACCCAAGATGAATGGGGCTATTGAAGCTGCAAACAAAAACATTAAGAAGATCATCCAGAAGATGGTTGTAACATATAAAGGTTGGCATGAGATGGTCCCATTTGCTCTGCATGGGTACTGTACATCTATCCGCACTTCAACAGGGGCAACCCCTTTCTCACTTGTTTATGGCATGGAAGTTGTGCTCCTAGTAGAGGTGGAGATCCCATCATTGCATGTGTTTATGGAAGCCAAGTTGACAGAAGCTGAATGGTGTCAGATCAGGTTTGACCAGCTAAATTTAATCGAAGAAAAAAGGCTAACTTCCATGTGTCATGGTCAGTTATATCAGCAGAGAATGAAGAAGGCTTTTGATAAGAAGGTCAAACCTCGTGTGTTCAGAGACGGGGACCTTGTGCTCAAGAAGATTCTATCTTTCAAACCAAATTCTAGGGGCAAATGCACTCCTAATTATGAAGGCCCATATGTTGTTAATAGAGGCTTTTTAGGCGGTGCTTTGATTCTTACAACTATGGATGGTGAAGAGTTCACTCGTCCTATCAACGCAGATGCAGTCAAGAAATACTTCGCCTAAAAAGAAAAAAACAACTCGCTAAGTTGAAAACCTGAAAGGGCGGCTTAGGCAAAAATGAGTGTCTCGGTGTATTGAAACCCAAAAGGGCGATCCAAACAAAAATTAGAGACATAAAAACAAAAAAATCATCCCTATAAATTGAGTACCTCACCTTGGGGAAATTTATGCAAAACTTAGGGCTTATTGCAAGTAACTGCATCCTACTGATCTTCTATTTTGAAGACATTCTTGAACAAATCGGTTAATTCTGATTCACCATCCTCGATGAAATCCCCAAGTGCGCAGTGGATATCAAAAGTTGGTAGAAGGATTAGTGATCATTGTATTCAATGTAGCCCTTTTCCATGTAAATTACCATTTTTCAACTCTTGTAAAGATCTATGGAGTCTTGTCATTTATAGACTACCATTCCATTAAATAAAGTTGAGCTTTTTATCCAATTGTTTCTACTCTTGTTTAATTCAGCTAAAAAGATTTAAATTTTATTATGATCATTTTGAAATTAAATTCTAAATTAAAACCATATTTTCTTAAATATATAAAAGCAATAATTTTTAAACAATCGATATCATTTAAAGGAATATCAACAGCAGTTTGAAAATAGGTAAGCCCTAAAATGCAGAGCATTATTGGTTCTCCCCAAGAAGTGGGTGTCATCCCTATTTCATCCCCGACAGCATTTCAGTAGCCAAGTTCTGTTGGTTTCCCCAGCCGAGTTTGTTGGCCTCCCTTGAGTTGTAGGCGTGTTATTTCGACAGTTTCCGCAGCTTCGACAGAATTTTAATATCACGCAAATTGTCAGAGTTACTCCTGATTTTGAGCAGCTATTGTGTTAGTCCCCTGCATGGTTGTCTTCCATTTGATATGGTGTTGACCTAAAATTCCCAGCAGAATTTATAGCAGTTTCCTCAGCAGATCTTCTCCTTACCCAGCTAGGATTGAGCCTTCGAGACGTTTGTTTGTTTCTCTCTAGCAGTTGTTTCCCTCCCGTGAGGATTGGCTAGGGACTGTATCGATGATTCAAATCAGTGACATTTGTATCCTTTGTGATCGTTTTGTCAGCATAATTATCATATATACATATACATATACATTTACATATACATATACACTCATATAATTTAATTATTGCAACTTGTTATTCATTGTTCGTTTTGATCATTTGCTATGGTGGTTTACTTTTTCCCCGTGCAGATGTGGTTTTTCTGTCCTCTTTCAATTTTAGAGTGTCAACCCATTAAGAAGAAAGACTTTAACCTTTCTCCTTTCCCCATTGAGTTATTTCCTCGTGGATGATTATTATTTCAGCTTCCTCCCCAGTTGATTATCTGGATGGAACCACTTCCCTTGAGTTATATCTTCATTGGGTTGAGTCCTTTGATTGGCCTTTTCTTTCTAGATCTTACTTAGATGGAATCTTTTGGTCCCCTAAGAGCCTATTACCAAGTAACGGGTAATATTCTTCTCGTGTTTGCCGAATACCCGACAAAGTTAACCTTGCTCCCCCAACGGATTCGTTTTCACATCTCCCAGGAAGTATATCTTTGATATGTTCATCCTAACCGATGACAAATATTTTCTTCCCTTGTTTGAATCTATCCTTGATATGTTCACTTTAATCAATGACAGATATTCTCTCTCTTTGGTATTCTATCCAGTAACTGATATATGTAATTCCTATTTCCCCCTCTGAGTCTATCCTTGATATGTTCATCCTAACGGATGATGGATATTCTCTTTTTGGTATTCTATCCAGCATTCGATAGATGTACTTCCTACTTTTTCAGGCAGTTAATCCTTGATATGTTCATCCTAATCGGTGACGGATATCCTCCCTAGAATCCCCAGGCAAGTTTATCCTTGATATGTTCATCCTAACCGATGACGAATTTTCTTTCCTTTGAGTCTATCCTTGATATGTTCACTTTAACCAGTGACAAATATTCTCTCTCTTTAGCCTTCTGCCCAGTAACCGGTAGTTGTAAATCCTATTTTGGATTTTCCTTGCAGTTTATTCTTACCCAATAACTGGTAATGAATACACCTCTTGGTTGCCTTCAGCGAGTCATCATGGATATGTTTACCCAAACCGGTCACGAATGTCCTCCCCGTCAGATTTTTGTTATCTCCTTACCCAATAATCGGTAATGGATAATAGATTTCTGCTCCTCCTGTGTTGAAGATCTTTTCTTCCCAGTCGAGTTTGAGTGCGGATTCCCTTTGTGGAATCACTGTTTCCTACTATGTTCGAGTATTTCAGCTTTGTTCTGATTTACCCGTTTCCCCTGCAGGTGTTTCTTTTGTTCCCCGACTGAGTCTTTCCATCGATTCATTTTCATGGAATCCCTCGAGTCCCCCAGTTATTCTTAAGTCGTAGCCTGGCCTACGCACAACCCTTTTTCCCCAGAGTCTCTGTCTCCCTAGTGAGTTTTCCTTATGGAATGCATATACTCCTGTGGACCTTCAGTCTCTCCGGATTCTGTTCCTTTGTGGCAATATTTCCCCACAAAGATTATTTTAACATTCATATCATATGCATTATGAGGTCTCTTAGGGACCAAAATTTGTTTCTATATGTTGTTATTTAAGCCCATTCTACTGAGTCGATGTGAAGATTTTAACCTTCATCTCCTTAGTTAGAACGTCCTTAAATAGGGGCAACTGTAAGACCCTAATTTTGACGCTAAGATCCCTCATGCTATCTCATCATATGCATTGGCATTGGGATCACATCTTGGCATCCTACTTACCCCTCATTCATTGGGTTTGCATTGAGAGAGGTCACCAAGCACATTTGATTGTATCATATTGTATTTTATCATCTTTACTAACCAAAATACCGAAAATATGTCTTTGTATAAACTAACTCTTTTGTAGGTAGGGCATGTGCTCACCATTGATCTATCAAGCTTACATCTAGGGTTTAAGACCCTCAATGCAAGGAGATCCATCAAGAAAATGGGTCACATTGGCTCTAAGTATCATATATGGATCCCCATGACCTCCACATGTTATTTTGATCAAGAAATCATCAAGAGTTTGGAGTTAGTTTGCCTTGGAAACCCTATTTCATCTAGGTATCTTGTGTAACTTCTCCAATAAGCTTCTTCACCAATTGATCAAATGTTTCAAGGGATAATTAAAATTTCATAATCTTATGTATTTATGATCCTCCATGCGTCCCAAAAGTCAAGAGAATGGCAAGCTAGCAAGTTGGTTCATGGTGGTAGACCAGAGGAATTCATCTGATCAAAACTGGGGTTCCCTAGACCTTATCTCCTACAATTTTTGTCATATGAAAATTATTACAAGAGAAAAGTTACTCTAAATGACATTCCAAACAAGTTTCATATTGAGGTCTAGAGCTATGTCTTCTTTTAAAGTCATTTTTTATGGTGAAAGATTATAGATCATTTGTCTAAACCCTAATTTGGAGGTCAACTTCCCAAGGCCATAACTTGCTCAATATTTATGAGATGAAATATTTCAAAGTTGTACAATCAAATTCAAGATGTCTACCTTAACTTTTATGTTTTGAGGAAGAGAAAATTCAACTTTTATGTGCATGTGATATGAGGATACAATATAGGTCATTTTGGACCAATACCATTGAACAAGTGATTTTCCTCAACTTCAAAAATTCATAACTCCATCATATTAAATCCAAATGAGGTCAAATTTGTGACCATGTTTAAGAAATTTGGGATAGATACAACTTTGATGAAGGAACCTTTCTCATTTGAAGATCACATAAAAAGTTAGTCAAGGTGGAATAAGTGAACATATGGCTTGACACTTATAATTGTTTTTGACATGTTTGACTGTTCAAACTTCCACCTCAAAATTCATCATGATCCAAGCTTCTAATGAGAAAGTGTTCAACATGAAAGTTGTTCCTCTTGATCTAACCTTTCCAAAAAGTCAAACTGTATCCCATTTGGACAACATATGAGTGACCTGCGCATGGCTTGAACATGGATGATCATTTGGCATAAGTGAGCTTGAAATTTTCATACACAATTGCATAGATTTCCAATGTGACTTCATCAATGTTTGTACTCATTTGTGGACCTAAATAGATGATTACATGGGCCTATCACACGCCCATACACCCATGAAGTGTACATTTCTATTTTTGGATTTTCTTTTTAAGTGTGCAAATATCAATCCATATGGTTATAAATAGAACCCATTGCCATCAGAATTAAAGACCCTGCGCGTCAGCTTTGATTCCCAACCTTCAAACCCTCTCATTCAAAGGATAATTTTTAGAATTTCCATTGGAAATTAAATTTGAATCTCCAATATTTTGAGATTCAAAACTCCAAGAGACCTGTGCCTTTTGTTCATCCAATTCCACTCCATCAAGTGTCATGAGCAAGATCAATAGCAAGTAAGAGGAAGATTGATTGAATACATACCTGCATCGAAGGTATTTTCCTGAAATTTTCATCTCTTCGATTCTCACTCAATTCTCCATAATTCTTCTTGATCTTTGGTTGTCTGAAGTCCTACCAATGTAGGAAACAAGATTGAGTTGCTTTGAGGTTAAATCGAAGCAACTCAGATCATACACCTTAAAATGCAACTCCCTGTATCTTTCAATATACTTGGAGTTAGGAAATATTCAGGCCATATTCGAGCTCCTGAGCATTTTTACTTTAAATTCATGTCCTTCTTTTTAATTTTGGTGATGGTTTTGAGTGAACCAGTCCGGTGAAGCTCACCGGAGCTTTGGCTCCAACGGCGTGCTTACACTCATCTGAACCACATGATCCATTTCAAATATTTTAATCTTGTGCCTTGGTTTTGCATACCATCCATACAACTCTTTGACTTGTGTCCACCATGGAACACACGATAGCAGCCACTTGATTTGCCACCTCAATTAATGAGGGAGATCAAGTGGCCCACGTTTTTTCTATTTTCTAATTTTTTATTTTATTTGGTTTATTTTCATTAATTCATATTAATTTTAATATTGATCCAAAAAATATGAGAGTTTCACCAAATTTTTTAAAATAAATTCCTCTTTCATTTTGTGAATTAAAATTATTTTTTGGATCTTTATTAATATTTTTCATGATTTATCTGTTTTTGTGATTATTTTTAATTGTTTAAAAATAGTTTTAAGTTTGCAAACTTAATGAAATTTTTTCTCCAAGGTCCTTTGACCTTGTTTGACCTATGATAAATCTCATGCCCATTTATTTGGTGTTTTGATGAGGTTTTAGGATTTTGACCAACCATGATTTAATTTTATCCCATTATTTAATTGATTTTAATTATTTAAATGCAAAATAAATTGTGTTGAGCTTTTGATATTGACTTGTTGAGTTTGACTTGTGTTGTTGGGCCTTGGTCAAGGTTGATTTGACTTTGTTGAGTTACAATCATTGGATTTAGGGGATTGATAAAATATACATTTCATCTCCCAAAATGAATGAATGATTTTAATTTGATAAAAGTCCTCCTTTGACCAATTTGTGTTGATTCCATTTCCCCTCCCTTTTCATCTCGATCCCTTTCTCGTCTCATTCATTTCATGGACCTATGATGTCTCTATATCCTAAGGCAAGTTGATTGCAAAATCAACATAAGTGTGGATGAGATTAGGCCCACCCCTTTTGCATATTCTTTTAAGTGTGGTATGTTTTAGGAGTATGGTTCATAATACCATATCTCTAACATGCATTAACACTAAAATTTCTATTGCCCGACCTCAAATAGTTGTGACTTCTACATAAGTCCAATTACAATTGCTTAACATAGCGCTAAATTGTTGACACAAAAGGCATATCATTCTAGTAAGTGAGATTGTAAGTCTCCCCTCTTTCATGGTATTGTGTGGAAACTTGGCCTTTTTTCCTTCCTTTGGAAGATGTCTTGGTTTAAGGATACATGCTTGTGAATACTGGGTTGAGTGTTCTCCAAATAATGACTTAAACAAAAGAAAGCAAAAGCAATACAAACTTCTAATCAACTAACAACTAACATTTAATTTCAAGCCATTTACTTTCATGAACTTTAATTTTTAAGTCTTTATTCATTTGCCATTATTCATACCATTCAACTTGTTTACTTTAATGCCCTTTTCACTTTGCTCATTTGAGCCTCATTTTGTGATTATATTGTGATTGTATATACTTGTTTGTCTTTATGGTCTTTTGACCTTAATGTACATAATAATAACAAAAACCCTAAAAGACATTTGCGTGGACTGTTGGATTTGCTCTGAGACATTGGACTTAGAATTAGGCAACACTCCCAGTGCAAAAGGACTTGGCCAATGCCAAATTTCATGAAACCAAGTGCTTGTGATTTGAAACTTCATCTGAAGCAAGTATTGTGAGCCCATCTGAGTTCATCTGATACATGGTCTTACTGAAGCTGTTACTTTGAACCTGTGCCTAGTGCCTATCTTTGAGTTCATCTGATACATGGAAGATTATGAAGAAGATCATGAAGTTGCTAAGCTTGGATGTGGCTATCTTTATTTGATTCCTTACTCTTCATCTTGCTATTTGTGTATTGATATTGCTTGATTCTAAAGTCCAAGGGAAAATTGGGTTTCTATATGACATTGTTGTGTATTGGATTGAAGCCCATTGGTCAGATGTTTTCAACTCTTAACTTTTAAATTTTTGCTTAGGATTAGTCTTTTCATCTCTTCCCCACTTCTTTAATTTCAAATCTCTCCCCTCTTTCAAAATCTTTTTTATTTTTGATTTCTAAACTTAGACCATATTGCAAAATTTAGAAACTTTGTCCTTATGCCATTGAATTTTTAAACTCTTTTCTTAATCAAATTTATAAATGAACTTAACTATATTTGACTTAAAATTTCAAAAGATAAAAAGAACTAACACTCATTCAAAACTTTTTAGGCCTCTTGTGCCTTTGTTAAAACTTAATTTTTTTTAAAAGCAATGCATCCACTTTGAAATTGTTACCATGCACTACGAGGTTTTGATCCCTCATTTTATGTTGGTACGTAGGCATAAGTCTGAAGATCTAGTCAAACAGAAAAGTATAATTAGTGAATTCTCTTCTCATCCCTCCATTCTATTTATTGCAAACATCATTTTATACCAAAACACATATGCACACAAAAAAGGGCTCCCTAGGAGTACCTAGGACACTTTGGGTGCTAACACCTTCCCTCTGTGTAACCAACCCCCTTACCTGTAATCTCTGGTATTTTATTAGTTTTGATTTGAAAACTTCTTACTTTCGAGTTTTGTTTGTACTTTTTCCCTTTTCCCTTGGAAACAATAAAAGTGCGCTGGCGACTATGGTTTAATTGACGTCTAGCTTATCCATAGTTTGATGGTCATGAATTTACCGCTACACTGCTCACGACATATGAAAGGAGAAAAGCATATGTTCCAAACCCTTACTCTGAAAGAGGGAGGAACTGTGGGACTTGGAGGAAACCAAAAAAGGAGGATTATTGGGACATGTACCATTAGTAACTCCTCTTTATCTATTAATGATGTCTAGTTGGTAGATGGACTGAAACATAACCTACTTAGCATAATTCAATTTTGTGATAGTGGTTATGAAGTAATGTTTAATAAGAACATTTATAGAGTAATGAATGGATCTTGTAAGTATGTAGTGTTCAACGGTAAGAGGAAAGGCAATGTTTACAAAATCAATATTTCTGAACTGGATGATCAGAAGGTAGTTTATGTTCTATCAGTAAATGATGAAAATTGGGCCAGGCTCAGGAGGTTAGGTCATGCTAATTGAAGATTAATCTCCAAACTTAGCAAGTTAAAACTTGTTAAGGGGCAGCCAAATATTAACTATCATTCAGATGCTCTCTTTGGAGCATTCCAAATTGGGAAAATTAACAATACCTCTTTTAAAACAAAGAATATTGTCTCTACCTCTAGACCTCTAGAACTGTTTCACATTGATTTTTTTGCTCCTGTTAGCACTACATCAATTAATTGGAAGAAATGCGGACTTGTCATTGTCGATGAATTTAGTAGATGGACTTAGGTTAAATTCCTTAGAACCAAGGTTGAGTCATATGATATTGTTAATTCCTTAGGATTGGCATTAATTTTGTAAAACAAATAATGTAATCATCTCTGTTGTTTTAATATGTTGGGTTGAAGAAGTTCAACATCTGGACCAACATGTCATGTACGATGTCACGACATCATGCCTGTGACATCGTACATGTGTAGAAAACTGAGTTAATTAATTCAGTATTTATTCTGGGATTAGTAAGGATATTTGGTGAATATCCTAACTCCCATGTGAAGGTCTTGAAGACTCAATCAGAAGATATATAGGCTCAAAGTAAGGAGATATATATGGAGAGATTTTAGGATTGAAGACCTTGTTTGTAGCAGAATTTTTCTGCTGAATTTGTAACAACAAAGAACAAGTTTGCTGCGATTTCTGAAGGCCCAAATACAGTTGGGTGATTAGGTTATAAATAGCACTTTGTAACCTAGTATTTGTAAGCCTCTTAGAATGAAAATTTAGGGGTGTGTGTGAGGTAAACCTCCCAATCTGTGGGAAGGTTACCATGTGTTTCTCAGTGGTCAAAGCTGAGAATATTTGTAACTCAAAGTTTGTAGGCAAGAGTGATTTTGTTCTTGAATAAAGCTGTGAAGCAAGTTCAAGGTGTGGTAACATTACATTGTATTTGTAGTGATAGGAATGGAAACTGGAGGTTTCTATCTAGGAGTTCCTAGGTATAGATTGCATTGGGTAGGGATTAAGTGAAGAGTTGTAAACGGGGGAGTTTAACTCTGAATTAATACTGCTGATAGTGGATCTTCTTCCTGGCTTGGTAGCCCCCAGATGTAGGTCATGTTGGACTGAACTGGGTTAACAATTTCCTGTGTTTGTTTTCCTTCTGCATGTGTTTTTGTTACTGTCATAACTCAGCTGGTATTCCAGTCAGCTTATCAAGATGATAACAGACCTGGTATATAGCCTTCTGTTTGAAGGTCAATCAGAATGTTGTAACATTCATCAGTGACAGTGTATACTGAATAATAAGCAGGTTAGGTTCAGTTCAGTATTTATTTAAGTCTGTTCTCTTCCAGGATAACAGACCTGGCCGAAGGATCATTGTGAAACTGTTAAACTGGATGTTTTGACAGTTGATACTGAAGACTGATACTGAAGTAGAGACTAGTTGGTCTTTTACAGTACTGCAAACTTAGCACAACATGTTTCCAGGAACATAACAGAATCAGCATATGTTCTAGATGTCGAACTGAATGTTGTGACATTCATTCCCAACAGCAGGTGCTAAAGTGTAGGATGATTGGTTTTTCTGGTTCAGTATTTTTCTCAGGCTATTCTTCAGGGATTCAACAGCTGAGCTAAAATCCAGAAAACCAACTACTAACCTACAATTAATGAACCTAACAAATAACCTACAATTAATGAACCTAACAAATAGCCTATTTGTTAGCAATCTAATATGTTTAGTGTCTTTTACACTCAAGTATAAAATGAAAAAGGGTCAAAATTTTCAAAAGTAAGGAGTGATCATGGAGGAAATTTGAAAATGAACCTTTTGAAAAGTTTTGTGTAAAATATTGAATCCTCTACGAGTTCTCTTATCCTAAAACTCCAAAGCAAAATGGAGTTGTAGACAAGAAGAATAAATCCTTACAAGAAATGGGCAGAAAAAATATTCATGAAAATAATTTGGCAAAGTACTTTTGGGAAGAAGCATGTTATATTCAAAACAAGATCTACATCAGTTCAATTTTGAACAAAACAAGATATGAACTATTCAAAGGAACAAGACCCAACATTTCTTATTTTCATCTGTTTCGATGTACATGTTACATCTTAAACCATAAAGTCTATATGAAGAAATTTGATATAGAAGCTCAAACGTGTATCTTTTTAGGATACTCTAAACGCTCAAAGGCATACATAATGTATAATTCTGAAACCAGAATGGTTAAAGAGTCTATACATATCAAATTTGATGACAAATGGCCTAACAATAAAATGTTATAGCTAGTGCAAAATTTTTCAATTTCATATATCAGAAGTCCCTCTAGAAGCTGATGGATCATAAGCTATAAGTTCTTCAGAAGCTAGAGCTTCATAATATAGATATTGAGAAGCTGGTGATTCATAACCAATCCCAACTTCTGAAACACCTCAAGAGGAAGAAAGTTCTGACGAAGCTCCTTGTGACTCTCAAGAAACCGCACAATCCAAAAAGACTTGCAAGTACAAGTCTTCTCATCCAAAAGAGTTGATCATTGGAAATAAATATAGTCTCCTGAGAACAAGATCTTCATTTAGAGAAGAGAAGTCAATGATGAGACTTATTTCCATGATAGAACCAGCTTCTGTTGAAAAAGCCTTGTCAGATGATTGATGGATTGTAGCCATGTAAAAAGAACTTAACCAATTTCAAAGGAATGATGTGTGGTATCTGGTTCCCAAACCTCATCAGAAGAATATCGTTGGAACAAACTGAGTGTTCAAAATCAAGCTAAATGAGAAAGGAGAGGTTGTAACAGACAAGGCTAGACAGGTAACTCAAGGCTACAGTCAGCAAGGAGGTATAGATTTATCTGAAACCTTTGCACTAGTTGCATGGTTAGAGGCAATCCGACTTTTTGTCTCTTATGCTATTAATCATGATATTATTTTATATCAAATGGATGTCAAGAGTGATTTCTTAATTGGATTCATTTATGAAGAAGTGTATGTCAAATAACCTCCTGGGTTCGAGGATCCCGTCCACCCAGATTTTGTTTTTAAACTCAGGAAATCACTTTATAAACTCAAATAAGCTTCAAGAGCTTGGTATGATAGACTAAGTAATTTCCTGTTAGATAGTGGATTTCAAAAGGGTCAAGTTAACACTACACTATTCATAAAGACTTTGAATAAGGAAATCTAGATTCTCCAAGTTTATGTTAATGACATGATTTTTGGTTCTACAAATTCATCTCTTTGCAACGATTTTTTTGAGATTATGTAGGCTGAATTTGAGATGAGCATGATGGGGGAGTTGAAGTTCTTCCTTAGAATTCAGATCAACCAACGCCAAGACGAAGTATATTTTCATCAGTCAAAATATACTAATGAACTTCTGAAGACGTTCATGCTTGAAGACTGCAAAGTTATGAACACCCATAGGCATCCAACATGCAATTTGAACAAAGAAGAAGAAAGATCGTTTCCGAAGATATATAGATGTATGATTGGTTCCTTACTATACTTAACAATATTCCCAGATTTTGTGATAATATTGTTGCCATCTTGTAGCGGGGTATTCGTTACCATTAGAGATATTGACTAAATCCAAGGTAAATCATACAAGTCGAGTCACCACCGCACTTCTATTTATCCAAAGGAATGGTTAGAAAGCGAACAAAAACCTAATAGTTTTTAACAAAAACTAGTAAAAGAAACAGAGATCTGGGTAAGGGGGTTGGTTATGCAATGGGAAGGTGTTAGGCACCCAAAACATCCTAGGTACTCCTAGGGAGCCGTTTTCATACTTGTTGTGAAGGTTGTTTATTTTGTCGAAAATTTTGTTTGTGCAAACATGACTGAAGAGATGAGAAGAGAATGTACAAATTATTTACATTTTGTGTTTGGATGGATAAACCCATTGCCTACGTACCATCTTAAAAAAAGATTAGGATCAAAACCTCGTAGTTCAGGGTAAAAATCTCAAACCAAGTGGGTGAATTGATTGGTCCAAAAGCCTTAAGGTCTTTTGTTATCAAAGGGAGAAAACTCAACCAAACCACAAATCCACCAAAAGCATAAGGCTTAGGTTTCTAATGTTTAAAAACAATGGTTAAATGTTTGCACAAAGAGTTTTGGCTTGGGTTAGAGTGGAGAGAAGAAGAAGAAGGGCTAAATCCTAAACATACAAGAGGTGAGGGGAAAGAGAACAAAACCACACAAGGAGTTCCTCTCTTGAGATCATATTGATGATCCAAGTAGCTCCCATCCTTTGGAATAAGGAATCACAAAGCATAAGCAATCAAACAAATCTCATAAGAGATCCTCAATCTGTCTTGTATCTTTCACTTTGAATGATCATGGCAATGGTCCTCCAATTAAGCTCAAGTAGAATTCCCTAGCACAAAAACACACACATCAAAAGTTCCATGAAGTAAATCAAGAATGGACAAGAGTGAGTTTAGAGATTTGGTCCTTCTAATCCATCTTCTTCATTAAGGTCCATTTACTCCAATTTTTCATAAGGAAGGTCCTAGAATCTAAGTCCAATTCTCCATTCTTTGCATAGGGAAAGTCCTAGAAACTAAGTCCATTTCTTTGCATTTGGTTCACAACAATCAAAACAAAACACAAGCATAATAATATATACACAATTATGTGCTCAAGTGAGCAAAAGGAAAATGGCATTAACATAAACATGTGCTCAAGTGAGCAAAGAGAAAAGCAAATGGATAATATGTGCAAGAATAGTAAATTGCATAAAAGTAAAGAGCAAAAAGTAAATGTTAATTGTCGATAGTTAGTGTTAGTAGTTAGTGTGCCATAAGGCAAATTTAGCGCTATGTTAAGCAATCGTAATTGGACTTATGTAGAAGTCGCAACTATCTGAGGCCGGTCAATAATAATGTAGGCAACAACACAAGTTAGAAGTCTTGATTAGTGAACCAAGTTCCAACAACTTGCCATGCCAAAAAAGAAAAAGAGAATTGATCTTGTATTGGTTTAAGCCTTTTGCATGATCTAGAAGACAACCTATCCTTAATGCAAAGCCATTCACTTGGTCAATTGATCAAGATGAATTAGATTTGAATCAAGGAAGATTAAGTCCCCCTAATCAATGCCAACTTATCAACCTTCAACTCATTGATCAAAAGGAAAGAAGAAGAAGAAGATGAAGAAGAAGATGAAGAAAGGATAAGGAAATGGAAAGATCAAAATGCATAAGATGAAATAATATGTACCAATCCATATGTATTGACCAAATGACATTGAAAGTCAAAGTCAAACAATGATATATCAAAAATGAGATGAAGATTGGAGATCAAACAATATGCATAATATTTTTGGCATTTTCAATATTAAAATAAACTTGAATTAAAAATAATGGAAAGGTCAAACTTCAAAATCACTTCAAATCAACCTTGAAAGGTCCAAGTAATTTATCCTAAGTTCAACAAGGTCAAACAAACTTTGACAAAAAAATTCAGCATTTTTAAAAGTTAGAAACTATTTTTAATCAATTAAAAATGAATAAAAATAACCTAATTGAACTAAAATCTCAAATAAATCTCAAATAAATTTAAAAATTGATGAGAATATTTTTCATAGATCCATCATCATTCAAATAGGTTAGGAAAATATTTTTGTATTTTTTGAATATCAAAAACTATTTAAAATGAATTAAAAATAACCAAAAAAGAGAAAATTCACAAAAAATATCAAATGACAAAATAAAAAATATTAAAAATCAGAAATAGAAACTAGAAATTATTTGGAGACTAATGCAATTAGTCCCATAATTTTTGGATTAAAAATGAGAGAGATATTGATTTTTGAAAATAATTGGAATTAAAGAAAATAAAATCAGAAAATAAAAATGCAAAAAAACAAGGAGCGTTAGATCTGAGATCATTTGAGCCGATAGATCATACGCTCTAGAGATGCGCTCCCAACATACGCCTTGGTCAACTGAACCACACGGAGCATTAAAACAAGTCATAACATGGAATGGTCCAGATTAGATCTGGAAACAAGCTGATCGTGTGGCAAGGAATTGATCTGGAGTTGGGATGGCCGCCGGAGCCACCGTCTTCTCCGGTGAGCCTCAAAATTCCGGCCAGAGTTGCAGAGATCCAAACCTTAATGAAAATTCACGATCTATACATCTTTGGAAAGCTGGGATGATGTACATCATCCCTGTACCATCCATTTTCCCTCTAGATTTCCATGATGTGAGAAATCAGAAGTTGAAAAATCTGGTGTTCATCATGAACTCAATAGATTTCAAAAATTGAATGCATAATCATGATGCCTCTATTGAGAGGACTTCAGCCAACACAAGATCTAAGCCAATAGGTCAATGGATGATGAGATTCGAATGAAATACCAGTTGAAGAGTAAGCTTGAATTTTGGTAACTTGAGCTCAATTCCTTGTTTGCTTTGCCAAAATAGAAGATCAGCGAGATGAATGATGAAGGTTTAGAAGCTTTAGATCTAAGAATTCAACCAGATGAAGTTGAATTTTGGATCTGAAAAATTTGAAGAAAAATGGAAATTGCCTCTTTGGTGAGGTTGGGGAATCACTTCAGCAGGGTTTCAGGCGCCTTTAGGTTGAGTTTGAATGAAGTTGAACCCTTCTATTTATAGCAAAACAAACTGCAAGCAAGGTGAATTCTCATGTGCATGGAATTTGGATCCTTCATGCATGGGCCTGTACAGGCGCGTGCAAAGCCCAAAAGCTGATGGAAATGCATGCTGAACACAAACCAAGTTGAATTGGACGTGTAGTTTGAATGGAAATTGCTTGTGTATCAAGATTTCATGTGTTTTCCATAATTATGCCTAAATATTCAACTCTTCGAAAATACCATTTGCCAAATCCAAATATGATCATGTGAGTAATGGTTGGAAAGGTCTTGATGTAAGGAACAATTGTTATGTTGGGAAAAAATACATTTGGAGTGTGGAAATTTATGAAATTTGAGTTTAAAGTGTGATGTGCAAAACATGTCAATGCAAAGTTTCCAAATTTGGCCAATGTTCAAGCCCTTCTGTTTTGATGATGCAAGCCTGAAGTGAAAATACCTCCAACATCAAAGTTGTATATCTTTTCAATACAATCAAGATTGACTTAAATTTTGCATCATTTGGATTTTTGATGAGAGAGTTATGGGCACTTGAAGTTGGACTTTTTTGCCTTTCAATGCATTTGGCCTAAAAGGACCTATAATGTCTTGCATTATCCCATGTATTTACTTTGAGATTTTGAAATTTTGTTCAACATAACATTTTAAGTAGACATCTTAATCTTTCCAATGCATTTGATCCCACCTCAAAATAAAAAAAAATAATAAGTTATGTCCTTGGGAAGTTGACCCACATTAGGGTTTCAGTCAAAATGACCTATAATGTATTGGAATGGGAGATGGCTTTCCAAGCTTCAAATAAATTTTTGATGAACATGAAAGTTGTTCATATGGTCCTTAAGAAAATTTTTTCTTTTGGAACTATCTCCATTTGACCAACACATAAAACGTTAGGTCTCAGTGCATTTCAAAATAGTCAGATGGATTGACTGATCAACTTTTCTAGTCCACAACCCATATCTTGATGAATTGATGATTGAGGACACTCAAATAAGTTCAACTATGCATGAAATGATGAACTAAAGAACTTCCCTTGATTGTATTTGATCATGGGTTGAGGTTGCTTCAAGAGCAAGGCATTGTGGTGCATAGATGAATTAGGGTTTCTTTGGGGAACCAACCTCAAACCCTTTGACTTGCTTTATCAAAATGATGAATTGAGATACTGGGGGGGCATATTTGATGGATGAGAGCTTTGGGAACCATTACCATGCTTGCTATCATTTCCTCTTGACCATGTCTTTGTACCAATGATCACCTTGAAGCTTTTGACCTTGTGATTGCTCAAGCTACAAATAAAAGATGTTAGTGACATATTTTTTTGCTTTTGGTTAGTAAATAAAATAAGAAAAGCAATGATATACAATTAAAACATGCTTGGTGATCTCAAACCACTCACAAGGAGTCCCACCCAAAGGCAAGGGGAACCAAGATGCTTATGATCCTTGAGGCAATGCGAAATGCAATGTTATGATGCCATAAGGGATCTTAGGGACAAAATTGGGGTCTTACACATCTGTTTAACTAAAAATATAGTTTAACATTCTAGAACCAAACACATAGAGATAAAACATCATTTTATTAGAGATTACTTTCAGATAGGTGTAATAGATATACAGTTCATTGATACAAATCATCAATGAGTTGTTATATTTACCAAGCCTCTTAGAATAGAAAGATTTGATTTCATTAAAAAGAATCTGAACATGCATTTTATGGAAGGTTAATGCTTATTTCAGAATGGAGGATCATAAGTTAATATGATCAGAGCTACTATGATCAGAAGCTCGGGACCATCCTATGATGTATATAAGCCTTTGAAGCATCTCATCCTCTGATGCTCAGAACTTGATCGGTTGTTTCTGATGGCATATAAGTGGCTTTTCTCTTAATTCTTTTTGCTGTCCATTTATGTGTCACGAATCTAATTTTTTTTACTTGGTCTTGTATCTATTAAGTCTTAAGTTTTTCCTTATTTTATCATACTCTGAGCTATTATGGCTGAGTCTTAGTATTTTAATTCTAGTAAAACAAAATCATGTCATTATTATTCAATTTTTTTTCTAATTGTTTTCAAAGTTCTGGCTAAAATGGTTGCAAACCCCTATGAGATCTCAATATCAATGGTTAAATCAAAGGTTGTTAATGGCTAACAAGCATTATTATAAGAAGCTATATGAAAATGATTTGCTTTATTATTCAAATAAAAGGAGTAGAATATTCAAAATCAGTTTCTAAAGATAACAAATCCATGATAAAAAGTTACAACCTTCAGAATTGGTCAACTCCTTCATCATAAGTTATGAGAAAGTCAATCTAGTCACGATCATTGAGTTGCATTCAAATTCTTCTGCAAGCTCCTTCTCCTTTTTTGGGTCTTCATTGTTGTCTCTGAAGTTCTCCCTATCTTGGAATCCCTGATAGATGTGCTTGAACCGTCAACTTCCCTGACTTTCTTAGCTTTTGCAGCTTCAGCAAATCTGATTTTCTCTTCCCTATTTTGCTTCTTCATAAGATTACTAATCTCCTTAGCAAAGTATTTCCTCAAATTCTTATCTTGCTTTGGGCTACCAATACTGCTTGAAAAGAGAAGAGTTTGAAAGAAGAGGAATGTGACTTGGTGATAATGAAAATCTGTTCTCTATAGACTGTCTGGGATAATGCATAGTTAGTTTCTATATTTGTGCCCCAATAAATGAAAGAAAGAGAAGTTGGTTTTGGTCTTCAAGTCTGTCTCCCTAATTTTGATCCATTCTTATCTTTGCTCAATTGTCAGAATTGAGATTTAACCACCTTGAAAAGTGAAGATGCTTTTATCAACCATACTAGCCAATTTGTTTCACATGTTTCTTTGACTAATGGGAAGTAAAGGCTGATTTTAACTTATTTTTGTTAAGAATTATCTTTCCCATACATTATTATTCTTCAGTATCTTTTCTTCCCCCATTCTATATCTTTCTGTTGACGACAAAAGGGGGAGAGATAAAGAGTATTTAAGCACCTAAATTTGATGATTATTCTACTTCTACTTAATAGTATATCTGAATATTATGTTAAAGGAATTTAATGTAACATGAATAGGACTTAGGGGGAGCTTTCAAACCTCACCCTCTGAACTATCAGACTTAGGGGGAGTTTATAAACCTCAAACCCTAAAGTCAAAATGTAAATTAAAGAGACTTAACTAGCCTGGATAGGACTTAAAGGAGCTTACAAACCTCAGCCTCTGGACTATCAGACTCAGAGGAGCTTACATACCTCAGAGCCTTAACTCAACATGTTAATTAAAGATATTTAATTAACCGAGATAGGACTTAGAGAGAGCTTACAAACCTCAAATCCTGAAGTCAACATGTTAATTAAAGAGATTTAATTAACCTGCATAGGACTTAGGGGGAGCTTATAAACCTCACCCTCTGGAATATCAGACTCAGAGGGAGCTTACACACCTTTGATCCTAAAGTTAACAAGTTAGTTAAATCAACAACCATCATTCTTAAATATTATTGTTTCTTATCATCATAAAGGGGGAGATTGTTGGAACAAAATAGGTTGATACTATATCCCTTGGGTTTTGATGATAACAAAGTATTTAAAGAACAATTGAAAATTCTAACATCTATTCAAGAATGTGGGATTATATCATTAAGAACAAATAAAGAAAAGGTAGAGGAATCTGAATATGAAGATCAAACTTTGGCTCTGAAGACTCTGCCTCTTATGTAGATCCAGACTCTGAAGAAGTCAACTCTGGAAAAAGTCAGCCTCTAGTAACCTAGACTCTGAAGCTTCAGAAGTCAAGAAGAGGACTCTGATGTGATCAACATCTGAAGTATGAAGTCTGAAGAAAGTCAGCCTCTGAAGCAGAAGTTCTTCAACCAAGGAAACTCTGATAGACTTAGAGAATTTTTAATCACGTGAATAATTAAGGAAAAATATCTTATTTGATGCCTGAGCCTCAACAGATAATTACTCTTGCAGAATGATGTTTTTTGATGTGTCTAATCAAGTAGAAATCTAGACCAAACTTTTGGTGAAAGTCTCCAATGTCTCTTTTCTCCCTCTCTATACAAGGAGTATAAGGGATGAAAATGAAGATTACCATGATTTAATACAACACACCAATGCAGACTTTGTTCATTGACATTCAAAGAGAAGTTACTCTGTCAAATTTAAAAGACTTAGAACATCTTAACTTTGTGTATATTTTAGATGTTGTTAAGTCTTAGAGTCTTTCTAAGTTGTATTATGTCTACACCTCTGATTGTATATCAAGTGTAGTTATTACCAAAATATCTTAAGAGTTTTTTTATAGAGTCAGAGGTCTCTTGCTTTAGTGCTTCAGCATTTGAAGTCTTTAACTTATGTGCTAGACCAAGGAAGTCTCATACATGTGTATTTGAGCAAGGAAGTCTTCAGCTTGTGTACTTGAGCATGAATGTCTCAAACTTGTTTGTTTGAGCAAGGAAGTCTTATACTTGTGTGTGTAAGCAAATAATTATCTTGCTTGTGTGCTTGAGCATTTGTAATCAGTTTGGTTATAATGGAAATCCCTTAGAATTACAAGGGAACTAGACTACTCTTAAGTTATGAGAGGAACCAGGATAAAATGCTTGTTCTTGCCTTTACTTTCTTAGCTTATGAACTTGATATTCCACTGGTACCAACTCTTATCTTCCAAATCAGATTCTAGTTCAGAATCTGATAAGGTCTTTCAGAAGTCAACCTAGTCTTCTTAGTCAGTCTACGAACCAAGTGTTCAAACTCTGGTTGAGAAACTTCAGAAGCATGAGTTGCAAGGAACTTTGTTGTTGATCTTTCATTCTTTTCTTTTTCTGGTGATTCTTTCTTTTTATTTTTTCATGATGGCTCTTTGTAAGGTAGCAAATTGAAAACCGAAAGAAAAACAACAGCAAACAAGTTTATTAATTTCTAGCAAAGAAAAGTATAGGTGGCAAGAGCTTCTTCAATAATGACATATTCCATCAAATCTAACAAGGACATATTCCAACGCTCCATATGGATACGTGATCAAACTACCAACTAGAGCCAATGTCACATATGTTGGTTTTGGTTCACCACACTTC
The DNA here is from genome assembly GCF_024323335.1 of Lathyrus oleraceus. NCBI lineage: Eukaryota > Viridiplantae > Streptophyta > Magnoliopsida > Fabales > Fabaceae > Lathyrus > Lathyrus oleraceus. Next base: position 169,771,630 of record NC_066579.1, on the reverse strand, counting down.
AACTTCCTCATCATGGATAAAGGCATCAAGTTGATGCTAGCTCTTAAATCAAATAATGCATGATTAATGATTAGTGAAACAATTGAACAAGGAATAGGAAACATACCTGGATCCATGAGTTTTGGTGGAAGCTTTCTCTGGATGATTGCACTGCAATCTTCTGCTAAAGCGTTGTTTTCATCATGCTTCAACTTCCACTGCACTCTTCTGCTAAAGCGTTGTTTTCATCATGCTTCAACTTCCACTTCCTTGATAAGAGCTATTTCATAAACTTTGCATAAATAGAAATATGTTTGAGGGCTTCATGAAATACAATATTGACTTGTATATTGTTCCACATTTTCATAAACTCCTTAAATCGACTCACTTCCTTTTCATTTTCGGGTGTCTTTTTCAGAATCGGGTAAGGTGGTTTGAGTAGTATTGTAGCTCGAGGTTTGGCTCAGTCAAGATCTGTTTCTTTAATCTTCTAGAGGATGAATTTTTATGAATGAATTATTCAAGGGTGTACCCTTTTTCCTTATCTTCACTCTCTTGCTCATTTTTTTCTCCCTCAGAATTTTTCTCAACCTCTTCCTCAACTACCATTTCATTTCCTTTCCTCTCTTTACCATTTAGAAGTTAGGAAGGAACCACTCTATTTCTATACTAGATGGATTTACATATTTCATTTTTTGGGTTATCTATAGCGTTACCTATAAATCCCCCGCTTGAACTACCTTCAACTTCCATTTGACGAGACAATTGACTGACTTGCATCACTAAGTTTTTTATGTATGCTTCGGTGTTCCTATTCATCGAGATTCGGTCATGTGCTATCATTTGTAGCTATTTGGTAATGTTTTATTGAATCTTATTTACCTTCGTAAATCTCTCTGATGTGGACTTCATGAAATTTTTTAATGCTTCTTTCAGAGGTGATGCTTGCATTGAGGTGCTTGAGACACATGTTGAACACCTTTATTAGCATGCTAAGTCTGATTATTGCTCAATCTGAAGTTCGAGTGATCTTTCCAAACATGATTGTAGGTGTTGTAATAAGGAATATTTTTCTAAAAATAAGCATACTCAACTCCCGCACTCTCAACATCTATAGAACAATTACCATTGGCATGTTCTCCTCCACAAAAATCACAACGAATATCCTGAATTAGACTCACATTAGCTTGAGCTAGTAGGGTTGCAACCAGCTATTGGTAAGAGCTTTTATCTGAGCGGATAAAACTATGGTTGAATCAAATGAATGGACACATGTTTGTTTCATTGTGTGCTCGCTTAAACGGTACTCATTTCCACACATGTTCTCAGTTCGTGTTTCAACTCTTCATCAGTTTTTAATCTCAATTTACCTTCAGTTAAGGCATCAAGAAGCATTATTGTTTGTGTTCTCAACCCATCACTGTTGAAAAGTATATCTTCGGCAAATATTTTTATATCGTATTCACAGAGATTGGGTAATATTACCGCCGTTCTATAATTCAAATGTTATAAGTTTAGAAAGTAACAGGGTTGTTTTGTTTGGAAAAATATCTTGTTAATAAATGTTAACAAAAACTATGAAATGGTTTTAATCAAATATAAAAGCTTGGCAAGATTGGAGTTCACTATTTCAAATGTTTATGATTCCTTATGATAAATAAATAGATTCAAGATTATTGATGATGTTCAAATATCCTCTCAAAGTCATTTATGTCTAAATGATATCGTGATAATCACTATATTGATCCTTAGACGATCTCTCCACCTAACTATCAATATAGCAATCTTTAATGTTCAATATCAAAGAATAGTAATGAATAAATCTATATCTACAACTTATTCACTACTTGAAAATCTGTTTTATGTCTAAACTCGAGTAATCTCTCTCGACAACTACTCAAATCTGGTTTTCAACTTAAAGCAAAAACAGTGTTTAATACATCAACAATCTTTATCTCATATATAAATCAAAGTGAATACATAAACAGATGAGAATAGCTACTACCTCCAATCTTGACAAAAGGGAGTTTAGCTCCTCATCACCATTGTTACAAAGCAGAATATTGCAGAAGAAAAACTCTGTTTTTCTCCCTTACAAAAGCTCTCAAGAACAATGTATGAATGATAATCAATAAATTCCATCCCCTAGGTTAATGTATTTTGTCTCTACCAAAAAAGGTTGACATTTCCCTAATTGGACATTGTCATCTAAAGCAGAAAAGCAATTCCAAGGCAGACCCAAAATGGCAAAAACAGCTGGCCTTCAAAACAACACTTTTGACCCAAAAATCAGTTTGCTGGATTCGCAGGGTTCGCGGGGCGAACTGGTCCTGTCATGCAGTTCGCGGGGCGAACTGAAGCTGCCTCAGTTTCCTTGTTTTGCAAGTTTCATCCAAAATCTTCCATATTATGATGCTGCAATCCAAAGCTTTCTCATCCAAAAATTCTACAAAACTAACAAATATGTGAAATAACTATTCAAAACAAAATAAATTAAACCTAATTGCATTTATACAAAATAGTGAGAATAAAAGTGTGTAATTACATCAAAACTTGGTAAAAGGGACCAATAAAATGGTATAAAAAGTAGTACTAATTGGTCCCTAACAATCACCAAAGTGTGTAATCCTCTCTATAGAACTCATGTTCTGTTTTGGACATTTATGGAGGAATAACTTGAACCTTTCCCATGCATCAGATAATGACTCTGCTTCTTCTTGACAAAAAATGGTAATTGCAACTTTTCTTTCCACAAACTGATAGCTGGAATAGTATCTCTTGAGAAAATTGTCTCCGAGCTCCTTCCAAGTCTGGATCCTACCATTTGGGATGCACTACAACCAATACATTGGGCGACCTATCAAGGAAAAACCAAACAAACGTAATTTTACCTGAACATGGTTGATGTCACCAGCCGACTTACACATTGAGCAAGTCTCGTAAAATTTAATGAGATGCTCCCAAGAATATCTGATTGCTTTCCTGGCGAGCATGTGTTCCTTCAAACCTGTCAATGGTTACCAGATTAGTTGGATGTAATCTCAAACAAATCTGATCGGAGTCGGTCCTCTTGTAATAGTCCCCCAATGTTTGACGTGGGGGAGGGACCATCTCTAATTTTTCTTCATCTAGTTCTTTGATAACTTGAAGTGTTTCTCTTTTTTCTTTTCAAAGTGTGTGCACTATTTTTTTGATTTCGGGATCGATCGATATCAACATCGTGACGGTACCTTGCATAAATAAACAAGAAACACCTTAGTAGCACCGCACCAAATAACACAAAAGTAGAGAACAAAATTTAAATTACAATTAATAACAAAATAAAATAAAATTTAGAACTAAAATTAGAAATTTTAAAAATTAAAATGGAAACAAACAAATAGAAAACTAAAAGTGTCACACTAATTGCCTTTCTGAAACTCAACAATCCCCGACAATGACGCCAAAAACGTGATGACCAAACTAGCAAGTAAGCTAGTATGTAGTGAAGTAATAAAATAAGATTCGTCTCCACGAGGATTGGATTTTAATAAGGAAAATTCGTACAAGTTAACGTAACCAAAGGGGATGGGTGTTTGAAAATTGATTGTTCAATCCAAAAATAAGAGAAAATTTACTTTAGAACAGATATTATGATAAAGGTGATTAAGTATTTTCGTTAGAGTAACACGATAGATTATCCTAATCACTGCACCCAATCCCTTGGTGTGCACCTTACAAGTTCAAGTGTTAATTCCTCGATCCCTTTGGTTAATTGGAACGTCACTCTAGGCACTATATTGTGTTAATGCCTAGATCAAAATTCGTTATTAAACTATCCCTAGTTATTTAGAGAACCAAACATTGAAAGTGACGAGAAACACAAGAAATGAGGATTTGGAATGGGTTTCTAAAAACAAAGAACAAAAATAATAAAATGTTTTTTATCCTAGTTCGTTGTTGACTAAGTTACCTCCAGTCCACCCGCCAAGGTTATTTTCGAAATATCAACAATGAGTTAATCCACTATAATGAAACTTGATTACAACATAAAAACCCATTGTCCATGTCTTATTGAATAATATTGATTAAACCCTGGTCACTTAAGGAAATAGAATCAAATAGATTGAGATACAAAGTGTGTTTATAAAATGCTTCTATGAAAAATCAGAGTACACAAATGAATAACAAGTATATCACACAAAAATATATTCTATGAAAAGTATGAACAAAATTTCTTGTGTGTGTTTATTTTCTTCTCAAATATATCACTAACTGTACTGTTCATGTATATGATAATCTCTTAGAGTGTAGCAACACTTTTCCATTCTTCCAAGTCTTCTTTATATAGGCAATGAAAAGATCTGTTGAAGGGTATATTTAGAATACCAAAATGCAGTTGTATCCTGTCATACCCTCAAATTCACCCTATCATCATACAACCTTCATAACCCTGATGCATAAGCATATGTTCATCATACATCATTTCATGTGCATCTACACTCATAATAAGCAAGAATACACAAACTCAAGGTACGGTGTTCATCTGAGAAACATCAAGACTTCCTGATCATTTTAGTGTGTGCCCAAGCCACCTAAACTGTAATTTCATCCTCAAGAACACTTTGACCTTAGAGGTACACTCAAGACATCCCACTCATCTCCAAAACCCTAATTGGGTGGGGAGCCCTCATTTAAGACTTTGCTTATTCATCTAGTCATCCATTGGGCCTCAACCCTAGTTTTTCGATCCTCTGTGGCTTGTACAACTCATGACCCACTTTGTGCCATGGCCTTACCTTTGAGGACCCCTAATATCGAAACTTTGATCATTACTCAACCTTGTGAATCACCCTAAGACACCTCTTGCACCCCAAACCCTAATTTGTTTGACTTTGGCCTTTGATGAAATTTGTGATCCAAGAAACCCTAATTTGGGATCCCCTTTGCTTCTATGCCTTTCCTCACTTTATAACCTCGTCATACATCACTCCATTCAAATTAAATTCAAGCAATTTTCAACCATTATATAGCAAGCAAACATCCATTTCATCCTGTAGCGAGAAACTCATGATCATTAAACTATTGACAAGTTAGAGATCAATTAACAAGAGTCGCCGCCGCGCTTTTATTGTTTCTAAGGGAAAAGGGAAAAAGTATGAACAAAACCCAATAAGTAAGAAGTTTTCAAATAAAAACTAATAAAAGTCAGAGATCACAGGTAAGGGGGTTGGTTACACAGAGGGAAGGTGTTAGCACCCAAAGTGTCCTAGGTACTCCTAGGGAGCCCTTTTTGTGTGCATATGTATTTTGTACAAAGTGATGTTTACAAACAAATAGAATGGCGGGATGAGAAAAAAATTCATTAATTATATTTTTGTGTTTGACAAGACCTTCGGTCTTGTGCCTACGTACCAACATAAAAATGAGGGATCAAAACCTCGTAGTTTGTGATACAAATATCAAAATGAGTGTGTTGATTTTAACAAAATTTAAGTTTGAAAGGCACAAAGGCCTAAAATTATTTGAATGAGTTAGTTCTTTTTGGATTTTTCGAAAGTTTAAGTCAAGTATAGTTAAGTTTATTTACAAGTTTGATTTAAGAAAAAGAAGTTTGAAAATGCAATGGCATAAGGCCAAAGTTTCTATCTTTTGAAAGTGGTCAAAGCTTAGAACAAAAGTAGTTCACACAAAGAAAATTTTGAAAATGGAGGGAGAGATTTTGAAATTAAAGAAATGGGGAGAAGATGAAGAGACTATCCTATGTACAAAAATTAAAAGTTTAGAGTTGAAAAGATCTGACCAAATGGGTAGTAATCCAATAGACAAAAATGTCAATAGAAACCCAGATTTCCCTTGGACCTTTAGAATAAAGCAACACACAAATGCACAATTATATTATCTTGAAGTGCAAGGCATCAAATAAAGATGGCCTCATCCAAGCTTATCCATTTCATGATATTCTTCAAAAGTTGCCCATGTAACAGATGAATTCCACAAGTCACAGGTTCAAAATAACAGCTTCACAATGATCATGATGCAGATGAATCTTATAGAGATCTTCAAAGATGTATCAGATGAAGTTCAAACTTGCAAGCACTTGGTTCTTCAACAAGTTGGCATTGGCCAAGTCCTTTAGCTTAGGGAGGTTGCCTATATTCTAAGTCCATTTGCTCAAAATCAAACCAACAGTCCACTCAAAAGTTTTTTTAGAGTTTTTGTTTTTATTATTTACATTAATGGTCAAAGACCACACAAACAAATAAAATAACACCAACAAACTATATCACACAATATGTTCCAAATGTACAAAGTGAAACTTACATTAACATAAACAATTAGAATGATATGTACAATGGCAAATGAAATAAAGTGCTAAAAGTAAATTGCATTAAAGTAAAAGCTTGAAATTAAAAGTTAATGGTTAGTAAGTTAAAAGTTAGTTTTGTTTTGCTTTTCATTTCAAGACATTCTTTGGAGAACACTCAACCCACTTATCACAAGCATGGATCCTTGAACCAAAACATCTTCCAAAGGAAGGAAAGAAGGTCGAGATTCCATACAATACCAGGAAAGAGGGGAGACTTACAATCTAACTAACTAGAATGCTTATGCCTTTTGTGTCACAAATTTAGCGCTATGTTAAGCAATCGTAATTGGACTTATGTAGAAGTCACAACTATTTGAGGTCGGGCAATAAACTTTTAGTGTTAATGCATGTTGGAGACATAGTATTATGAACTATGCTCATGAAACAAACCACACCCAAAAAATATACAAAAGGTGTGGCCTAATCTCATCCATACTCATGTCAATCTTTCAATCAACTAGCATTAGGATTTTGAGATGTCATTGGCCAAATGGAAATGAATGGATGAAGAAGGGGAATTAGATGAAGAGGGAAGCAGATGAATGAGATCACAAATTGGTCAAAGGAAGACTTTTACCAAATTAATATCATTCATTTTGGGAGATGGAATGGACATTCCATCAATCCCCTAAATCCAATGTGTAAGACCCTAATTTTGTCCCTAAGATCCCTCATGGCATCATATCATATCATTCATTGCCTCAAGGATCATTGTGCACCTTGCCTCCTTCCCTATGGGTTGGTTATCATTTTGAGAGTGGTTCTTGATCACCAAGCATGTTTTGCATTTGTATATCATTGCTTTTCGTTTTATCACTAACCAAAAGTACAAAAATATGTCATATAACCCTTGTCTTGCAGATGAAGCAATCAACAGTCAAAACAGTCAAAGCAGTCAAAGGCATTCATTGAGCAATAGATGGTGGCCATTCTTGAGAATTTGGACATCACAATCATTATCAAGAGTTCATATGAACCATGATGTTATTTTGAATCAAAATCCCAAATGGTAGAGGCTTGATTTTCATTAGAACATTTTCCAGGTCATCTAAAGGCCTAGAAAGTCAACTGCCAAGTCAACTGTGGATTTGGAGGTGGGAAGTGATTAGAAATACTTCATTCATGTTCAAACAAGTCTCATTTGACATTTCAAACATCAACATTGAAGAAAATAAAGTCAGATCAAAACTTTCCAAAAATAGAAAGTGACCTATAATTCAAATTTGCCAAAAATGGAAAGGTTTTAACCTAAATTCAACTTCAAATTACATCATCAAAAAAGCTTCAAACGAAATTTTGTTGAACATGAAAGTTGTATATCTTTCTCTCCCATTTCCAAAAAGTCCAAGATCATCAATTTCTCATGTGTGGTTAAGGAGATATGATCAAAACATGGCAAAGTGTACTTGAAGCTTCAAATGTGCATAACTTCTCAACCAAAGCTCCAAAATGAATGGCTCTTTTTTGTACATTCTTCTCTTGACCTTTACTTTCCAAATCTTGCATTACATGGCATGCATTATCATCACATGAACACTTGCCATTTTACTTGATTTTTGGAGGGAAAATTTTGAGTTTAAAATTGGTCAATTATTTGAACATTTTATCATTGCCAATAGCTCCAAAATGAAATTTGAAGTGAATTTAAAATCATTTTCGTGTACTGTTCACCATGCATTCTCATGCATAGGGTGAAATCCCAATTTTGCATATGCACCACATTCTTGCTAATTCACTTAACATTTGGCTAAACTTGATTAGAAGCATGATTAGGAGGAGGTATATAACACAAACCCAAACTGTTTTCAACTGAGAACACTCATAATTTCAGATCTAGATCTAGAATATACAAATTTTCTCTCACTTTTTTCTTGCAAATTCTTCACAATCAATCCACTTTTCTTGATCAATTCATCATCTGGAAGCAACTTTGAGCAAGATTGAAGGAAGAATCAAGAGAATCAGTGTAGTTTAAAGCAGGCTCGAAGCTTGGAAGCATCAATGGTGAAATCTGATTTTGGAGAGATCGTGCACAATTAAGCTTCAATTCTTCATCCAATCATCCATACAAGTGTTATAGAAGAACTTTTGAGCATTGCCAAAGCCTGAATCAAGCGAATTCCAAAGCTGCTCTTCAAGAGGTTACAAAATCGATTCTCTCCGTTCTCAAAATTCTTATGCTATTATTGTTGATCTCTTAATGCTGGTTAATCTGAGCTTTAAATCATTGAACTCCATGCATAATTGAGTGAGATACGATTGTTTAAAGTTTTGATGATGAAACTTATTCTCTTCGATCCATGCGTGTTTGTTGATTTCTTGATGAAATGTTTGTTGATTGTTGATGTATGATGCAAGATCTGCATGTTGATATGCTCAATGTTAATTTCTGGAACTTTTGGAATTTTCTGGAAAAAATTGGATGAAGATCTTCATGATCTTCATCGTGTTCTTCATATGTTCTTCAATTTTTCCAGTTACCTGCGAATTTTCTTGCAACGTTCATGATTTCCTGCGAATTTTTATGCTTTGCATGTGTTTGTGAAAAGCTTGATTCTGATTGGCTCATGCAATTGCCATGCGTGCGTTCTCATTGGCTACTGCATGTTGATTTGCGTTGACTCTGCCAGCGTTTTGCAGCTTGGCGCCTATTTCATTTGAAATGCTACTCAGTTCGATTCCGCGCCAGGCCAATTATTCAAATGCTTCATTATATTTTTTCTTTTCCCCCCATATATTCATGTACCATGCTTCATGCATTCTTTCATTTTTTCTCCATCTTTAAAAATTCATATATAATTGAAAATTGCTCCAAAAAATATGTGGTTTTTTGCATTGTGTCACATTTTCTGTCTATTATTTTTTGATCATTTTTTCATAAACTGTGCTTGGCTGGATTTTGTTTTGTGCTAGAGCATTTGAACATGTATGCATTTTGTACCTTGCCTTTCTATATCTTTTGTGAAATGCTTGTATTTTATCCAATGAATCTGAAATTTAACATGTTGAAACTAGACTCTTTGCTTGACATTATGGTGTTGATTTGGTATTTTTATCATGTGTCATTGCTGTTTTATGATCATGTTAAGGTAGGTGTAACAATTTGTGTCACACCTTTGCTTGTTCAACTTATGTGATGAATTTTCCATGCCTAATGATCTCCAATTGTCCTGATTTTATGTGTGATGCATATTATGGATGTTGTGAATGAGCATGAATTTTCTTGGAATTATTTGAATCATTTCTGATTTAATTTCCTTGAACTTCAATTGATCATGAAATGCTTTTGGTATATGATATTGATGTGAGACCTTTTGGATTGTTTCAAGATGTGTTTGAAGTTGATTCATGTTAATTTTCAGCTTCTGTTTTTTGAATTTTTTCTCCATCTTTGACCCTAGGCTTTGGCCTAGTGGTTTGCCTCTCACATTTAAGCTTTGATTTCAGGTTGAACATCCAAGTTACATGGTTAATGATGCTCCATCATTTGAGCATTGATGTTTGCCTTTGATTACTAATCTTTGTGTGTTTTGTAGGTTGATGTTGACTCATTTGAGTTTGACTTTTGGCTTGCACATTGTGAACCTTGTCTGTTTGTCTGATATTAACTGTTGGTTGTTTGTCTGTATAGTTGTACTGATTTGTTTGATGTTTCCACATGTACATAAGTTGCTTAAGTTCACTTTGAACTTGCTTTTGCTTGGTTGCTTAACCACTTAGGTATAACCTCTCTTCTTCATGTAGTCTGGAAGACCTGTCCTGTTATGTGGGCAGGCACCTGTCTGAAGTCCTCCTTAAGAGGCAATGCTTGTGATTGTTTATCTTTTGTGCCAAGTAGGAAAAGTCCTCTTATGAGGCAATTGGTAGATAAAAGAGATGTGTAGTCCATCTCCTACTACTCAGTGTGTCATCCACTTTGCTCACATAACATGTTGATGCATTGTGGATATTAACCCAAGATCTTATAGAGTCTACTTGTGGAAAAGAGTTCCAACTTTCTGAACTCCCATATCTTCTATTGTTTAACGCTCTCCCTGACCAGGGATAAGAGCTATGAGGCACACCCCTCATCTCCATTTCATCTGCTTCACCCTAACTCTCAATGTTAGGGTTAAGAGCTCAAATTACCCCATTCCAGTTGACTTTAAAGTCTAACCTTGCTTGAGCCTAATTGATTGTATATAGTGTGTGCTAATTGACTTGTTTGTCTGCTTACTTGATTCATCTGTGCATATTTGCTTGAGTGTGCCTTTGTGCATTTATCATCATCATGTGTATATCATTTCATAAACTTTGCTTTGTAGCATTTTGCTTTGTCCATGGAGGAGACAAGCATAAGTCCATTACTTGGCAGTTGTTCCTATGATATGGTGGGAGACTAGTATAAGTCCATTGATTGGCATCTGGAATCCTTGTTATTTTGTTTTGTGAGACTAGTGTAAGTCCATTGATTGGCATCTGGTATCATTGTTTTGTTTTAGGAGATTGGTGTAAATCCATTGATTGGTATCCGTTATCCATGTTTGTTTGTGAGATTAGTGTAAGTCCATTGATTGGCATCTGATATCATTGTTTTGTTTTAGGAGATTGGTGTAAATCCATTGATTGGTATCCGGTATCCATGTTTTGTTTGTGATATTGGTGTAAGTCTATTGATTGGCATCCGGTATCCATCTTTGCTCATTTGCTTATTTGCTTTATTGCTTATTCCAGAGGAATCACTTGAATCATCTACATATGATCTCAAGAGGTGAACATCTAAGAAGTTTTACTTCCTCACCCTCCCACCTTTTGTTCTTTAAACCTCCATCTTTGCATGCTAATCCAAAACCTGAAAAATATTGTGCAAACATTTTCATTTCTTTTCAAATTAGAAACCTAGGCCTTAGGCCTTTGATTTTTTCAAAATCCATTTCATAATACTTCTTTGAATTGAATTCTAACCATATCTTGACCCTCTTTTGTGAATAAATTCTAATTGGTTAATCCAACTCATTCAATTGTTTTGTGGCTTTGTCCATTCTTGATAAGTTTTCATACATTAGCCATAGGTTTGATTTATCCTAGTTGGTTGATGTTAATCTCACCTTCTGTCCTTAGTGATTGAATTGTAAGACTTCCTTGCTTATTATAGGGTTAACCCCTCACTAGCAAGTTGAAGCTTTTCTCACATGGTGGACTTGTTGTTTGTATAAGGTTGAGTTTTCTCCCGTGGATAACGAAAGACCTTAGGGCTTTTGTTTTAAAATGAACCCACTCATATTTTGTAAATCTTTTAGCCGAACTACAGCGTTTTGATCCTTACCTTCCATGGAAAGGTACGTAGGCAACGGGTTCATCCGTTCAAACACAAAAACAATAACTTGTATATTCTTTTCTCATCTCTTCAATCCATGTTTGCACAATAAATATTTCATAAACAAATAAATTTCATTCAACAAGTGTGAAAAGGGCTCCCTAGGAGTACCTAGGACGTTTTGGGTGCCTAACACCTTCCCATTGCGTAATTAACCCCTTACCCAGATCTCTGATCTTTTCATTAGTTTTCTATGTGTAAAACTTCTTAGGCTTTTGTTCGCTTTTTAGCCATTCCTTTGGATAAATAAAAGTGCGGTGGCGACTCGATTCTTTGTATGCTTTTCTTTTGATTTAGTCAATAAATCATAAAGTGACGAATACACCGCTACAGAAAAGTGGCGACTCTGCTGGGGAATAACTGATCCTCCTTGGTGGTTTTGCCTACTTTTCACCCTTGTTGTATGATATTTGTTGGTGTTATTTGACATATTTTTGTACAATTTGGGATAACTATATTGATTGTAATGTTTGAATTGCTTGATATACAATTGCTGTTTGCTTTGGTGGTCTCTGTGAGATGAGTTCTATACCCGAACTCGGGTGCATCTTAGGATAGGAGAATGGCATAGTCTTGTCGACTTATGTGGAGTATTCCTTAACAAGTTGACTTGCAAGCCCATTCACTTGGTGGAGGTCATGTTGGATTAATAATGTCACACAAGTTATTTGTGGTTAGGCATTATTCTTTCAATCATGTGCCTTAGAAGCCAAGGACCTTAGTTTACCAAGCCCATCTTGGCCTATTTTAGGACGTAGTGCGGAGGTCGTTCAGATGTCAGATCTGATGCGATTGTTACGCGATACTACACTCATAAGAGTCTCTCTTGAGAATATTTTTTGGAATACGAGTATTCGTTCCTCCGATAATATTCGAAAGATGGGATGATGACTATGGGAACCTTTGGTAGAACATGTTCGGCAGGTTTAAACCCTAGTACACTCCCTTTGGGTGGTTCTTAACCGAGACTCCATGCTCGTGACTCTCAACAAACCCGTGATTCATGGTTGTGTCGTTCAGAAACCCTTAATATCAATGGAACTTGGGTGTCGATAAGGTGAAAACCATAATCCACCAAAATGGATGATTGATATTAAGGATGATTGAGCCGGTTCATGTATTGTTAATATCAATGGAACTTGGGTGTCGATAAGGTGTAAACCATAATCCACCAAAATGGATGATTGATATTAAGGATACTATGAGCTTTCCCATGACCTTTGTTTGGTGTGACTTGCTTGATCCTTGAGTGTGATTACTGCATTCATGCATTCATGCATTCATCTGCATCCATATCATCAGAAAAATCAGAAAATTTTCAAGGAACTCAAAGTAGTTTATTTGCAAAAAATTTCAAACATGGAAAAAACCGATTTTTTTTCCTGATATATCTGATGAGATATTCTCATATACGATCAGAATGTTGATATTTCAAAGTTTGCAAATAAAACCCTCGAGTTCCTTTGAGATAAAAGCAAATCATCTGCACGAGCATTGCATGCATCATTTGCATAAGCAAGCGTCGTTCTCAGCTTCTGGTCCTGTGGTTTGATCCCTGTTACTCTTCATTTATTTTGAAGACGCACCCCGCCGGTACTACACCAGAGCCAATTCTGCCAGATTGATGGATCATCTTGAGCAAGATAACTGTGAACTCAAGGAGGAATTTACCAGACTAAGTGCTTTTGATGGAATCATTCCTGGTTAGCCACTTGTCTTCTTTTTCATATATTGATGCTGAGGATGAAGTTGGAACGCCTTTCCAAGCTTTGTCTGTCGCTGAGCCGATTGAGAAGAAGTCTCCTTCATTTGCTTCCTATCGTGATGTGAAACCGGCCATTGAATGTGGTGCAGTTGTTGGTTTGGGGAAGATGATCGAGCTTGAAGATAATAAATCCCGGGCTGGCATTGGCTATTCTTCTGGGGCATTCAATGAGCAAGGGCTGTTCAAGAGTGGAGGTTTCATCCATGCTGATCAGGCTGAGGAAGCTGCTGCTATTCTGGAAGAGGATGCAGAGGATTTGAGCAACTTTGTTATCCCTGGTGGTGTCTTCCATAATTGGGTCGCTGTGGATGTTCCTACAGTCATTCATAAGTCAGCGTAATTTGTTCACTTTGTTCAAAACCCTTCTCCCATGCCAAAACGAGAAGTGATGACATTGTTGGCAGCATTTACACAATGATATTTCATTCAATTAATGCATTGTGAAACATTTGTTTTTCCATTTGTTTTCACTTTTTGCTTTTGCATGAAATCAGTGATCACAAAAAAACCTAAAAAAAACAAGAATAAAAGCAATCTTTTCATCTGCATAATGATTTGTTTGTTTAAATTCTAAAGCTTTTTTATTATCCAAAATCATTATGCAGGTTGATTCTAAAACCCATTGAACATAATGATCCAACGCCATCTCCCAATTTTGAATTCCCTGTATTTGAGGCAGAGGAAGATGATGTTGAAGGGATTCCTGATGAGATTACCCGTCTCCTTGAGCACGAGAAGAAGATCATTCAGCCGCAGCTTGAAGATCTGGAAACAGTCAACTTGGGGTCTGAAGATTGTGTTCATTTGGTGAAGATTGGGGCACTTCTTGAAGAGTCTGTCAAGAAGGGGTTGATCAGTTTGCTACGAGAATATTCCGATATCTTTGCTTGGTCGTATGAAGACATGCCGGGTCTAGATACAGATGTAGTGCAACATTTCCTGCCTTTGAAGCCTGAGTGCGTGCCTGTGAAGCAGAAGCTCAGAAGAACTCATCCAGATATGGCAGTGAAGATCAAAGAGGAAGTTCATAAGCAAATTGATGCGGGGTTTCTGGTGACTTCTACATATCCTCAATGGGTGGCCAACATTGTGCCTGTGCCTAAGAAGGACGGAAAAGTCCGTATGTGTGTTGATTACAGAGATTTGAATAAGGCTAGTCCTAAAGATGATTTTCCTCTACCACACATTGATATGTTGGTAGACAATACAACTAAATTCAAAGTCTTTTCCTTTATGGACGGATTTTCCGGATATAATCAAATCAAGATGGCACCCGAGGATATGGAGAAGACAACATTCATCACACCTTGGGGAACATTCTGTTATCGAGTGATGCCCTTCGGTTTGAAGAACGCCGGAGCCACGTATCAACATGCTATGACTACCTTGTTTCATGATATGATGCACAAGGAGATAGAGGTCTATGTTGATGATATGATTGCTAAGTCCCGAACGGAAGTTGAACATGTTGAACATTTGTTGAAGCTTTTTCAGCGTCTGAGGAAGTTCAGGCTTCGTCTAAATTCGAACAAATGTACATTTGGAGTCCGTTCAGGCAAGTTGTTGGGTTTTATTGTCAGCGAGAGAGGTATTGAAGTTGATCCTGCAAAGGTCAAAGCAATACAAGAGATGCCTGCTGTCGCATCTGCGAAAAACAACCGGCGGGCTGAAACAAAAACAACACAGAGCCGCCACCGTGCGTTATTTATCCCAAAAGAGGGAAAGGAAACGGTCAGAGTAAACCTGGAAAAAGCATGGTCTCGCGACCAAAGAGAAAGGGTAAGGGAGTCGGTTACGCAAGGGGAAGGTATTAGCACCCCTCACGTCCGTCGTACTCGACGGGATCCACGCTCTAAAAGAAAGAATAGGTTGCTAAAACAAACACATCACACACACACACACCGAAACAACACAGGTGGGGTTAAGAGGAAGAGGGCTCGCTAGGACATCGCATCCTATGCCTACGTATCTCGTCTGGAACGAGAACCAGAGTTGCCGTAGTTCGGCTCACGCACGCCAAACAAACAAACACAAACACAGGCAGACATGGAGCCTGAATGCCAACCACTGGACTTACATCAGCTTCCGAACCAAAACACACACAAAAAGGCAAACGTGGAGCCCGAACGCCAATCACTGGACTTACATCGGCATCCGAACCAAACACACGCACACTGGAACTCGAACGCCACTCGATGGACTTACATCAGCTTCCAAGCACACAACAACCAACAAGTTAATAGGGAGTCGGGAACTCGAGCCTATAACCGTCAAGCACACACACAAAAAGAAAGAAAAGTGCCCGGAGAGACCTCGCACGGTCTCCTGCCTACGTACCTCATCTGGTATGAGGATCAGGGCGACGTAGTTCCCCTGAAAGGGAAAGAAATTCTAGCCAGAAACCAAGGGAGACACACTACTAGGGAGCTGGACTCGAGCCTAGTGTTATCATGCATCATTGCCCTATGTTGTGGTTTCTATCCTAACTTGCTCAACAACAAACTAATCCTAACCAGGAAAAGCAAACACACATGCTCAATCACAATAAATCAAACATTTCACATAGCACACACTATATCCAGTCAAGTGAGGCTCAAACAAGGGTGGACTGCCGAGGCAAGTCAACTGTACAGGGTATTGTTCGCTCTTAACCCTGACATTGAGAGTCAGGGTGAAGCAGATGAAAGGTGAGTGAAGATTAGACTTCACAGCTCTTATCCCTGTCCAGGGAGAGCTTCAGACAAAGGAGCGTGGGTCCAGAATGGAGGGACCCTTCTACGCTCAAGACTCTGACACAACTGTACAAAGTACAAGATCTTGGGTTAATGTCCCAATGCTTCAACACAGTGGTGTGAGCAGAGGGACGACTCAACAGAATAGCGGGGGATAGATTGCATATCCCTTGGGTTTCGCCAATTGCCTCATAGAGGTCTTTACCTGCTTACACAAAAGTAAACAATCACAAACATCGCCTCTTAAGGAGGACTTCAGACAGTTGCCTGGCCAAGTAACAGGCCAGGTCTTCCAGACTACATGGAGACAAGAGAGTCTACCTCAATTGGTTTAAAAACCAAGCAACAGCAAGCAAGTTCTCAAGGAACTGTAAGCAACTAAATGTACCTGAAATCAATCAAGTATCATCAGTACTTAGACAAACCAACAGTAAACAGCAAATGCCAAACAATTAATCTGTACAGTCAAACACAAGTTAATGCACACAAGTGCAAGCCATGAGCTCAAACTCAAGCATCAAACCCTACAACACAAAACCAATGTTAGTCATAAACAATTCACAAGTCAATTCAATCAACTTGCAATTTTCTCCTTAAGGCTTTTGCATCTCAACCTGAAAATCCAAACCAAACATGAGAAACTAGGCCACTAGGCCAAGCCTAGGGTCCAAAGGAGATGAAAAAATCAAAACAGCAAGTGAAAATTATCCAAAATCACATTCAAACAATTTAGAAGCAAATGCAATTGGTCCCATGCTCATACCATTCACCATTATCATTTCATGCACAAAATAGTATCAAACATGCAATTTGCAACTCCAAATGACCAAACAGAAAGATCTCAATCAAATCCCTATCAAAACAATTCAATTAATTCCACAAAAATTCAAGTCTAAACAAAACCTATCCAATGAATAGCACATCAAATATCAGCTCAATTGGACAAAAGGAAGTAGGTCAATGAAAATCAAGAAGTTCAGACAAGTTCAAGCAAGCCAACACAAGGCATCCAAACAAACATCAACTTCCAAAAATCATAAAACAGTGACAACACATGATAAATGAATGGGATCAAAAGCATGATGTGCCTCAATGTGTCTACAATGCTCATACCAAATTTCACACTCATACAATCAATGATCAGAATTTCACAAATCAAATGGTAACATGTGTCACAAAAAATCACCAAAATGACCAAACAGAGGAGAAAATTCCAATCAATTAGGAAATGCCATCAATAAATCCAGAAAAATTCACATGTCATCTCAACATACATATGATCATTCATGCAAAAAATTGGCTCCATTCAAAATCCCTAAGCACATCAAATAAAAATCATGAAGTTCATCAAGCTTGGTGTGACACAAATTGTCACACCTCTATTCAAAAATTCCTATCTCCTCAACCAAATATCCAAAAATTACAAATTCTACATGAAAATCACCATCAAAGAGTCCAGAATATGCACAAAATATTTCATCCATTTATTTGAAAGAATCATCATTTTATGAAAGATATGGCAAAACATGTTCAAATGTGACACATTCAATCAATCTCTAGACAAATTAATTTTCCATACGTGCACAAAAATCACAAAAATCATGATAAAATTCTACACATTGTAAGGAGCATGGTGAAAAAAATCTCACAAAATTTGGATAAAAAATGAAGAATCTATGAATTTTCTAAGTTGTGGCATGAAAATGAAATGAAAATTAGAAAAAAGAAACAAGAAATAATCAAATTAAATGGAATAATGGCATTCTCGTAATATTAATCAACATGACCAAAACGACGCCGCTTCAATTAGAAGCGCTGGCGTGTTGCTATTGGACAAGGCGCGCGGGAAACAACATTTAAACAAGGCCAGGCGAAATTTTGGATCTACGCGTGTTCTTGACTGGTTCCTTAACATGAACAATCCAGTTTTCCAGAAAATTGAAGAACATCAAATCGTAACCAAAATCGACAAACTTATAATCATTAGAACCGTCCTTCAACAAGAATCATGAATATGTAACCAATTCAACCTAATTCTAAGCATATCGACGGGATCGAGCGAAAGAAGATTGGACATCAAATATTCAAATCACGATTTCTCTCACCACACTCAATCAATTCACAAACTATGAACATCATGTTAACCTACATTGAAAGATCTTTAAAATGCATATCATGATTTGAGCAATGGTGAAATTCGAAAAGTCACCTTGTGGTTATGGCAGCGCTCGGTTTGTGCTTGTCCACGTGTAAAAGTCAAAAACAGATGATGATTGATGTACAGGAAGATGATAGGAATGATTAGCTTAGCTCGAAACAGCTCCAATTGCAAGATTCATCAAGTTGCCATTGTTGTGCAAGCTTTGGACAATCCACGATCTTGAAGATTTTGGCATGAATTTGATGAAACAGATGTGTATCAAGGCTTGTAGAAGATGAATCCAAGAAGAATCGTCCAAATTGATGAAGAATTGGTGAAGAAATGTTGAAAAATAGTGATGAAGTTCTTGGAGAATTTGAGAGGTTTGGATGAAAATTCTGTTACAATTCTTGGAGAATGAAATGTTGTTATGAATTCTGTTACAATTAGCAACTTATACCATCTCCTTAATCCCTCTCTTAATCTCAATTATCAAAATTGGAAGTGATTAGCACTAATGAGCTTTTTAGTGAAAGTCCAAAAATGACCTTCTCCAATTGGCAATGTAACAGTAAAATGAATGTTCTCACAAGTTCTAAATGATGTATGGAGTGTGTTGGCATTGGTCTCATGTGCAAATTCCAAGTAATTCTCAAAATCACATGTTCACACCAAAAATGCTAAATAGTCCACTTGAAATTTGACTTTTTGCCATGAGCATTCTTGATGAATTTTGATCATACATCTTCGAAGTACATGTGAAATGGGGTTTTCTCACAAAAAGATCACCCAAATTGGACATTCCATGTGAAAGTTATGCCACTTTGATTTTAGGCATTTTTGGAAAATGAATGGACCATAACTTGTCAACCATACATGAGAATTTCAAGTTCTTGGACTTTTTGGAAAGGTAAGAGCAAGATCTACAACTTTCATGTTGAACAAAAATCCATTTGAAGCTTTTTTGGACATATAATTTTGTGGTGAAAAACTTTCCATTTTTGGAAACTTCCATTACAAGTCACTTTCTATTTTTGGCAACTTTTTGTTTGACTTTATTTTCTTCATTCTTGAGGTTTTAAATGTCAAATGAAACTTGTTTCAACATGAATGAAGTGTATCCAACTCTCTCCCACCTCCAAATCCCTAAAATCAAGCACAGTTGACCACAGTTGACTTTTTGACTGATAGATGAATTTGGCAATGCACTGATCAAGTTGAGCCTCAAACTTCTGATGAAATGGCTCAATGATGAAACCCTAGCCTTCATAAGCTCAAAACAATCACATTATGATCCCCATATCCATTATAGACCTCATCTCCTTGCCATGCCCTGATTAGCCCAATACAACTGATTAGGGTTGACCAGAGGTCAAAACCCTAATCTCAAGGTGTCTGATCAATCTCTTGAACCTCCGGAGGATATCAAGACCATGATGATGATGATGTATCATTCCACCCAAGACAAAGATCAATCTCCTTGAGAATCACAAACCCTAATTTGAACCACCACCCTCAGATAGTTAGTGACCAGTCCAATGAGTTAAACCCTAGCTTGCACCTCCACCTCTTATCTTCTGACCAAGACTTGTGAGGATGACTTGCACAATGTAACCACATGATATCCAATATGCAATGACTAATGACCTAAAAATGCAATGCAAATATCTTCTGACTGTTCTTGAAGACTCGATGGGTTGTGTCCTCGGTCAACAAGACGAATCAGGGAGGAAAGAATTTTCTATCTACTACCTCAGTAAGAAGTTTACTGATTGTGAGTCTCGATACTCTATGCTTGAGAAGACGTGTTGTGCTTTGGCTTGGGCTGCTAAGCGTTTGCGTCAGTACATGATAAATCATACAACTTGGTTGATATCCCGAATGGATCCAATCAAGTATATCTTCGAGAAGCCTGCTTTAACTGGGAGGATTTCCCGTTGGCAGATGTTGTTATCTGAGTATGATATCGAGTATCGAGCTCAGAAAGCTATCAAAGGTAGTATCTTGGCTGACCATTTAGCGCACCAGCCGATTGAAGATCATCAGTCTGTTCAGTACGACTTCCCAGATGAGGAAATCCTGTATTTGAAAATGAAAGATTGTGATGAGCCTACAATTGATGAAGGCCTAGAGCCTGGTTCCAGATGGACGATGGTGTTTGATAGCGCTGTAAATCAGTATGGAAATGGAATTGGGGCAGTAATCATTACTCCTCATGGCACACATATTCCTTTTACAGCAAGGCTAACTTTCAAATGCACGAATAATATGGCTGAGTATGAGGCCTGTATTATGGGATTGGAAGAGTGTATTGATTTGAGAATCAAGCATCTTGATGTCTATGGTAATTCGGCCTTGGTCGTTAATCAGATCAAGGGTGAATGGGAGACGAATCCGCCAGGTCTCATTCCGTATAGAGATTATGCGAGGAGGATTTCAACGTTCTTTACAGAAGTTGACTTTCATCATATTCCTCGAGAGGATAATCGGATGGCAGATGCTCTTGCTACGCTTGCTTCCATGATTGTGGTCAAGTATTGGAATGAAGTTCCCAACATTGCCGTGATGCGCTTGGATAGACCAGCTCACGTATTTGCAGTTGAAGAAGTGAATGATGACAAGCCTTGGTATTTTGATATCAAGAATTTCCTCCAGAACCAGGTCTACCCGCCTGGGGCATCTGTGAAAGATAGGAAAACTTTGAGAAGGTTGTCAGGCAGTTTCTACCTCAGCGGTGAAGTGCTGTATAAGAGAAATTTTGACATGGTTTTGCTCAGATGCGTGGATAGACACGAAGCAAACATGTTTATGACTGAGGTCCATGAGGGTTCAATTGGTACTCATTCCAATGGACATGCGATGGCTAGAAAGATGCTGAGAGCAGGCTACTATTGGCTGATAATGGAGTCTGACTGCTGCAAATATGTGAAGAAATGCCACAAGTGTCAGATTTACGCGGATAAGATTCATATTCCTCCGACACTTCTGAATGTGATTTCATCATCATGGCCTTTCTCTATGTGGGGAATCGACATGATCGGCATGATTGAACCAAAAGCGTCCAACGGACACAGGTTTATTCTCGTAGCAATTGATTACTTCACCAAATGGGTTGAAGCCGCTTCGTATGCGAATGTGACCAGGTAAGTGGTCGTGAAGTTTATCAAGAACCAGCTGATTTGCCGTTATGGTGTGCCAGATAAGATCATTACTGATAATGAATCTAATCTGAATAATAAGAAGATGGAAGAGTTGTGCGCTGAGTTCAAGATTGCACACCATAATTCCTCTCCTTACAGACCAAAGATGAATGGGGCTGTTGAAGCTGCTAATAAGAATATCAAGAAGATTATCCAGAAGATGACAGTTACGTACAAAGATTGGCATGAGATGCTGCCATTTGCTTTGCATGGTTATCGTACATTTGTCCGCACTTCGACAGGGGCAACCCATTTCTCTCTTGTTTACGGCATGGAGGCTGTTCTCCCAATAGAGGTGGAGATCCCATCAATGAGAGTCTTGATGGAAGCCAAGTTGACTGATGCTGAATGGATTCAGAGTCGTTATGACCAGCTGAATTTGATTGAAGAGAAGCGATTGACTGTCATGTGCCATGGTCAGTTATATCAGCAGAGAATGAAGAAAGCATTTGATAAGAAGGTCAATCCTCGTGTGTTCCGAGAAGGTGACCTCGTGCTCAAGAAAGTCTTGTCTTTCGCGCCCGATTGCAGGGGCAAGTGGACTCCGAACTATGAGGGTCCATATGTTGTTAAGAGAGCCTTTTCAGGCGGAGCTTTGATGCTTACAACAATGGATGGGGAGGATTTCACTCGTCCTGTGAATTCAGATGCAGTCAAGAAATACTTTGCCTAAAAAAAGTATGCAAATGAAAAACAGAATAGCTCGCTAAGTTGAAAACCCGAAAGGACGGCTTAGGCAAAAATGAGCGTCTCGGTGGAGAACCCGAAAGGGCGACCCAGGCAAAATTAGAGACTTGAAAAAAGGAATTTGCATCCCGCTAGATTGAGTACCTCACCCTGTGGCAATCTAGGCAAAAAATTAGGGATATGGCAAGTAACTGCATCCGGATAAGACTTTTTGTTCCACAACTGGTCTTTTCGTCAGAGATTTTCGATTCGTCGCCGACTGAAGCTTGGAATACATCGAGATTCAAATTGGTAGAGAAAGGATCATTATGTTCAATGTAGCCCTCTTCCAATATATATCACTGATTTCAAATTTGTACAGATCTATGGAGTCTTGCCATTTGCAGGCTACCATTCCATCAAATCAATTTGAGCTTTTATCCGATTATTTGCATTCTTATTTGTTTCAATTCAACAAATGTTTTGCATGTTTTAATTGATAAAATGACATTGTTTTAAACAAATAAAATTTTTCAATTTGTTGTTTTAAACAAAGTGAACATTCACAATGATGAAAGGATACTTAAGGATTTCTCAGTGCTCTCCCGAGGGTGGCATGATTTCCAACAGGTAAGACATCTGTTCATATTCCTGGCATGGTTGTATCCTCTTTCTCCAGATTTTTGCTGTAGGGGTTGTTCCCCAAACGGAGCTTTTGTTGGGGTTGTTCCCCAAGCAGAATGTTGGTTATAGACTTCACAGTCCTCTCCAACAGTATTTCTCTCCTCAGCATGGGTGCTTTCCTTTGGAAGATTCAGTGGTGGGTGGGTTGACCTCCCGGTATTTCATCACTTTCCTCAGCACAGTTGCTAGCAGAGTTGTTGATATGATGTACTGCATTTGTGCTATATCTCCCCATCGGAGCGCTTGTTGAGGTTTTCACCTCTTATCCCTTCAGCAGAGCATTAATCATTTCCTCCTCTGCAGTTGTTGGGTTTCTTTTGGAAGGTTCAGCATTTGGTGGTTGATCCCCAGCTTTCCTCCTCATCCCCGGTGGATTCCCCAGTGGATTCCCCAGTAAAGACGCCAATATATTTTTGGTATGATGGATTATATCTGAGAAGTTTCCTGCAGAAGTTTTGTGCTTTCCGTGCAGAATCCTCAATAGAGTTGGTATCTCCAACAGAGTTAGGATCCCCGCCAGAGTTGGTTTCCCCAGTTGGGTCGGTTGGTGATCTATCATCCATAGATTTGGTTGATTTCCTGATGCTTTTGATCCCCAGTAGAGTGGCTTGTTGCAGAATCTACTTTTGTGATCTACTTTTTCCTCAGTAGGTGTATTCCCCAATGGAATGGCTGACAGTATTCCTAGTAGAGTTGCTTGTGCAGTTAGATTCTACATGGATGATCTGTTCTCCCTTTGTGGGTTGTTCCCCAACGGAGTTATTTGGAGTTGCTTACGTGGCAGTTCTTGCTTGTGCAGTGAACTCTTGTTTCCCAGTTGATACTAAGGATCCCCTTGCATATACCTCAGGATTTCTCCTTTCCCCAACAGATTTGTCTTCATGGCTGTTTCTGCCTGTTGTGACTTTTTGTACCCCAGTTGGGTTGATTGTTGATTCATCACTCAGAGATTTTATGATTTCGTGATATCTATGGTTTTGTTTGCTTCCCGCAGATCTTTGCTTTTCAGCATGTAGCTCTCCAGCAGATTGGCTCTCCAGTTGGACTTCTTTAGTTGGTTTTTCCTTTGGAAGTGTAGTACCGGGCGTTTGATTCCTGGGCCTGTTTGTGTTAGATATGTCTGTTTTGTCAGCATTCATCAAACATAAATTACGCATATTCATGCATAATCATAAACATTCAGATATTCATGTTGCATTTTTTGCCATATATCTCTTGTTTGTTGTCTCCTGCTTTGGTGATATAGATCTCTCCAATAGATCTCCCCCAAGCAGATGTCGGGTGTTTAATCTCCATATAGAGTCAGCCCATAAGCAGAAAGTGTCTGTCTTTCCTTCTGCAGTTCCCCACTGAGATATATCCTCGTGGATGACGGTTTTTTCCGTTTCCTCCCAACACATATATTGGGATGGATTTTCCTATTGAGTTATATCCTCATTAGGATGAGTCTTGATTCAGTCTGTCTTTTCGGTTTGATCCTGAATTGGCATTTGCCAACTGTTTCTTGTGTTTCCCTGTGGAATAAATGAATAAATTGCCCAGTAACCGGCAATAATTCTTTTATCCCCAGTAGAATCTTTTGGGCCTCTACCCTTATACCGGTAGTTGTAAATCCTATGTTCCCTCTTTATGGCAGGATTTGTGGTTATATACCTTTTATTCCTCAGCAAGAGACGTTGGTTTTCTACCCAGTAGTCTGTAGTTGTAAATCCTAGTTTTTCTGCTCTTCAGCAGTTGGTGGTTTGTTATAAACCCTATTTTGTTTCCCGTGCGGAATTGTGATTCTTTCATTCCCACGCGGACGTTGTGGTTTTCTACCCCGTATTTGGTAGATGTAAACCCTATCTTTTTATCCTCATCAGAGTTGTTGGCTACTACCCCGTATTTGGTAGTTGTAAGTCCTGTCGCTTTTCCCCTAGCAGAGGTAACCTTTGTGGTTCATTCTGGTTGATGGTGGATTTTGTGGTCTTCTACCCCGTATTCGGCAGTTGTAAATCCTATGTTGTTGTGGTTTTATTCCCAACGGAGTCTGTGCTTTCTTGTGGATAATTGCCGGTTGCTAGCAATTTTATCCTTAGCCAGAGTTTTGGTCTTCTACCCCGTATTCGGTAGTTGTAAACCCTAATTTCTCCCCTTTGCAGAGTTAACCTTGTTGTTCATCCTAACCGATGATGGTTACTCTTTGTGGTTATCTTCATTCAATATTCGATGTTGATATTCCCTCCTTGCTTCTGGGTAATTGCCGTTTGCTAGCAGTTGTATCCCCAGTAAGTCCTTGTGGATAATTGTTGTTTATGCAATTCATCCCTAGTGGGTCGTCTTTCATTTACCCTTTTTCCTGGTAATGATTGTTGCTCCCTTTGTTCGGTCATCTTTATATACCTAGTTTTGGTATCCCGATGCCTTTCTTTTCGGTTGATTTATCCTTTCTTAACCCAGTAACCGGTTGTGGATAATCTTCCATGCGAGTATGTTATCCACGTTCTGACGGTAATGGATAA
Source organism: Lathyrus oleraceus (assembly GCF_024323335.1). Taxonomy (NCBI): domain Eukaryota; kingdom Viridiplantae; phylum Streptophyta; class Magnoliopsida; order Fabales; family Fabaceae; genus Lathyrus; species Lathyrus oleraceus. The sequence continues at coordinate 169,746,258 of NC_066579.1, read as the reverse complement.
TATATCTCATGCACTCTTCAGTCGAAGCCTGTTGTGTTTCCCCAGTCGAGTAAGATTCGTTATTCCTTTGTGGGATCGAATATTCTTTGTCTCTTGGATAATTTCCGGATGCTTGCAATTTATCCCCTGTGAGTTATCTTTCGCTTACCTTGTTGTTGTGGTAACGATTGTCTCTCTTTTTGGTTGATCACCTATTATATACCCTGTAATCGGTATCTCTGGTGTCTCTTCCCTTTCGAGTGTATTATTCACGTTCTGACGGTAATGAATAATATATCTCTTTCGCTCTTTGGTTGGAATCCTTTGTTGATTTTCCCCAGCGGAGTAAGATTCGTATTCTTTTTAGAATCGAATATCCATCCTTTGATAAGTTTGCATTTTGCTCTTTCAGGATGATGAGTGTCTTGGCATATATACCAATTCACGTTTTCGATAGGTCACCTATTATATACCCAGTAACCGGTATCCCTGGTGTTTCCTTCCATGCGAGTGTATTGTCTACGTTCTGACGGTAATAGATAATATATCTCATGCGAGTATACTATCCACGTTCTGACGGTAATGGATATTATATCTCATGCGCTCTTTGGGTTTGTTCCCCAGCTGAGTAAGATTCGTTTTCCCGTTGCGGATTCGAATGTCCATCCTGTAAGTCGATTTGCTTTTTCAAGCCCTCCTTTCGGATGATAAGTGTCTTGGCATATATACCAATTCACGCTTCGGTCGGTCACCTATTATATACCCAGTAGCCGGTATCCCTGGTGTTCCTTCCTTTCTGCTCCCTATTATGACCTTGGTCCCTTGTGGAGTCAGATTTTCCTGAGTTGATGTACCTTTTTCAGGTTCTTCTCAGATGTTTGGTTGATTGATATGTCTCACCCTTATACCGGTCTTAGATATTCATTCTTCCTGAGCTTGTTACCCTTATACCGGTAACACCTCATTTTTTTGTTGCTTCTCCAGGAGAGCCTCTTTGTTAGGCCTTCTCCAGTGAAGTTTTTTGTTGTGATTTTACCCTTTGTTGTATTGGCGTTTTCCCCAATATATGCAATTTTTCCCCAGCAGGGAGGTTCTTTGTGAATCCTTTCCCCAGTCCGAGTCTGGATTTTTATCCGAAGTATCCTTTGTGGATAGTTTGAGTCAGCTTGTGTCTTTCCAATGGATGTGTCTTCCTTTGAATTTCTTCTTTTCCCTGTTTGAGTCCTTCATTCCCCAGTGAGGTCTCTAGTCCAATCGTGTTTTGTTCACGCTGTGTCTAGTTCTTTTACCCTAATTCATAGTCGTGTCCTGCTCACGCATTCTTTTCTTATCCTCATGAGAGTCCTATTAGAGTCTCTGTTCCTGGTGAGTGTATTACTCCGATGGATCGTCTTTTCTTTGTGGATCAGTTATTCCCCACAAAGTTTCGTGTCTTTTGCATGCATACATCTGCATCATGAGGTCTCTTAGGGAACAAAATTTGTCTCATTACTGTTATTTAAGCCCATTCTACCACGTCGAGATGAAGATTTCTAAACTTCACTTCTCCGGCTAGAATGACCTTAAATAGGGGCATCTGTAAGACCCCAATTTTGTCCCTAAGATCCCTCATGGCATCATATCATATCATTCATTGCCTCAAGGATCATTGTGCACCTTGCCTCCTTCCCTATGGGTTGGTTATCATTTTGAGAGTGGTTCTTGATCACCAAGCATGTTTTGCATTTGTATATCATTGCTTTTTGTTTTATCACTAACCAAAAGTACAAAAATATGTCATATAACCCTTGTCTTGCAGATGAAGCAATCAACAGTCAAAACAGTCAAAGCAGTCAAAGACATTCATTGAGCAATAGATGGTGGCCATTCTTGAGAATTTGGACATCACAATCATTATCAAGAGTTCATATGAACCATGATGTTATTTTGAATCAAAATCCCAAATGGTAGAGGCTTGATTTTCATTAGAACATTTTCCAGGTCATCTAAAGGCCTAGAAAGTCAACTGCCAAGTCAACTGTGGATTTGGAGGTGGGAAGTGATTAGAAATACTTCATTCATGTTCAAACAAGTCTCATTTGACATTTCAAACATCAACATTGAAGAAAATAAAGTCAGGTCAAAACTTTCCAAAAATAGAAAGTGACCTATAATTCAAATTTGCCAAAAATGGAAAGGTTTTAACCTAAATTCAACTTCAAATTACATCATCAAAAAAGCTTCAAACGAAATTTTGTTGAACATGAAAGTTGTATATCTTTCTCTCCCATTTCCAAAAAGTCCAAGATCATCAATTTCTCATGTGTGGTTAAGGAGATATGATCAAAACATGGCAAAGTGTACTTGAAGCTTCAAATGTGCATAACTTCTCAACCAAAGCTCCAAATTGGATGGCTCTTTTTTGTACATTCTTCTCTTGACCTTTACTTTCCAAATCTTGCATTACATGGCATGCATTATCATCACATGAACACTTACCATTTTGCTTGATTTTTGGAGGGAAAATTTTGAGTTTAAAATTGGTCAATTATTTGAACATTTTATCATTGCCAATAGCTCCAAAATGAAATTTGAAGTGAATTTAAAATCATTTTCGTGTACTGTTCACCATGCATTCTCATGCATAGGGTGAAATCCCAATTTTGCATATGCACCACATTCTTGCTAATTCACTTAACATTTGGCTAAACTTGATTAGAAGCATGATTAGGAGGAGGTATATAACACAAACCCTAACTGTTTTCAGCTGAGAACACTCATAATTTCAGATCTAGATCTAGAATATACAAATTTTCTCTCACTTTTTTCTTGCAAATTTTTTACAATCAATCCACTTTTCTTGATCAATTCATCATCTGGAAGCAACTTTGAGCAAGATTAAAGGAAGAATCAAGAGAATCAGTGCAGTTTGAAGCAAGCTCGAAGCTTGGAAGCATCAATGGTGAAATCTGATTTTGGAGAGATCGTGCACAATTAAGCTTCAATTCTTCATCCAATCATCCATACAAGTGTTATAGAAGAAATTTTGAGCATTGCCAAAGCCTGAATCAAGTGAATTCCAAAGCTGCTCTTCAAGAGGTTACAAAATCGATTCTCTCCGTTCTCAAAATTCTTATGCTATTATTGTTGATCTCTTAATGCTAGTTAATCTGAGCTTTAAATCATTGAATTCTATGCATAATTGAGTGAGATACGATTGTTTAAAGTTTTGATGATGAAACTTATTCTCTTCGATCCATGCGTGTTTGTTGATTTCTTGATGAAATGTTTGTTGATTGTTGATGTATGATGCAAGATCTGCATGTTGATATGCTCAATGTTAATTTCTGGAACTTTTGGAATTTTCTGGAAAAAATTGGATGAAGATCTTCATGATCTTCATCGTGTTCTTCATATGTTCTTCCATTTTTCCAGTTACCTGCGAATTTTCTTGCAACGTTCATGATTTCCTGCGAATTTTTATGCTTTGCATGTGTTTGTGAAAAGCTTGATTATGATTGGCTCATGCAATTGCCATGCGTGCGTTCTCATTGGCTACTGCATGTTGACTTGCGTTGACTCTGCCAGCGTTTTAATGAAACGCTGTGTTTTGCAGCTTGGCGCCTATTTCATTTGAAATGCTACTCAGTTCGATTCCGTGCCAGGCCAATTATTCAAATGCTTCATTATATTTTTTCTTTTCCCTCCATATATTCATGTACCATGCTTCATGCATTTTTTCATTTTTTCTCCATCTTTAAAAATTCATATATAATTGAAAATTGCTCCAAAAAATATGTGGTTTTTTGCATTGTGTCACATTTTCTGTCTATTATTTTTTGATCATTTTTCCATAAATTGTGCTTGGCTGGATTTTGTTTTGTGCTAGGGCATTTGAACATGTATGCATTTTGTACCTTGCCTTGTTATATCATTTGTGAAATGCTAGTATTTTATCCAATGAATATGAAATTTTACATGTTGAAACTAGACTCTTTGCTTGAAATTATGGTGTTGATTTGGTATTTTTATCATGTGTCATTGCTGTTTTATGATCATGTTAAGGTAGGTGTGACAATTTGTGTCACACCTTTGCTTGTTCAACTTATGTGATGAATTTGCCATGCCTAATGATCTCCAATTGTCCTGATTTTTTGTGTGATGCATATTATGGATGTTGTGAATGAGCATCAATTTTCTTGGAATTATTTGAATCATTTCTGATTTAATTGAAATTTTTCATTCTGGTTGATCATATTTGAGCTTTAAAATTGCCTTGAACTTCAATTGATCATGAAATGCTTTTGGTATATGATATTGATGTGAGACCTTTTGAATTGTTTCAAGATGTGTTTGACGTTGATTCATGTTAATTTTCAGCTTCTATTTTTTGAATTTTTTCTCCATCTTTGACCCTAAGCTTTGGCCTAGTGGTTTGCCTCTCACATTTGAGCTTTGATTTCAGGTTGAACATCCAAGTTACATGGTTAATTATGCTCCATCATTTGAGCATTGATGTTTGCCTTTGATTAATAATCTTTGTGTGTTTTGTAGGTTGATGTTGACTCATTTGAGTTTGACTTTTGGCTTGCACATTGTGAACCTTGTTTGTTTGTCTGATATTAACTGTTGGTTGTTTGTCTGTATAGTTGTACTGATTTGTTTGATGTTTCCACAGGTACATAAGTTGCTTAAGTTCACTTTGAACTTGCTTTTTCTTGGTTGCTTAACCACTTAGGTATAACCTCTCTTCTTCATGTAGTCTAGAAGACCTGTCCTGTTATGTGGGCAGGCACCTGTCTGAAGTCCTCCTTAAGAGGCAATGCTTGTGATTGTTTATCTTTTGTGCCAAGAAGGAAAAGTCCTCTTATGAGGCAATTGGTAGATAAAAGAGATCTGTAGTCCATCTCCTACTACTCAGTGTGTCATTCACTTTGCTCACATAACATGTTGATGCATTGTGGATATTAACCCAAGATCTTATAGAGTCTACTTGTGGAGAAGAGTTCCAACTTTCTGAACTCCCACATCTTCTATTGTTTAAAGCTCTCCCTGACCAGGGATAAGAGCTATGAGGCACACCCCTCATCTCCATTTCATCTGCTTCACCCTAACTCTCAATGTTAGGGTTAAGAGCTCAGATTACCCCATTCCAGTTGACTTTAAAGTCTAACCTTGCTTGAGCCTAATTGATTGTATATAGTGTGTGCTAATTGACTTGTTTGTTTGCTTACTTGATTCATCTGTGCATATTTGCTTGAGTGTTCCTTTGTGCATTTATCATCATCATGTGTATATCATTTCATAAACTTTGCTTTGTAGCATTTTGCTTTGTCCATGGAGGAGACAAGCATAAGTCCATTACTTGGCAGTTGTTCCTATGATATGGTGGGAGACTAGTATAAGTCCATTGATTGGCATCTGGAATCCTTGTTATTTTGTTTTGTGAGACTAGTGTAAGTCCATTGATTGGCATCTGGTATCATTGTTTTGTTTTAGGAGATTGGTGTAAATCCATTGATTGGTATCCGGTATCCATGTTTGTTTGTGAGATTAGTGTAAGTCCATTGATTGGCATCTGGTATCATTGTTTTGTTTTAGGAGATTGGTGTAAATCCATTGATTGGTATCCGGTATCCATGTTTTGTTTGTGAGATTGGTGTAAGTCCATTGATTGGCATCCGGTATCCATCTTTGCTCATTTGCTTATTTGCTTTATTGCTTATTCCAAAGGAATCACTTGAATCATCTACATATGATCTCAAGAGGTGAACATCTAAGAAGTTTTACTTCCTCACCCTCCCACCTTTTGTTCTTTAAACCTCCATCTTTGCATGCTAATCCAAAACCTGAAAAATATTGTGCAAACATTTTCATTTCTTTTCAAATTAGAAACCTAGGCCTTAGGCCTTTGATTTTTTCAAAATCCATTTCATAATACTTCTTTGAATTGAATTCTAACCATATCTTGACCCTCTTTTGTGAATAAATTCTAATTGGTTAATACAACTCATTCAATTGTTTTGTGGCTTTGTCCATTCTTGATAAGTTTTCATACATTAGCCATATGTTTGATTTATCCTAGTTGGTTGATGTTAATCTCACCTTCTGTCCTTAGTGATTGAATTGTAAGACTTCCTTGCTTATTATAGGGTTAACCCCTCACTAGCAAGTTGAAGCTTTTCTCACATGGTGGACTTGTTGTTTGTATAAGGTTGAGTTTTCTCCCGTGGATAACGAAAGACCTTAGGGCTTTTGTTTTAAAATGAACCCACTCATATTTTGGAAATCTTTTAGCCGAACTACGGCGTTTTGATCCTTACCTTCCATGGAAAGGTACGTAGGCAACGGGTTCATCCGTTCAAACACAAAAACAATAACTTGTATATTCTTTTCTCATCTCTTCAATCCATGTTTGCACAATAAATATTTCATAAACAAATAACATTTCATTCAACAAGTGTGAAAAGGGCTCCCTAGGAGTACCTAGGACGTTTTGGGTGCCTAACACCTTCCCATTGCATAATTAACCCCTTACCCAGATCTCTGATCTTTTCATTAGTTTTCTATGTGTAAAACTTCTTAGGCTTTTGTTCGCTTTTTAGCCATTCCTTTGGATAAATAAAAGTGCGGTGGCGACTCGATTCTTTGTATGCTTTGCTTTTGATTTAGTCAATAAATCATAAAGTGACGAATACACCGCTACACAATGATATTAACTTGACAAAGTCAAATCAACCTTGACCAAGGCCAATAACAATAAGCAAACTCAAACAAACCAATACAAATGGTCAACAAAATTTAATTGGCATTTATTCAATTAAGAATAATAAAATAATGCATTCAAATAAAATATGTTTTGTCCGATTCCTAAAATCTTATCAAAACACCAAAGAAATGGCCATGAGATTTATCATAGGTCAAACAAGGTCAAAGGACCTTGGAGAAAAAATTTCATAATTTTTGGACATCTAAAAACATTTTTAAACAATTAAAAACAAATGCAAAATCAATTAATTCATGAAAAATATTAATAATGATCCAAAAAATAATTTTAATTCAGAATATGAAAGAGAAAAATAATTGAATTTTTTTGGTGAAAGTCCCATATTTTTTGGTATTTAAAACAAACGCTCAAGATTAAAACGTGACAAATGGATCCTATGGTTCAGATGCAAGACAACTCATCGCCGGAGCCAGAGCTCCGATCGTCTTCTCCGGTGGCACTCACCGGACTAGTCAACATGAACCATCACGAAAAAGAAAAATAAGGACATGATCTTAAAGAAAAAATGGCACTAAGCTCGAATATGACCTCCATTCACTCCAATTTCAAATATATTGAGAGATATGTCGAATTGAAATTTGAGGTACACGAACTGAGTTACTTCGATTTGGCCTCAAAGCAACTCAATCTTCTTGCCTACATTGGTAGGACTTCAGACAACCAAATAATTAATGGAATTGAGCAAGAATTTAAGAGAATCAAAGAGTTTGAAATTTCTGAAAATTACCTTCAATGGAGGTCTGAACTCAATGGATCTTGATCTTGCTTGTGCTTGGACTCACTCTACTTGCTTGCAGGAGAAGAATGGAAAGGTTAAGAAGCAAGGATTCTTGGAGAATTGAATTCCAAAATAGTGGAGATTCAAGCTCAAATTCAAGAGAATTTATCGGGCTTATCCTTTGAGAAGTGAGGGTTTTCAACGGGGGATCAAAGCTGGCGCAATGGTGTTGTCAATTCTGAGAAATTGACGCTCTAGTTATAGCTGAATTGGTTGATAATTACACACTCACTTTCACTTTCCAAAATTGGCAAATGATGATGCAATGGTGCATGGGCGCGCATAGGCCTATGAAATGATAGCTTGAGGTCCAAAATTTCATATCAGATGGTTTGAAGTAAGCTTGGATAGCAAGGCAACTGAACATTGATGCTTGATGTTTGATCCATGCCAAATGATATCAGCCTGTTTAAGCCATGCGTAGCCTATGCATTTCAAGTCCAAAATGAATGAATTTGAGCTCTTTGGAAAGGTGAGATCAAGAGGAACAAGTTTGATGTTGAACACATTTTCATTTGGAGCTTAGAACTTTGAGAAATTTGAGGTGGAAGTTTGGAAATGTTTGAAATATCAAAAAATTTCTAAGTTTCAAGCCATATGTCTCAATATTCCACCTTGCTTAACTTTTTATAGGAGCTTCAAATTAGAAAAGTGTCTTCATCAAAGTTGTAGATATATCAAAGACCTTCAAAATGGTCACCAATTTAATGTCATTTAGATTTGAAAAGATAGAGTTATGCATTTTTGAAGTTTGGAAAAATCACTTGATCAATGGTATAGGTCAAAAGTGACCTATAATGTAGCCTCATATCAAATGCTCAAAAATATTGAATTATCTCCCACTCCAAACATAAAAGTTGAAGTAGACATACTGAATTTAATTGTGCAACTTTGAAATCTTTCATCTCATAAAAATTGAGCAAGTTATGGCCTTGGGAAGTTGACTTTCAAATTAGGGTTTAGACAAAATGACCTATAATGTTTCAACATAGAAAATGATTTTCCAAGCAAAACTAGCTCTAAGTCTCAACATGAAAGTTGTTTGTAATGTTATTTAAAGTAAGTTTTATCTTGGAATCATTTTCATATGGTGTATCATAGGAGATAGAGTCTAGGGAGACCCAGTTTTGATAAGATGAATCCATCTGGCCAACCACCATCAACCAACTTGCTAATCTTCAATTCTCTTGACTTTCTTGGCTCATGGTAGATCATATATGCATAAGATGATCAAATTTGAAGTTTCCCTTGATAAATTTAATCAATTGGTGAGATAGCTTGTTGGAGAAGTTACTCAAGATACCAAGTCAAACTAGGGTTACCAAGGCAATTCACCCTCAAACTCTTGAAGAAAACTTGATCAATATGACATGTAGAGAACATTGGGACTCATGTATGATGTTCATAACCATTATTGAATCAATTCTTGGTTGTGCTCTTTGTTCATGAGGTCTCAAACCCTATATGTGAACTTGATGAATCAATGAGATCATGCCCTACCTACAAAAGAGTTAGGCAAATGCAAAGACATATTTTTGGTATTTTGGTTAGTGAAATGATATAATAGAAGCATGATATAATCACAAAGTGCTTGGTGATCTCTCCCAAAATAAACCCAATGAAAGAGGGGTAAGGAGAATGCCAAGACATGATCCCAATGCTAATGCTTATGATGAAATTGCATGAGGGATCTTAGGGTCAAAATTAGGGTCTTACAACTGCCCCTATTTAAGGACATTCTAACTGAGGAGGTGAAGGTTAAAATATTCGGCTTCACTTAGTAGAATGGGCTTAAATAATAACATAGAGAAACAAATTTTGGTCCCTAAGAGACCTCATGATGCATATTAGTGAATGCAAAAGTTAATGCTCTGTGGGGAAATATTTCCACAAAGGAAAAGAAATCAGAGAGACCGAAAATCTGCAGGAGTATAGTGCATTCCGTAAGGAAAACTCGCTGGGGGCGACAGAGACTCTGAGGGGATAAAAAGGAGTTATGCGTAGGCCAGGCTACGACTCAAAACTACTGGGGGACTAGAGGAATTCCACAATGAATGGAAAGACTCAGCCGGGGAAACAATAACATCTGCAGGGGGTACAAATAAGTCAGGATAAAACTGAGGTACTCAACTCGTGCAGGGGAACAACGATTTCACTAAGGAAATGCGCACTCAACTCGATTGGGGAGGAATAATATTTCAACACAGGAGGAGCAGAAATAAAATCTGACAGGGAGCACATCCGTCATCGGTTAAGATGAACATATCAAGGATGACTCATGGAGGAAAGCCAGGAGGGAGTATTCATTACTGGTTACTGGGTAAGAATAGCCTTGCTGGGGGAAAATGCAGAAAAATAGGATTTACAACTACCCAGTTACTAGACAGAAGACCAAAGGTTGAGAGTATCCGTCATCGGTTAGGATGACCATATCAAGGATAAACTCAACAGGGAAGAAAATCCGTCATCGATTAGGATGAACATATCAAGGATAGACTTTCCTGGGATTGTCAAGGAGGATATCCGTCATGGGTTAGGATGAACATATCAAGGGTATACCAACTGAACAAAAAGGGATGAATTACATCTATCGAAAAATGGATAGAAAACCGTCGGAGAGAAAAATCCTTCACCGGTTAAGATGAACATATCAAGGATTAACTCTGCGAGGGGACAAAGTAGGATTTACAACTACCGGTTACTGGGTAAAAAACCAATCAAAGAGAAAATTCGTCACTGGTTAAAGTGAACATATCAAGGATAGACTCTGAAAAGGGGAGCAAAAATAGGGATTACATCTATCAGTTACTGGATATAATACCAAAGAAGAGAGGATATCCGTCACTTGGTTAAAGTGAACATATCAAGGATAGAATCTGCACAGGAAAAAGTAGGATTTACAACCACCGGTTACTGGGTAGAAAACCAACAAGGAGAAGAAAACCCGTCATCGGCTAAGATGAACATATCAAGGATTACCTCTCTAAGGAAAAAAATAGGAATTACAACTACCTTTTTACTATGTAGAATACCAATCAAAGAGAAAATACGTCATTGGTTAAAGTGAACATATCAAGGATAAACTCCTGCGGGGGAAGAAAAGATATCCGTCACCGGTTAAGATGAACATATCAAGGATATACTTTCCGGGGAATATATCCACTGGGGATTCCACTAAGGGGAAAAAGGATACTTTTTCCGGGTATTGGGCAAGAAGTAACTGTAGCGGGGTTTCCGGGGAACATACAATTCGAGTCGCCACCACACTTTTATTTGTCCAAAGGAAAGGCTAAAAAGCGAACAAAAGCCAAGTAAGAAGTTTTTCAAATCAAAAACTAGTAAAAATGTCAGAGATCTAGGTAAGGGGTTGATTATGAAATGGGAAGGTTTTACGTACCCAAAACATCCTTAGTACTCTAAGGGAACCCTTTTTGCAAATATGTGTTGTAGGTTGGTATTTATGAAAAGATTTGTGCAAAAGATTAGAGGGATGAGAAGAGAATAGGTTATATTTACAAATTTGGTTGTTTGAATGGATGAACCCATTGCCTACGTACCATCACAAAAGGAGGATCAAAACCTCGTAATTTGGGGTAAAAATCTCAAAGATTGGTGAATTGATTTTAAATAAAAGCCTTAAGGTATTTTGTTATCAGAGGGAGAAAACTCAACCTAGTTTAATCCACCATGTAAGGAAGGCTTCAACATGCTAGTGAGGGGGTTAACCCTATAATAAGCATGGAAGGCTTATAATCCCACACTAATGATGAGGTGAGATTTATATCAACCACTATGATAACTCAAACCTATGACTAATGTTTTTACAAAGGTTTTAACAAGTGGCCATTGGAACCACAAAACAACTAGAAATGGGTTATATTTACAAGTTAGATTTATTTACAAAATGAGGTCAAAGTTGGATTAAAGTTTATTCACAATGAGTATTTATGAAAAATGGTTTTGAAGAGTCAAAGGCATAAGGCCCATGTTTCTAATTTGAAATAAAGTTAAAGTTTTGAAAATTATTTTTGGCTTGGTTAGAGTGGGGAGAAGAGAGAAGGGCTATTCCTAAAGCGTACAAAGATAAGAGGGGAAAGATAACCCTTTGAGTTCCTTTTCTTGGAGTCATAGAGATGACTCAAGATGCTCCTTTCCTTTGGACTTAGCACACAAAACAAGAAATCAATAGATTAAATTCAAGCTCCTAGGATCTCCATTTTGGCTTGGATCTTAACTTGGCTACCCATGACAATGGTCCTCTTTTCACAATCTCAAGGTGGGATCCTTATCACACAAAAGCAAACATCAAAAAGTTCACAATACAATAAAGGGAATGGACAAAGAATAAGTTTGGAGGAGAAGTCCTTTTGAGGTCAACTTTGAATTTTAGCATTCTAAAGGCATGAGGCCTAGTTGCTCTTCAACATATTTTGCATTCTAAAGGAATGAGGCCTAGTTGCTCTTGAACTCCTTTAAGCATGGGTAGATCCTAATTCTAAGTCCTTTCTCCTTTTGCATTTTTGTTCACATCAAAACAAACACAAACAACACAAAATGGCAATATATTTATATACAATAATGGGCTCAAAGGAGCAAAAGAAAAATTACATAAACATAAAATATGTGCTCAAGTGAGCAAAGATGAAAATCAATATGAATAATGAGCAAGAAATAAATGACATTAAAAGTAAATGACAAGAGATTAAAAGCTCAAATTAAAGTTAGTAGTTAGTGAGGTTATGTTAGCTTGTCATAAGACAATGTAGCGTTATGTTAAGCAATCGTAAGTGGACTAAGGTAGTAGTCACACTTATCTGAGGCCGGTCAATAAGAATATAGGCAAAGAACACAAGTTAGAGATCATGACTAGTAAGCCAAGCTCCATAAACTTGCCATGCCAAACAAAATGGGAAGGGCCTTGTATTGACTTTTGGTTATTTGCTTGACCAAGAAGTAACCTATCTTTGACATAAAATAACTCACTTGATCATAGATCAAGTTGAGTTTGGTTTGGATCAAAGAAGGTTAAACTTCTCATTGGTCAAGACCAACCTCAAGACTTTAACTCATTGGACATTGATGGAAAGAAAGGGATGAAGATGAAAGGGAGGGGGTAAGAAGTCAACAAACAATCCCAATTGATCAAGGGATAACTCATCCTTGATTAAATTCGTTCATATTTCTAAGTGATGATCCATAAGGACTTTCAAACCATAAGATTCAATGAATTTGATCAAAGTTGATTTTAATTCAACCTCAATCAACACCCAGAAGAGAAATGAAGATAACAAGTCAAGAAGTCAATGATATTTTTTTTGGCATTTTTTGAATTAAAATAAAATACAAATAAACAAACAAGGTTGAACCTCAAATTCAATTCAAAGCAACATTAAAAAGTCCAATTAAATTCTCATAGGCTCAACATAGTCAAACACGCTTTGACAAAAAATTTCAGAAATTTTTGAAATCAGAAAGTAATTAAAACCAATTAAAAATAATTAAAAATAGCATAATATGAATTAAAATCTCAAATAATCTCAAAACAATCAAGAAATTGTTGAGACAATTTTTCATTGACTTATCATGAACCATAAACACTATGAAAATGTTTTTGGATTTTTTAAAAGTCAAAAAGTATTTTAAAATAAATTAAAAGCATTAAAAACCAAGTAATTCATAAAAAATATCAAATGAAGTCACAAAAATAATTAAAAATCATAATATGAAACTAGATTTTTCAAGAATTTTTTTGGAATTGGTCTCATATTTTTCTGACTTCAAAAGAATTTTTAATGAATTTTTGAAAATAAAAGGAATTATCAGAAAATAAAAAGAAAATGGAATAAACGAAAAATGCACAACCATCAGATGCGTTTCATGAATTGACATGGCACTAGGCAATGGTTCAGGTCTGAGGAAACACGGCGCGCACAAGTCAAACGCGCCACATCATGCATTAAATGAAGTAATTGAAACGGACGTGTGAGATTAGATCGTGACATGGAGATTCCAAGGGCCAGGGAATGACACACGTGGTGGTGGTGGTGGTGGAAACCATCATTTCTCCAGCGAAGCAACAAATTCCGGTCACCAGTTGCCAAAAAATAAAACTTAATGAAAATTAAAAACAAGGCCATGGAAATGAAGCTCGTGTGATGGAGATCATCATTGTACCAATGGATCTCCCTCACTCTTCCTATATTGAGAGAAATGTGAAGGAGAAAATCATGGTTTTCATACTGATTGTTCATGAAATGGTACATTAAATGCATCAACATTTGTCTCAAGTGTGAGGACTTCAGAAAACCGAAGAAACACAAAAGTGCTACATTGAATTAGGAGATTCAGATCCAAACAGTTTGAATGGATACCTTCAAATTGATAAACTCCTGGCCACGAATTCTCCAAGATCCTTCCTCCTTCTTGATCTATGAAGGTAATGGAAGTGATTGGCTAAGGAATCTGGCTTTAAAACTCAACTAATGATGCTGAATTTCAAGCTCGAAAGTATGAATTTTTTTTGAGTAATTCCGTTGGTGAGGGATATGGTTTCACTTCTGCAGCACTTGGGATCTCCAAAAGGTTATTGAATGAAGCTCATGGCGCCTTTATTTATAGGTGAATGCATCAACTGATCAATCTTTGCTCATGTGCATGGCAAATGGAATTTGAGTTGCATGGGCCTTTGTAGGCATGTGGAAGGCCCAATGATGGCTGAAACAACTTGCTGAGCTCAAGTGAAATGAAATTAGACGTGCACATTGGACTGAACAAGCTTGCAATTCAAGTTTCATCATAAAATATTAAAATGCACCTAATGAAAAGAATTTCGAATCTCCCAAATGGTGAATCCAAAAGACTAATGTGAGTAATTTTTGGAAAGACCTTGAAATAAGGAACAAAAGTCATGTTCGGCAAAAAATCATTTGGCAAGTGCAAATTGATGAAAACTGGCTGGGAAAATCCAAGTACAAAACATGTTCAAATCATTTTGAAAAATTTCACCAAAAACAAGCTTAATCAAACCCCTATGTCCTTATGATACAAGATTGAAATGAAAAAACCTCCAACATCAAAGTTGTAGATCATTTGGATTTTCTATGACAAAGTTATGGGCATTTGAAGTTGGGTACTTTTTCAAATTCAATGAATTAGGTCCAAGATGACCTATAATGTTTTGCATTATCACATGAATTTATTTTAGGATTATGAATTTTTGTCCAACATAACATTTGAATTAGACATCTCAAGCTTTCCAATTCATTTTTTCTCACCTCAAAATCATAAAAATTATAGAAGGTATGCCCTTGGTAAGTTGACCCAAAATTAGGGTTTCAGTCAAAATGACCTATAATGTTTTGAAATGAATGATGACCTTGAAAAGCTTCAAATGGACTTTTGATGAACATGAAAGTTGTTCATATGGTTCTTAGGAACATTTTATATTTTGGGGTCATCTTAATTTGACAAACACATCAAAAATTATATCTCATTGATCCTCAGCTTAGTCAGATGACTTGATTGGTCAACTTTTCAAGGCCAAACTTCCAATCTTGATGAATAAATGATTGAGGGTCCTCAAATAGGCTCATATATGCATAACTGATAAATTAAAGAACTTACCTTGATTAAATTTTATCAGAGGTTGAGATTGCTTCATGGGCAAGGCACAATCAAAGCATAGTGAAATTAGGGATTCCTTGGGAAACAATCTTCAAGCCCTTTGGGTTATCTTGATCAAATTGGAAAATTGAGATACTTGGGAGACATATATGATGATTAGGAGCTTTGTGGACCATTGTCATGATTTTTCTCATTTTCATCTAGCCATTGCATTGGGCTTAGGAGCCTCCTAGGAGCATTGTGGAGCACATGATCACTTGAGCTTTAAAACAAAAAGAGTTAGTGACATATTTTTGTGCTTTTGGTTAGTAATCAAAATAAGAAAAGCAATAATATACAATACAAGCATGCTTGGTGGTCTCAAAACACTCAAACAAGTCCCACCCCTAAGGTTAAGGAGCCAAACATGCTATGATCCTTGAGGTAATGCACTTGTGCAATAACATGATGCCGTGAGGGATCTTAGGGTAAAAATTAGGGTCTTACAGATGCCCCTATTTAAGGTCGTTCTAGCCGGAGATATGAAGATTAAAATCTTCGTCTCGGCGAGATAGAACGAGCTTAAATCTAAAACAAAGAGACGAATTTTGGTCCCTAAGAGACCTCATGATGCAAATGTATGTATGCAAAAATCAAATCTTCATGGTGAATAATTGCCACTAGGGAGACAGAGGCTCTGGGGGAAATAAGGTAAAAATGCGTGAGCAGGTCACGACTTGAAAACTTGCTGAGAGACACGAAGAGATTCCACGAAAATAAATCGATGGAAAGACTCGAGCTGACGCAAAGATGCGTGTATTGGGGAATATGCCAATACAACAAAACAATCCACAACAGATCAATCGGATAAAAATCTGGACTCAGACGAGGATGTCCATAAAGGATTTAGCTGAGAAAGAAACAATGAGATATTACCGGTTACTAGGTAATAAACTCAAAGGGAGACATGTTATCAAAACACCGGTTACTGGGTGTGAGAACAACACGCTCAGGGAGAAAGAGTATCTAAGACCGGTATAAGGGTGAGAGATATCAATCATTCGAAACATCTGAGGAGGACCCAAAAGGCACATCTAAACTCAGGAAAATCTGACTACACAGGGGATAAAAAGTCATAATAGGGAGCAGAAGGAAGGAACACCAGGGATACCGGTTACTAGGTATATAATAAGTGACCAACCAGGCGTGAATTGGGAACATATCCAAGACACTCATCATCCGAAAGGAGGGCTGAAAAAGAAAACTCGACTTAGAGGATGGACATTCGTTTCCACAAAGGAATATGAATCTTACTCGACTGGGGAAGAAAAGACTTCAACTGAAGAGCACATGAGATATATTATCTACTACCATTATATGGGTAAAACGTAGGTAACATACTCGCATGGAAGATTATCCACAACCGGTTACTCGGTTAATAAAGGATAAATCGACCGAAAAGAAAGGAAATCGGGATACCGGTTACTGGGTATAAAATGATGACCAATCAGAAAGAGAATCGATCATCACCAAATAAGGGTAAATGAAAGATGACTTGCTAGGGATATATAACCGGTTACTGGGTGGTATACTCAAAATGGAGGAATATCAATACCGGTTATTGGGTAAAGATAACCAACAAAGAGGGGATTACATCTACCGGTTATTGGGTAGAAAACCACAAAAATAGGACTTACAACTACCGGTTACTGGGTAGAAGGCCACAAAGTCCACTGGGGAAAAGGATGAACAATTACTGGTTACTGAGCAATTGAACAACTGAACCACAGGGAACTGCAAGGGATAACAAGAAAGGAATCAATCTAGGAACAAACTAGAAAGACACAATCATAAAAGACTCAACCCGATGAGGATATAACTCAGGGGAGTAATTCCATCCCAATACACAATTGGGGAGGAAACTAAAACAATAATCATCCACGAGGACACATCTTAGTGGGGAAGAAAGAAGGAAAGATAGACACTTTCTGCTTATGGGGCTGACTATATATGGAGAGATCAGACACAAACATCTGCTTGGGGAAGAATGTTTCACCAATAGCAGGAGATAACAAGCAAAGATATATGGCAAAGAATGAAAATCATGAATATCTGAATCCTATGATTATGCATGTATATGCATGATTTGTGTATGGTTAATGTTGACAAACAAACATATCTTACACAAACAAGTCCAAGAATCCCGAACAGACACTTGGCAAATATCTCGACAAGGCGGGGAAGCCCACTGGAGAACCCAAGATTGGGAACAACCCGAGAAGGATGAAAATAAATCATCAGGGATATCAAACCCTATCCCAAAGCTACACTCGCTGAGGATACAAAGAAGATGTATTCAGGAGCAGCGAAAGAAGGGAATGAGACAGAGAACCCAACTCTGATGAGGATCAACTCTGGAATAAGAATGAACAAGGAAAGACTTTAGCCACGGCTGGGAATAGGTAAAGTCGAAGCTTCCAACTGCAAGAGGTAACACTTTGCATCGGAGAAGTCTTCCAGGAGCAAATAATCCTGACATAAGGAAGATGTAGAAAAACTATTGGGGAGTTTCCAACAACTCTCTCGAGGATAGGTGGTTAAAACACAATAAGATCCGTCGGAGAAGAAACTCTAATGGGGAAGCTTATTAAGAAATGATGTGGAACTCCGTGGGGAACAACCACCAATCAGATGTACATCAATCAAAACACTCCCTTCTAACTACTGGAGAGGAAACTCTGCAAATGGGAAAAGTAGCATTTTGCTCCACTAGGGAAGGAAATAAAAATCTTCATCACCAACTCTCAATGCTAGAAGAAATCTTCAGACTCGAAAGGGATACAAACATCAAGCTCTGATCCGGCAACCCTACTGGGGACAAGCTGCAAACGCTCTCGAGGGAACTACCCTGGTTAGGGAAACTGGAAATGGATCCATCATCAACAAGTGACATACCGGGAATACCTCTCCAAAATAAATGAAATGGGAAATAAGCCCTTCATCAATTGCATTAGGCAACTTCCTGCTGAGGAGACAAATATTTGGAAAGATAGCTCTGTAGGGAACACATGCTTACTCCGTTGGAGATTCTTACTCAGGCTGGGGGAAAGACAAACTTCCTCATGAGTAGACAGTCAGGACAAGGAATGTTCTCCACTCAAAGCATATCAACTTTTATCAATCTATAAGGGATTTTAGGCTAGTCCACACAAGGGATGACAACCATATAATTGATAAAACACAAATGCTAGCGCCAGACTCTCTAGGAAGCTGATGATGTATCATTCTTTCTGCGCTCGCTGGGGAGACAACTTGAAAGCTGATTAGGAGGATATAAGAATGCCAGAATATGAATAAATGTCTTACCCTTTGATGATCATACTATCCTTGGGAAATCACTGAGGACATTCCACTTATCTTTTCAGTCATTGTGAATGTTCACTTTGTTTAAAAACAGTTTATTTATGAAACTTTATTTCTTTAAAACAATGATATTCATCAATTAAACCATGTAAATGTTTGTTAAACAAAAACAAATGAGAGTGCAAAGAATTGGATAAAAGCTCAAATTTATTTAAGAGAATGGTAGTCAGCAAATGGCGAGACTCCATGGATCTTTACAAATTTGAAATTGGTGATATACATGGAAAAGGTCTACATTGAACATAATGACCGTTTCTACACCAACTCTGAATCCACTGTATTCAAAACTTCAGTTGATGATGACTGAGCAAGAATCTTTGACAGATGACAACTGTAGAACAAAGTCTTGTCAAGATGCAGTTACTTTCCAAATCCCTAATTTTTGCCTAGATTTCCCCAGGGTGAGGTACTCAATCTAGCGGGATATATATTCATCATTTTTTTCATGTCTCTAACTTTTGCCTGGATCTCCCTTTCGGGTTTTCAATCCACCGAGACGCTCATTTTTGCCTAAGCCGCCCTTTCGGGTTTTCATCTTAGCGAGCTATTCTATTTTTATTTTAGGCGAAGTATTTCTTGACTACATCTGAATTCACACGACGAGTGAAATCCTCTCCATCCATAGTTGTGAGCAACAAAGCACCTCCTGAAAAGGCTATATTAACAACGTATGAACCTTCGTAGTTTTGAGTCCACTTGCCCCTGGAATCGGGCGCGAAAGACAAGACTTTCTTGAGCACGAGGTCACCTTCTCGGAACACACGAGGCTTGACCTTCTTATCAAAGGCTTTCTTCATCCTTTGTTGATATAACTGACCATGGCACATGGCCGTTAATCTCTTTTCTTCAATCAAATTCAGTTGGTCATAACGACTCTAAACCCATTCTTCCTCATTCAACTTGGCTTCCATCAAGACTCTCATTGATGGGATCTCAACCTCTACGGGGAGCACAACCTCCATGCCATATACAAGAGAGAAAGGGGTTGCCCCTGTTGAAGTGCGGAAAGATGTACGATAGTCATGCAAAACAAATGGCAGCATCTCATGCCAATCTTTGTACGTAACAACCATCTTCTGAATAATCTTCTTAATGTTCTTATTAGCAGCTTCAACAGCCCCATTCATCTTGGGTCTATAGGGAGAAGAATTATGATGTGCAATCTTGAATCTGCTACACAGCTCTTTCATCATCTTATTGTTCAAGTTAGATCCATTATCAGTAATGGTCTTGTCTGGCACACCATACCGGCATATGAGTTGGTTCTTGATAAACTTCACAACCACTTGCCTGGTCACATTTGCATACGATGCCGCTTCAACCCAATTGGTGAAGTAATCAATGGCTACGAGAATAAAACGGTGACCGTTTGACGCCTTAGGCTTAACCATGCCAATCATGTCAATTCCCCACATGGAGAAAGGCCATGGTGAGGAAATAACATTCAGAAGCGTCGGGGGAACATGAATCTTATCCGCATAAATCTGACATTTGTGGCATTTCTTCGCATACTTGCAGCACTCAGACTCAATTGTCAGCCAATAGTAGCCTGCTCTCAACATCTTTTTCGCCATGGCATGCCCATCGAAATGAGCACCAAATGAACCCTCATGGACTTCAGTCATCAACAGATGTGCTTCGTGTCTATCCACGCATCTGAGAAGAACCATGTCAAAATTTCTCTTGTAAAGCACATTACCATTAAGGTAGAAACTGCCAAATAATCTTCTCAAAGTCTTCTTATCTTTAACAGATGCCCTAGGCGGGTAAGTCTGACTTTGGAGAAAACACTTGATATCATAATACCACGGCTTATAATCTTTCAACTCCTCAACTGCAAACACGTGAGCTGGTCTTTCCAAGCGCATCACGGTAATATTTGGGACTTCACTCCAATAATTGACAGTAATCATTGACGCAAGCGTAGCGAGAGCATCCGCCATCCGATTCTCATCTCGAGGAATATGATGAAAATCAACTTTAGTAAAGAAAGTTGAAATCCTCCTCGCATAATCTCTATATGGGATGAGGCCAGGCTGATTCGTCTCCCGTTCACCCTTAATTTGATTAACAACAAGGGCCGAATCGCCATAAACATCAAGATGTTTGATCCTAAGATCAATACATTCTTCCAAACCCATAATACAAGCCTCATACTCCGCTATATTATTCGTGCATTTGAAAGTTAGCCTTGCTGTAAAAGGAAAATGCGTGCCTTGAGGAGTAATAATCACTTCCCCAATACCATTTCCATATTGATTGATAGCACCATCGAACACCATACCCCATCGGGGACCAGGCTATGGCCCTTCATCGAGCGTAGGCTCATCACAATCTTTCATCTTCAAATACAGAATCTCCTTATCCGGGAAGTCGTATTGCACGGACTGATAATCTTTAATTGGTTGATGCGCCAAATGGTCGGCCAAGATACTACATTTAATAGCTTTTTGAGCTCGATACTCAATATCATACTCAGATAATAGCATCTGCCAACAAGCAATCCTCCCAGTTAAAGAAGGCTTCTCAAAGATATACTTGATCGAATCCGTTTTGGATATCAACCAAGTTGTATGATTCAACATATACTGGCTTAAACGCTTAGCAGCCCAAGCCAAAGCACAACATGTCTTCTCAAGCATTGAGTACCGAGACTCACAATCGGTGAACTTGTTACTCAATTAATATATTGCATATTCTTTCTTTCCTGATTCATCTTGCTGACCAAGGACACAACCCATGGAATCATCAAGCACGGTCAAATACATAATCAATGGTCTCCGTTCAACAAGCGGAGACAGAATCGGAGGCTCGGATAAATACTCTTTGATACTGTCAAAGGCCTTTTGGAAATCCTCGGTCCAATCATGACGCTGATCTTTCTGGAGGAGCTTGAATATAGGCGCACATGTGGCAGTCATGTGGGATATAAATCTCGAAATATAATTCAAGCGGCCAAGAAAACCTCGGACTTGCTTCTCATTTTTGGGCGCAGGCATCTCTTGTATTGCTTTGACCTTGGCAGGTTCAAGTTCAATACCTCTCTCGCTGACAATAAAGCCCAATAACTTGCCGGAATAGACTCCAAATGTACACTTGTTCGGATTCAAGCGGAGTTTGTACTTCCTCAAACGCGGGAAAAGCATCAACAAGTGTTCTACATGTTCAACTTCCGTTTTCGACTTTGCAATCATATCATCAACATACACCTCGATCTCCTTGTGCATCATGTCATGAAACAAGGTAGTCCTAGCACGTTGATACGTGGCTCCGGCGATCTTCTGACCGAAGGGCATCACTCGATAACAAAATGTTCCCTAAGGTGTGATGAATGTTGTCTTCTCCATATCATCGGGTTCCATTTTAATCTGATTATAACCGGAAAATCCGTCCATAAAGGAAAAGACATTGAATTTAGCCGTATTGTCCACCAGCATATCAATGTGTGGTAGAGGAAAATCATCTTTTGGACTAGCTTTATCCAAGTCACGATAATCCACACACATTCAGACTTTTCCATCTTTATTAGGTACAAGCACAATATTGGCCACCCATTAAGGATATGTAAAAGTCACCGGAAACCTCGCATCAATTTTCTTCTAAACTTCTTCTTTAATCTTCACTGCCATATCAGGATGAGTTTTTCTGAGCTTTTGCTTCACAGGCACACATTCAGGCTTCAACGACAATAAATGTTGCACGATATCAGTATCTAGACCAGGCATGTCTTCATACAACCAAGCAAAGACGTCGACATATTCTCGTAGCAACTCAATCAACCCCTTCTTAACAGACTCTTCAAGAAGTGCCCCAATCTTCACTTCACGAACGCAGTCTTAAGACCCCAAGTTGACTGTTTCCAGATTTTCAAGATGTGGCTGAATGATCTTCTCCTTGTACTCAAGCAAACGGGTAATCTCACCAAGAATCTCTTCAACATCATTTTCTTCTGCCTCAAATACAGGGAATTCAAAGTTGGGAGATGGCGTTGGATCATTATGTTCAATGGGTTTGATTAACCTGCATAATGATTTTGAGTATAAAAGAGATTTCAGAATTCAAACATGGAAAATCATTATGCAGATGGAAAATTGATTTTATTCTCTTTTTTAGGGTTTTATGGTGATCACCAATTTCATGCAAAAGGCAAAAAGGAAAAATAATTTGAGAAAACAAACATTTAACATGCGATTATTGAATGAATATCATTGTATTAATCGATTATGCCAACAATGTCTTCACTTCTTCTTTTGGCATGGGAGAAGGGTTTTTAAACAAAATGAACATATTACGTTGACTTATGGATAACTGTTGGAACATCAACAACGACCCAATTATTGCAGATTCCTCCAGGTATGACAAAGTTTCCAAGGTCTTCCTCTTCATCTTCTTCAACGATTGTAGCAGCTTCCTGATCTTCAATGGTGTGGATGAAACCTCCACTCTGAAACATCCCTAGATCATTAGAAACACCAGAAGAATACCCT
This sequence comes from Lathyrus oleraceus, assembly GCF_024323335.1. Classification (NCBI taxonomy): domain Eukaryota; kingdom Viridiplantae; phylum Streptophyta; class Magnoliopsida; order Fabales; family Fabaceae; genus Lathyrus; species Lathyrus oleraceus. The sequence continues at coordinate 169,723,223 of NC_066579.1, read as the reverse complement.
ATACCACCCCGAGACTTATTATCTTCCATCTTTATCATTTTCCCCAAACCATTAGTTGCACCATGCTCGACGGCCAACTTCGCGTCATTATAGGAGACAAATGAAGAAAGTCCTTTCCTAGAAGGTTTAGCAATACATAAGGCTTGGAACGGAGTTCCAATCTCATCCTCAACATCAATGTAGGAAAAGGAAGATAAATGGTTAACCAAGAGAGCCTTCTCTCCCCCTATCACCATCAACTTCTTGTTCTTGACGAACTTCAACTTTTGGTGTAGGGTGGATGTCACGACGCCTGCCTCGTGAATCCATGGTCTACCAAGCAAACAGCTGTACAACAGATGTATATCCATAACTTGGAAAGTGATATGGAAATCACTAGGTCCAATCTTGATCGGGAGGTCTAATTCACCAATCACAGTCATACGCGATCCATCAAAAGTGTTTACTACCACTCCACTTTGCCTCATGGGAGGCCCCTGATACGAAAGTTTGGCGAGAGTGGATTTTGGCAATACATTAAGTGATGACCCTGTGTCCACCAACACATTGGACAAGGCATCGTCTTTACAATTCATGGAGATATGTAAAGCCAAATTATGGTCTTTTCCCTCCTCGGGGAGATCATCATCACAGAAGCTCAAATTGTTGCAGGCAGTTATATTTGCAACAATGCTATCAATCTGTTCAGTCGTGACATCGTGATCCACATATGCCACGTCCAACACCCTTTGCAACGCTCCACGGTGTGGCTCAGAATTCATCAACAAAGATAGGACAAATATCTTTGATGGAGTTTGAAGCAACTGGTCCACAACGTTGTACTCACTCCACTTGATGAGCCTCAGCACCTCATCACCATCCTCTCTCAACATGCCAGATTGGCCAACCAGGATAGGAGCTTTATCAACTTTGACAGTAATAGGGTCAACACCCTTCACAACAGGAATAGAATGATTTGAAGAAGAAGTCCCCACGGGACCGGCAAGACTAGCAACATCTCTCTTCACGACGTCTTCATGGGAATTCGGCTGAGCCGAGAAAACACGACCACTACGGGTCACTCCACTAATGTCAAAAATGCTTACGACAGAGGTTGAGGGAAACGACACCTCCTTCCCATCTTCCATCATAGCAACATTATAACGGTACGAAACCGCTCTATCTGACACATATGGGACAGGGCCCGCTGGCTTGATCACAAGAGTTGGCGACACCTTTTTCTTGTTGCCATCATACTTAATGACAACAGGATCAGGATTTTGAACACTGGAGTGATAACATCAACTTCATCCTCATTACGATTTTTAAGTATCTCAATCATCCCTTGGTCTAGAATCTCTTGGATGTCCTTCCTTATCTTGCGGCATCCTCTTTCACTGACAGTGCACTCATGACATCTATCATGATCATGCTCATAATGACTGTGCTCACATAACAACTTATGCATCTCTACCAAGGATTGCCGTATGTCATTCACATAAAGGACTTTATATTTTCCAGGGCACCCCTGAACCATATTGACAACTGTCTTCCCATGCTCAAGCAATGGGTTCTTCTTCACATTTGGGCCTACATCCTCAAAGAATAGTATCCGACTCCTCACAAGGTCTTGCACCTTGGTATTCAAAGGAAAACAATTCTCCACGTCGTGTCCGGGCGCACCGGAATGATACACACATTGAAGTTCGGGCTTGTACCACCATTGAGGATTGGCTGGCACATCAGGAGGATCTCGTGGAGTTATCAACTTCCTATCAATTAAGGAAGGATACAATTCAACATAGGTCATAGGAATCGGGTCAAAGGTCACCCTCTTCCTCTCATAGTTGCTAGTGTTGTTGTTGTTATTGTTGCGAGGTTGGTAAGCTTGTCGTTGTTGACGATGTTGTTGTTGTGGTTGTTGAGCTTCTCTGAAAGCAAGTTCTATATGAGCCACCTGGTGTTGGTTAACAGTTGTTCAGACTTCTTTCCTCCTCACAGAGGGCCTTCTCTTAATATGGGAAGAAACATCATGAGTCTCCCCTTCTTTCTTCCTGGCAAATCCTCCATATTTCTTTGCCGAGGAGCTATCATCACGGGACAAACGTCCTTCATGGACTCCCTCTTCTAGCCTCATCCCCATATTTACAATTTCGGTAAGGTCCGAGGGAGAACTAGCAATCATGCGCTCATAGTAGAAAGAGCTCAAAGTCTTCAGAAAGATCTTTGTCATCTCCTTCTCCTCCAAGGGTGGCACTATCTGAGCTGCCAATTCTCTCCACCTCTGGGCGTATTCCTTGAAGGTTTCTTTGTCTTTCTGGGACATCGCCACCAGTTGATCTTTGTCTAGAGCCATGTCCACATTGTATTTGTACTGTTTCACAAAAGCCTCTCCCAGATCATTGAAAGTGCAGATGCTTGCACTCTCTAGCCCCATATACCAACGAAGCGCAACACCTGTCAGGCTGTCCTGAAAATAGTGAATCAGCAGTTGATCATTATCTGTTTGGGTCAACATCTTGAGAGCGTACATCACAAGATGACTGAGTGGACACATGTTTCCCTTATATTTCTCAAAGTCAGGAACTTTCAATTTAATTGGGATTTTCACGTTGGGCACTAAGCACAGTTCATCAGCACTCTTGCCAAACAGATCTTTGCCTCTCAGCGTCTTTAGTTCCTTGCGCATCTCAAGGAATTGATCTTTCATCTCATCCATCTTCTCATAAACGTCCGAGCCTTCAGATGGCTCGGAATGATAAATGGTGTCTTCAACACGCGGAAAAGTGTGCACAACGGGAGGTGGCATAAACAAGATCGAACTAGATGCCAGCATAGAAGCAAAAGTGGGAGCGAAACCCTCTGGTACAAAGTTAGGTGGCATTCCCCAAGGGAATCCAGCAGGCAGACTAGGAGCGAAGTGGGCGGTGGCAGCAGGCACTGTTGAAGTTACCACTTCAGAGATGACTGTCCTCCCGGGAGGAGTTGCAGGAGTTGGAGAAGCTAGACTCTGTGCAGCAAGAACTGACTCTATCATGGGTGTCATCCTGGCAATCTCCTCTTTCAAATCTCGGTTCTCTTGCTCAAGGTGCTCCATGATCTTCTGATGATTTGCTCTGTGTAGCACCTCAAATTTGCACCTACCTTTTGTACATACATTCTCATATTAGGTCATAGTATTAACATGGTCCACTGCATAACATTGCATTGTCCCTTTTGCCCAAGTACAAGCCATTCAGAAGAATTAGGTCAAACTGGTCAGGAGATCAGTCAGTCAAGCAAGCCAGTGCAATTTCCATTGAGACAAGGCCCTAGGGTTGGTTCAACATGTTCACATGACCTAGGGGTCCTTTTGAAGTGATTTGGTCAAGGTTTGGATGCTCAGAAGTCATCAGTCAGTGTGCAGTCCACCAGAAACCCTAAAAAGTCAACTATGGTCAACTGTGGTCAACTGTGCCTGATTTTATGGATTTCAAGGTGGGAGATGGTTTGAAAGGGATCATTCATGTCCATACAAGTCTCATTTGACATTTCAAAGGTCAAGATTGAAGAATTTGAAGTCAAACAAGAAATTTCCCAAAATAGAAAGTTGACCTGTAATTGGAATTTGCCAAAAATGGAAACTTCTTCTCCTCAAAATTACATCATGATACAAGATTCAAATGAATTTTTGCCCAACATGAAAGTTGAAGATCTTGTTCTCCCATTTCGAAAAAGTCCAAGAACACTCAATTCCCATGTATGGTTGGCAAGTTATGATCAAATCATTTTCAGAAATTTTTGAACTTCAAAGTGGCATATCTTCCAAACCATTTGGCCAAATTAGGTGGGGTTTTTTGCTACAAGTCCTATTTGATGCCCTCTTTCCAAATTTGTCATCACAATTCATCAAAAGCTTACCAATCAAAATGGCATTTTTGAAGTGGTTTGAATTAATTCAAGTGAGGTGAAAAAGTGAGTTTCCAAATTAAGCCTTTGCTACACATTTTGCCAATTGAAAATGATCAGAAAACATGTTTTGGATGTGTTTGAGGCCCAAATTCGCAGCTGTACACACACACCTTGCCACTTAAGTGAATTTCATAAAATTAGCAAAAACACCTCTTTTACCAAATTCCAATTACCACATAACTTAATCATGCTTAGCTTCACTAAACAGAGTATATATTCAACATTTGGACTCTGAAAACCCTAGCCACAACATTCTAAACAGACCAAAAATTCTCTTGCTCTCAAAACTCACATTTTCTTCACTTTGAAATTCTGCTAAAAAATTTCAAAGAACTCGTCCATTGCTTGTTTGTTTCATCACATACCAGCCATTTGGGAGCTATTGCAAGTGTGATTTCCCAGCTGTAAAGCCTTTCAAGCGACTGTTTCATCAAGAGCTCATCCATGGCAACTTTCGATTTAAGCTTTTCCAAACATTGCTGAGCCAAAACCCTTCACTCATCCATCATTTGGAAGCTTGTAGAACAACTGTTTCAACTGTTTGAAGCCAAAGAACCACTGCATCACAACCGTACTTTAATCTTGGTAAGAATTCGACTCTCTTATTTCATCAAATCATGCTATGCTTTGTGAAGATCCTGTCATGCTGATTCTATTAAACTTTAAATCATTGAAAATAGTTGAGTATGCTGAAAGTTATGTTGAATTGAAACTTGACATGTGAATATGTTCTTGCTCATTTCTTTTTGCTTAGCTCGAATTAGTAGAAATTAGGGTTGGATTTGGTTTGTGTGTAGTTAGACGAGTCGATTGCCATGCTCAATTCAAGTTTCTGGAAATTTTGTTCATCACCATTGATGAACATGAGCACTGTAGCGAAAACCCTAAGTCCATGCCCAGAATTCTTGTCTTAAACGCGTTTGGTTGCTGTTTGCATGAGGAAGTCACTGTTTGATTGCCATGCACGAATGGCTGAGTGACACGCCTCTGTTCGATACGCTGCGTTTCATTAACATGAACGCATAATTTAAAAAATGCCATTCCGTGCCTAATTAATCAATTAAATCATTTTGTTTTGCAATAATTATTTCATTTTGATCCCAATCTTTGAAAAATCATATCACATTCAATTTTAATCCAAAGTTCATGGGATTTTTTGCTACATGCTCCTCTTGGTCTCTAGTTATTTGTCATGATTTTTCCAGATTTTTGGCATGAGTGGATTTTTAAAAGATGCTAGGGTTTGTTCATGTTGACCATTTTTTATATATACTTTGCCAAATCAATTGTGAAATGATGATACCTTATCCAATGAGTCCCAAATTTTTTGTGCTTAAACTAGACACATTCATGGAGATTTTGGTGTAGAGTTTGTGAATTTATCATTGATGGTTTCTGAGTTATGATTTTTTGAATTAGGGTGTGACAATTTGTGTCACACCATTGATGTCCAACTTCATGATTTTAATTACCTTGCCTAATGAACTCAATTTGGTCTGATTTTTTGCATGAACATGCTCCTAGATGTTGAGAATGTGTATGAAGTTTTCTGGAATTTTGGAGTGCATTTTCTATTTGATTGATAATTTCTCCCCTGTTAGACCAAAATGTTGACTTTTGTGACACTTGATGCCATTCGATTTGTGAAATTCTCATACATTATCGGATGGACATGAAATTTGAAATGTGATTAGTAGACATCTTAAGGTTTATCATGGTTTTAGTCCCATTCATTTCTCATATGTTGTCACTGATTTATGATTTATTGAAGTTGGTGCATGTTTGGTTGACTTCTTTGAGCATGTTTGAACTTGCCTTGCCTTTCTGATTTTCATTGACCAACTTCCCCTTGTCCAAATGAGCTGAAATTTGATATGCTTACCATGCTATGGATTATGTTTGATCATGATTTATTTGATGTTTTTTTGGAATGTTTATGATTGGTTTTGAGTTGAGTCTTGCTGTTGACTTCTATGAGCTTCCATATGCCATGCTTTGACCTAATTTGCTTATGAAATCATAATGATGAATGATATGAACATGGAACCACTTGAGTTTGCTTCTTGATTGTTTGAATATGATTTTGATTGGATTCCACTTGCTTTTTAGACTTTCTCATCCCCTTTTGACCCTAGGCTTGTCCTAGTGGTCTTGTTGCTCATGTTTGAGTTCATTTTTTCAGGTTAAGAAGTAATTGCCCAAAGAAACTTATACAAATTGGTTGAGCTTGATTGATTATCATGACTAACTTGTTTGTTTTGTAGGTTGCTTGGCTCATATGCTTGAGCCTTGTGCATTGCACATTTAACTGACTGTGTTGACTGTTGATTTCTATCTCATTTTGATTTAACTTTGAATTGAATACTGATGTTGTCTGACTGGTTTCAGGTACCTTTAGTTGCTTATAGTTCTTTAAGAACTTTGCTTTGCTTTGCTTAATAGCAATTTGCATTGAGGTATAACTTCTTATCTTCATGTAGTCTGGAAGACCTGGCCTGTTATTTGGCCAGGCAACTGTCTGAAGTCCTCCTTAAGAGGCAATGTTTGTCACTGTTTACATTTGTCCTTGTATAGAGTCAAAGACCTCCTAAGTGAAGAGGCAATTGGCAGAACCCAAGGGATATGCAACCTATCCCCTGCTATTCTGTGTGTCATCTGCTTTGCTCACACCACTGTGTTGATGCATTGCAGATACAAACCCAAGATCTTGTACAATTGTACAGTTGAGTCAGTTTCAAATGTGTAGAAGGGTTCCTCCTTTCTGAACCCACACATTCTTGTCTTAAGCTCTCCCAGGCCAGGGATAAGAGCTGTGAAGTCTTATCTTCACTCACCTTTCATCTGCTTCACCTTAGCCCCTCAATGGCAAGGTTAAGAGCTTACACTACCCAGTTCCGGTGGTTTGTTTGTTGAGGTTGATAGGACCCCTCGACTAAAACCTAACCTTGTTTGAGCCCATTGCTTGCATATAGTGTGTGCTACTTGTGCTTGTGTGTTTGTTTGACTTGCTTCCTGTGCAAGTTAGGTTTAGTTTGGCTTGCTTCCTATGCAAGTTAGGTTTGCTTTAGCTTGCTTCCTGTGCAAGTTAGGTTTGGTGTGGCTTGCTTCCTGTGCAAGTCATGTTTAGGATAGGCTTGCTTCCTGTGCAAGTTAGCTAGAAACCTTAACTTAGGGATGATTTGTATGATAACATCTAGGCTTGAGTCGTAGTCTCCCTAGTTGCGTCTCCCTCTGTTATCTGGTTAGGCTGGTCCTTTTTCCCTCCGTACGGGAACTACGTTGCCCTGATCCTCATACCAGATGAGGTACGTAGGCAGGAGATGAGCTGATCTCTCCGGGCGCCCTTTTTCTTTTTCAACCTTTGTGCCTTAACCCTCTTTGGTGTGTGTTTTGGTTCGGATGCCGATGTAAGTCCAGTGATTGGCATTCGGGCTCCACGTTTTCCTTCTTGTGTGTGTTCTGGTTCGGATGCTGATGTAAGTCCAGTGATTGGCATTCAGGCTCCACGTTTGCCTGTGTTTGTTTGTGTGCGTGTTAGCCGAGCTACGAATGCTCTGATTCTTCTTCGTCCAAGAAGATACGTATGCATAGGATGCGATATCCTAGCGAGCATGTGTCGTTTCCCCAGTCCGAACTACTTCGACTCTGATGTCTATGCCTGATAGACTAAGTAGGCCCAGGATGCGGTATCCTGCCGAGTCAGTTTCAGTCTGTTTTCTTGGGTCTCTTTCAGCCAGTGTGTGTGTGTGTGAGCAGTATTCTTAGCAACCATTTTCCTTTCTTTTGTGCGTGGATCCCGTCGAGTACGACGGATGCGTAGGGGTGCTAATACCTTCCCTTCGCATAACCGACTCCCGATCCCATTCTCTTTGGTCGCGAGACCATGTCTTTTCCAGGTTTACTCTGAGCGTTTCCTTTCCCTCTTTTGGGATAAATAACGCTCGGTGGCGGCTCTGTTGTTCTTGTTTTCCCGCCGGTTTTTCGCGTAATGCGACAGCTGGCGACTCTGCTGGGGATAATAGAGAAGTTGACCTCTTGCTGGTCCATCTTCCCTAAGCGAGTCTCTCCTAGCGCTCTCTAGGTTAGGGTTTTGGTTGCTTTGTGCTGTTATTTATTGCATTCATTTGTATATATGTGCATTCATTGTTTGCATTTATTGTTTGTATTAATGTTTACATTTCATTCATATTCATCTGCTGGCTGGCTGTGTTTCTCTGTTTGGGGTGGGAGTTACTCGAGGTAAAAGGCCCAATACCCAGGCTATGAGTGCAATCTAGGAAACCTAGGAATAGAGTGATTCATGGGAAGCGGGTGGTGTACGCCACTTAGCAGAACATTGACATCACGAGCAGTTCAGACTCTGATGGGGTATTATCGGTGCATACATCTGGTGTGCACAGGATGATATTCTTGAAAGGGTTGTTTATCCTGCGTTTCTCTCGACCTTACCCTGGCCTAGATGACACCCGTGAGTAGGGAGGGAATGATCATTTTAACAGGTACTGATGGTGACCGGTTGGTGACTAGATGGTGACTCAGTTCTCCAGATATGGGTTCAGATGCCAGTTGATCAGATTGACTTTGGATTTCAGATGATTGTGACCTCGGGTTCAAGCCGAAGCTCCGACCCTGTGCCTTGAGATGCACAGCCTGACCAGTCATGTTTGCATCATTTGCATCATAGCATGTTTATTTTCCAAAAAAAATATAATAATGCATGAAAAAACAGAAAAAGTTAACTCGCATACGCATATCCTTTATCAGGATCATTCATGACAAAATAATACCCATATCATGCATATCATGCACATAGCATCCTTGCATTACAGACATGTTTGGAGAGACTTCTCACTTCGGTTCTTGACTGAGACAGGATTGCCGACCGCCGACCGCATCGTTACTCAACCAGACTCAATCATCAGAAGATTATGGATCAGGTTCAAGCAGAGTTGGCTGAGATGAGGGCAAACATGGCCCAGTTTATGACGATGATGCAAGGAGTTGTTCAGGGGCAAGAGGAGCTGCGTGCCTTAGCCCAGAGACTGGAAGCCGTGATTCCACCAGTCCACCGTGCTTCACCAGTGGGTGTACCCGTTCATGAGAATGCTGCTGTCACTATTCTCGTCAATGATTATGCTGTGGGTGATGAATTGAGGGGGATCAGAATCAGTGAACAACCTCTTGCTGCAGAGACTGTTAATGTCAGAGCAACCCGTGCTCCGGTTCGCCATCCTGGCTCTTCAAGTTCTTCCGGTTCTAAGAAGCCATCCTCTGGGGCACCCAGAAGGGGAGAGGGTGAAACAAATGCTGTGCAGCACAGAAGAAAGGCAAACAGAGGACAATATCGTCAAGCTGCCGCTGTGACTATTCCAACAACTCAACAGCAACAGAGAAGACCAGTTCAGCAATATCAACATCAGCAACATCGTCCTCAGCAGCAAGCTTATCAGCCTTACAATGGTAATCAAGCCAATACAAGTAATGAGAGGAAGAAGATCATTTTTGACCCGATTCCTATGTCGTACACAGAGTTGTATCCCTCTTTGATAGAGCGGAACTTGATTACTCCCAGAGACCCGCCGACTATACCTGTCAACCCTCGGTGGTGGTATAGGCCTGAGCAGCATTGTGTGTATCATTCGGGTGCTCCTGGTCATGACGTGGATAGTTGCTTTCAGTTGAAGATGAAGGTTCAAGACCTCGTGAGGTCAGGTATTCTGAATTTTGAAGATTTGGGTCCCCATGTTAATCAAGCTTGAAGATAACAAGTCCTGGGCTGGCGCCGACTTTTCTTCAGAAGGGTTGTTCAGAAAACAGAAGCTGCTGATGCAAGAGATACTGACAGTTGTCATCCCCGGTGGGATCTATCACAATTGGGTCACTGTGGGCTTTCCTACAGTTGTTCATAAGTCAGAGTAATAATCACTTTGTTTAAAAACCCTTTTCCCATGCCAAAAGGAGAAGTGATGACATTGTTGGCAACATTTTGTGCAATGATATTTTCATTCAAATAAATTCATGTTAAACATTTGTTTTTCCATTTGTTTTCCCTTTTCGCTTTTTGCATGAAATTGGTGATCACAAAAAAAACCCTAAAAACAAGAATAAAAGCAATCTTTTCATCTCCATAACGATTGTTTTGTTTGTTTTTCAAAAAGCTTTTCATCTCTAAATCATTATGCAGGTTGTTTCTTAAACCCATTGAACATAATGATCAGACGTCATCTCCCAATTTTGAATTCCTTGTATTCAAAGCGGACGAAGATGATGTTGAAGGAATTCCTGACGAAATTTCCCGACTTCTTGAGCAAGAAAAGAAGATCATTCGGCTGCATCTCGAGAATCAGCAGAACAGCCAACTGGGGCATATAAAAAAAAGAAAAAAAGAAAAAAAAGAAAGAGAAGGGTGCAAAATCAAAAGAAACCCAAATCAAAAGAAAGAAAAAGAAAGAAAGAAACGAAAGGAAAATAGCACCCTCAAAGTCCCAAGTTGACTGATGCTGAATCGAAAAGAAGAGACTGACTGCCATGTGTCATGGTCAGTCATATAAGCAGAGAGTAAAAAAGCATTCGACAAGAAGGTCAAGTCTCGTGTGTTCCGAGAAGGTGACCTTGTGCTCAAGAAGGTCTTTTCTTTCGTGCTCGATTCCAGGGGCAAGTGGTCTCCAAGCTATGAATGTCCATATGTTGTCAAGAGAGCCTTTTCAGGCAATGTTTTGACACTTACAACAATGGATGGAGAAGTTCACTCGTCCTGTGAATTCCGATGCAGTCAAGAAATACTTCGCCTAAAACAAAAAAGCAGAATAGCTCGCTAAGTCGAACACCCCAAAGGGCGACTTAGGCAAAAAGGAGCGTCTCGGTGGATTGAAGACCCGAAAGGGCGATCCAGGCAAAAGTTAGAGACATTGAAAAAGAATTTGCATCCCGCTGGATTGATCACCTCACACTGGGGCAATCTAGGCAAAAATTAGGGATTTGGCAAGTAACTGCATCTTGACAAGACTGTGCTCTATATCTGTCATCCGTCAGGGATTCTCGATTCGTCGTCGACTGAAGCTCCGAATACATCGAAAATTCGGAATGGTAGAGGAAAGGTCATTATGTTCAATGTAGCCCTCTCCAATATATATCACCGATTTCAAACTTGTACAGATCTATGGAGTCTCGCCCTTTGCAGACTACCATTCCATCACATCAATTTGAGCTTTTATCCAATTATTTACACTCTTATTTGTTTCGACTCAACAAATGTTTTGCATGTTTTTAATTGATAAAGTATCATTGTTTTCAAAATAAACAAATTTTTCAAAAAAATTGTTCTTAAACAAAGTGAACATTCACGATGATGGAAGGATACTTAGGAGATCCGCAGTGCTCTCCCGAGGGTGGTATGATTACCAACAGGTAAGACATTTGTTCGTATCTCGAGCACAACTGTATGTTTTTCCTGTCGAACCTCTTTTGGTTTCTCCTCAGCAAGGTTGCTCAGTGCAGTGTTGGTTGAAGTTGTTCACCTTCATGTTCCCGGCAGTACAACATTCTTCCTCCAGGTTCCTGTTAGCCCTATTGTGGGGCATTTCCAGTATAGGTTTGTTTGAGCCCTATCGTGGGGCATTCCCAGCAAGGTTGCTGTTGAAATATTTTGTGGGGCAGCTCCCCAAGCAGAGTGTTTTCTGAAGACGTTAGCGTTCGTCTCTCCAGCAGACCAGTCTTCTCCTTTCCCCGCAGGATGGTGTTGTCCCCTGATATCCCAGTCTCCAGTGGATTTTCTTGGCTCTCTGGTGTTTTTGGCCTTCCCTATGGAAGAAGAGTAGTACCGGGTGGTTGATTCCTGGACCTGTGTGTTTACATGTCTGTTTGTCAGCATTCATCATACATTCATCATGCATAATGCATACATGCATAATCATAGCATTCGGATACTCATGATGCAGCTGTTACCGTGTATCTGTTGATGGTTGTCTCCTGCTATTTGTTGATACAGATCTCTCCAGTAGATCCTCCCTAGAAGATATGGGCGTGTCTGATCTCTCCATGTAGAGCCAACCCCTTAAGCAGAAAGTGTCTATCCTTTCCTACCATTTCCCCACTGAGATACATCCTCGTGGATGACGGTTGTTTCCGTTCCCTCCCTACACATAGCGGGATGGGTTTTCCCTATTGAGTTCTTTCCTCATTAGGATGAGTCTTGATTCAGTTTGCCTTTTTGGATCGATCCTAAACTGGCTTCCTTGTAACTGTCTCTTGTGTCTCCCTGGGGCATAAATGAATAGTGACTCACTAACCGACACTCATTCATCTTATCCTCAGCAGATTGTGTTGGCCTCTACCTACAAACCGGTAGTTGTAAGTCCTATCTTTGTGGTTTTCTACCTACTAACTGGTAGTTGTAAAATCCCACTTTCCTTCCCTAGCAGAGTTAACCCTTTGTGCTCATCCTATTGATGACTAGTTACTTTTCTGTGGTTTCCTACCTACAAACCGGTAGATGTAATCCCCTCTTTGCGGTATTGATATTCTTTTCCCCTCTGGATACCTGCCTTGATCGAGCAGTATTGTCCCCATTGGGTCTTCCCCTGCCTTTGGGTATTTGCTCCGAGTTAGCAACTTTATCCCTTTTTGATTGGTCATCTTTTGCATACCTAGTCCTGGTACCCTGATGCCTTTCATGTCGGTCGATTTATCATTTAACAACCAACCCGGTTATGGATAATCTTCCATGCGAGTATGTTATCTACGTTTTGACGGCTATAGATAATATATCTCATGCGCTCTTGGGTCGAAGTCGTCCTCCCCAGTTGAGTAAGATTCGTATTCCTTTGTTCGGAATCGAATGTCCATCCTTTAACAAGTTTGCTTTCGCTCTCTTCAGGATGATGTCGGTCGATCTATCCATTTAACAACCAACCCGGTTATGGATAATCTTCCATGCGAGTATGTTATCTACGTTTTGACGGCTATAGATAATATATCTCATGCGCTCTTGGGTCGAAGTCGTCCTCCCCAGTTGAGTAAGATTCGTATTCCTTTGTTCGGAATCGAATGTCCATCCTTTAACAAGTTTGCTTTCGCTCTCTTCAGGATGATGTCGGTCGATCTATCCATTTAACAACCAACCCGGTTATGGATAATCTTCCATGCGAGTATGTTATCTACGTTTTGACGGCTATAGATAATATATCTCATGCGCTCTTGGGTCGAAGTCGTCCTCCCCAGTTGAGTAAGATTCGTATTCCTTTGTTCGGAATCGAATGTCCATCCTTTAAAAAGTTTGCTTTCGCTCTCTTCAGGATGATGTCGGTCGATCTATCCATTTAACAACCTGCAACCCGGTTATGGATAATCTTCCATGCGAGGTTATTATCTACGTTTTGACGGCTATAGATAATATATCTCATGCGCTCGTTGGTCGAAGTGTTGTCCCTCCCAACTGAGTAAGATTCATATTCCTTGTGGAATCGAATGTCCATCCTTTAACAAGTTTGCTTTCGCTCTCTTTAGGATGATGTCGGTCGATTATTCATTTAACAACCTGCAACCCGGTTATGGATAATCTTCCATGCGAGTGTATTATCTACGTTTCGACGACTATAGATAATATGTCTCATGCACTTTTTGGTCAATCTTTCGATTGTTATCCCCAGCATAGGTCTTTGGCATGCGTGCCGGATCACTTATCACTGTTTTATCATCTTCGCCGATGCTGATAGGCATGAAGAATTTTCCGGTATTCAGACCGAAGTGGCGCTCAGGCCAATTTCCGATTTTCAGATCGAAGAAGTTTCCGACGATCAGGTCGATGTACTTATGGCACTCAGGCCAATTTTCCGGTATTCAGACCGAAGTGGCGTTCAGGCCAATTTCCGATTTTCAGATCGAAGAAGTTTCCGACGATCAGGTCGATGTACTTATGGCATTCAGGCCAATTTTCCGGTATTCAGACCGAAGTGGCGTTCAGGCCAATTTCCGATTTTCAGATCGAAGAAGTTTCCGACGATCAGGTCGATGTACTTATGGCATTCAGGCCAATTTTCCGGTATTCAGACCGAAGTGGCGTTCAGGCCAATTTCCGATTTTCAGATCGAAGAAGTTTCCGACGATCAGGTCGATGTACTTATGGCATTCAGGCCAATTTTCCGGTATTCAGACCGAAGTGGCGTTCAGGCCAATTTCCGATTTTCAGATCGAAGAAGTTTCCGACGATCAGGTCGATGTACTTATGGCACTCAGGCAATTTTCCGGTGTTCAGACCGAGGCGGTATTCAGACCGAAGTGGCGTTCAGGCCAATTTCCGATGTTTCAGATCGACATCAAATCTCTCATATTCCGATGCTCAGTATTCAGACTGACGAGCGGCGCTCAGGCCATGGTTATCCCTGTGTTACCATTTATTTTGGTATCCAGGTCGACGTTTCTGTTTTGAGTGCAAATTTCTACGGTTCTTGGTATTCAATCCCTGTTTACCTTGAAAGTCTGACAGCCGTTGCTCTCATCCATTCGGGTTCCCAGCTGATTGAATAGGGGCAGCTGTAGCACCTCAAATTTGCACCTACCTTTTGTACATACATTCTCATATTAGGTCATAGTATTAACATGGTCCACTGCATAACATTGCATTGTCCCTTTTGCCCAAGTACAAGCCATTCAGAAGAATTAGGTCAAACTGGTCAGGAGATCAGTCAGTCAAGCAAGCCAGTGCAATTTCCATTGAGACAAGGCCCTAGGGTTGGTTCAACATGTTCATATGACCTAGGGGTCCTTTTGAAGTGATTTGGTCAAGGTTTGGATGCTCAGAAGTCATCAGTCAGTGTGCAGTCACCAGAAACCCTAGAAAGTCAACTATGGTCAACTGTGGTCAACTGTGCCTGATTTTATGGATTTCAAGGTGGGAGATGGTTTGAAAGGGATCATTCATGTCCATACAAGTCTCATTTGACATTTCAAAGGTCAAGATTGAAGAATTTGAAGTCAAACAAGAAATTTCCCAAAATAGAAAGTTGACCTGTAATTGGAATTTGCCAAAAATGGAAACTTCTTCTCCTCAAAATTACATCATGATACAAGCTTCAAATGAATTTTTGCCCAACATTAAAGTTGAAGATCTTGTTCTCCCATTTCTAAAAAGTCCAAGAACACTCAATTCCCATGTATGGTTGGCAAGTGGCATATCTTCCAAACCATTTGGCCAAATTAGGTGGGGTTTTTTGCTACAAGTCCTATTTGATGCCCTCTTTCCAAATTTGTCATCACAATTCATCAAAAGCTTACCAATCAAAATGGCATTTTTGAAGTGGTTTGAATTAATTCAAGTGAGGTGAAAAAGTGAGTTTCCAAATTAAGCCTTTGCTACACATTTTGCCAATTGAAAATGATCAGAAAACATGTTTTGGATGTGTTTGAGGCCCAAATTCGCAGCTGTACACACACACCTTGCCACTTAAGTGAATTTCATAAAATTAGCAAAAACACCTCTTTTACCAAATTCCAATTACCACATAACTTAATCATGCTTAGCTTCACTAAACAGAGTATATATTCAACATTTGGACTCTAAAAACCCTAGCCACAACATTCTAAACAGACCAAAAATTCTCTTGCTCTCAAAACTCACATTTTCTTCACTTTGAAATTCTGCTAAAAAATTTCAAAGAACTCGTCCATTGCTTGTTTGTTTCATCACATACCAGCCATTTGGGAGCTATTGCAAGTGTGATTTCCCAGCTGTAAAGCCTTTCAAGCGACTGTTTCATCAAGAGCTCATCCATGGCAACTTTCGATTTAAGCTTTTCCAAACATTGCTGAGCCAAAACCCTTCACTCATCCATCATTTGGAAGCTTGTAGAACAACTGTTTCAACTGTTTGAAGCCAAAGAACCACTGCATCACAACCGTACTTTAATCTTGGTAAGAATTCGACTCTCTTATTTCACTAAATCATGCTATGCTTTGTGAAGATCCTGTCATGCTGATTCTATTAAACTTTAAATCATTGAAAATGGTTGAGTATGCTGAAAGTTATGTTGAATTGAAACTTGACATGTGAATATGTTCTTGCTCATTTCTTTTTGCTTAGCTCGAATTAGTAGAAATTAGGGTTGGATTTGGTTTGTGTGTAGTTAGACGAGTCGATTGCCATGCTCAATTCAAGTTTCTGGAAATTTTGTTCATCACCATTGATGAACATGAGCACTGTAGCGAAAACCCTAAGTCCATGCCCAGAATTCTTGTCTTAAACGCGTTTGGTTGCTGTTTACATGAGGAAGTCACTGTTTGATTGCCATGCACGAATGGCTGAGTGACACGCCTCTGTTCGATACGCTGCGTTTCATTAACATGAACGCATAATTTCAAAAATGCCATTCCGTGCCTAATTAATCAATTAAATCATTTTGTTTTGCAATAATTATTTCATTTTGATCCCAATCTTTGAAAAATCATATCACATTCAATTTTAATCCAAAATTCATGGGATTTTTTGCTACATGCTCCTCTTGATCTCTAGTTATTTGTCATGATTTTTCCAGATTTTTGGCATGAGTGGATTTTTAAAAGATGCTAGGGTTTGTTCATGTTGACCATTTTTTGTATACTTTGCCAAATCAATTGTGAAATGATGATACCTTATCCAATGACTCCCAAATTTTTTGTGCTTAAACTAGACACATTCATGGAGATTTTGGTGTAGAGTTTGTGAATTTATCATTGCTGGTTTGTGAGTTATGATTTTTTGAATTAGGGTGTGACAATTTGTGTCACACCATTGATGTCCAACTTCATGATTTTAATTACCTTGCCTAATGAACTCAATTTGGTCTGATTTTTTGCATGAACATGCTTCTAGATGTTGAGAATGTGTATGAAGTTTTATGGAATTTTGGAGTGCATTTTCTATTTGATTGATAATTTCTCCCCTGTTAGACCAAAATGTTGACTTTTGTGACACTTGATGCCATTTGATTTGTGAAATTCTCATACATTATTGGATGGACATGAAATTTGACATGTGATTAGTAGACATCTTAAGGTTTATCATGGTTTTAGTCCCATTCATTTCTCATATGTTGTCACTGATTTATGATTTATTGAAGTTGGTGCATGTTTGGTTGACTTCTTTGAGCATGTTTGAACTTGCCTTGCCTTTCTGATTTTCATTGACCAACTTCCCCTTGTCCAAATGAGCTGAAATTTGATATGCTTACAATGCTATGGATTATGTTTGATCATGATTTATTTGATGTTTTTTTGGAATGTTTATGATTGGTTTTGAGTTGAGTCTTGCTGTTGACTTCTATGAGCTTCCATATGCCATGCTTTGACCTAATTTGCTTATGAAATCATAATGATGAATGATATGAACATGGAACCACTTGAGTTTGCTTCTTGATTGTTTGAATATGATTTTGATTGGATTCCACTTGCTGTTTAGACTTTCTCATCCCCTTTTGACCCTAGGCTTGTCCTAGTGGTCTTGTTGCTCATGTTTGAGTTCATTTTTTCAGGTTAAGAAGTAATTGCCCAAAGAAACTTATACAAATTGGTTGAGCTTGATTGATTATCATGACTAACTTGTTTGTTTTGTAGGTTGCTTGGCTCATATGCTTGAGCCTTGTGCATTGCACATTTAACTTACTGTGTTGACTGTTGATTTCTATCTCATTTTGATTTAACTTTGAATTGAATACTGATGTTGTCTGACTGGTTTCAGGTACCTTTAGTTGCTTATAGTTCTTTAAGAACTTTGCTTTGCTTTGCTTAATAGCAATTTTCATTGAGGTATAACTTCTTATCTTCATGTAGTCTGGAAGACCTGGCCTGTTATTTGGCCAGGCAACTGTCTGAAGTCCTCCTTAAGAGGCAATGTTTGTGACTGTTTACATTTGTCCTTGTATAGAGTCAAAGACCTCCTAAGTGAAGAGGCAATTGGTAGAACCCAAGGGATATGCAACCTATCCCCTGCTATTCTGTGTGTCATCTGCTTTGCTCACACCACTGTGTTGATGCATTGCAGATACAAACCCAAGATCTTGTACAATTGTACAGTTGAGTCAGTTTCAAATGTGTAGAAGGGTTCCTCCTTTCTGAACCCACACATTCTTGTCTTAAGCTCTCCCAGGCCAGGGATAAGAGCTGTGAAGTCTTATCTTCACTCACCTTTCATCTGCTTCACCTTAGCCCCTCAATGGCAAGGTTAAGAGCTAACACTACCCAGTTCCAGTGGTTTGTTTGTTGAGGTTGATAGGACCCCTCGACTAAAACCTAACCTTGTTTGAGCCCATTGCTTGCATATAGTGTGTGCTACTTGTGCTTGTGTGTTTGTTTGACTTGCTTCCTGTGCAAGTTAGGTTTAGTTTGGCTTGCTTCCTGTGCAAGTTAGGTTTGCTTTAGCTTGCTTCCTGTGCAAGTTAGGTTTGGTATGGCTTGCTTCCTGTGCAAGTCATGTTTAGGATAGGCTTGCTTCATGTGCAAGTTAGCTAGAAACCTTAACTTAGGGATGATTTGCATGATAACATCTAGGCTCGAGTCGTAGTCTCCCTAGTTGTGTCTCCCTCTATTATCTGGTTAGGCTGGTCCTTTTTCCCTCCGTAGGGGAACTACGTCGCCCTGATCCTCATACCAGATGAGGTACGTAGGCAGGAGATGAGCTGATCTCTCCGGGCGCCCTTTTTCTTTTTCAACCTTTGTGCCTTAACCCTCTTTGGTGTGTGTTTTGGTTCGGATGCCGATGTAAGTCCAGTGATTGGCATTCGGGCTCCACGTTTGCCTTCTTGTGTGTGTTCTGGTTCGGATGCTGATGTAAGTCCAGTGATTGGCATTCAGGCTCCACGTTTGCCTGTGTTTGTTTGTGTGCGTGTTAGCCGAGCTACAAATGCTCTGATTCTTCTTCGTCCAAGAAGATACGTATGCATAGGATGCGATATCCTAGCGAGCATGTGTCGTTTCCCCAGTCCGAACTACTTCGACTCTGATGTCTATGCCTGATAGACTAAGTAGGCCCAGGATGCGGTATCCTGCCGAGTCAGTTTCAGTCTGTTTTCTTGGGTCTCTTTCAGCCAGTGTGTGTGTGTGTGAGCAGTATTCTTAGCAACCATTTTCCTTTCTATTGTGCGTGGATCCCGTCGAGTACGACGGATGCGTAGGGGTGCTAATACCTTCCCTTCGCATAACCGACTCCCGATCCCATTCTCTTTGGTCGCGAGACCATGTCTTTTCCAGGTTTACTCTGAGCGTTTCCTTTCCCTCTTTTGGGATAAATAACGCTCGGTGGCGGCTCTGTTGTTCTTGTTTTCCCGTCGGTTTTTCGCGTAATGCGACACTCTGGTGTTGTACCGGTGCGTCAGCATGTCTTCAAAATAAATGAAGAGCAAAGAGTTAGACCACTGTATCACGGGCTCAGAACCAAAACCTGCTTATGCACATGATGCATGCAATGCTCGTGCATATGATTTGTTTTTTATCAGAGGAACCTTATAAAGATCTATTTGCAAATGTTTTGAAAATGTTGAACTTTTTAAAGACATGTATGGAATACTCATAGCAATATAATATTTGGAAACTTTTTAACCAAAGAAGTAGTACAGTCTCGGTAACCAAACACAATACAAGAGAAAATGAGAATAAACTTCCTATGGAACCCTAGAAGCAGACGTCCAAAGCCTTCGAGATTGGAAGATACGTCGCACGAAGCCTCTTCACCTCTCTCTCATAAGCTGCTTCCATGTCGGCCTTCTCCTTGGCGAGCGGATGATATCTCTTCTTCCAAAACCTAGATGAGTGAGGAAGGAGAGAAGTAACTACATCATCGGGCTCATCAATGACCTGATGCTCTAGAAACTCTATCATTGCATCCTTATCCTTGAGCTGCTGAAGAAGCTCCTCACGCTCACGAACCAAAGCACGCGAACGGTCTTCGTCTCCTAACTCCTCTACTCCTTGATTAGGGAGGGTTGAAGGCCCAACCATGATCATAGGGGTAGGTCTCAGATACTCGTATGGCATGCGGTACTCGAGGGCTCTCTTCCTTACCCAAGAGGTGTAAGGCTCCAAAGCAACACAACTCTTCGGACCAAGCTCATTCCTCCCTTTCCTATGAACCTTGCGCCAGGTGCGGACCATCCTATCCTTCAAGTTTTGGGGATCTTTACCCTCTTTAAAGAATAAGCCTTACAACGAAATGTTGTTAGGTTTATCCTTTAAGGGGAACTCAAGCTGACGGCGAGCCAAAGCGAGGTTGTAGTTAATTCCACCACATGTACCAAGAAGAGGTACATTGGAGAACTCACCACAAGAGTCAATAATCTGAAAGCCATCATAAACACGTTTATGCCAAGAGATATCATCATTAGTGAGAGACATAAGTCTCGTGGACCACCGTAGACATCCCTTATTCTCTTTGAAAGCAAGCGTTTGAGGCAAGTGCAAAATAAACCATTTGTACAACAGAGACAGACAACACACAATGGAACCACCACCCTTTGCATTCCTCATATGCAAAGAGAAATAAGTGTCACCCAACAGAGTCGGAACGAGATTAAGAGAAGAGAAAATCCTAATAGCGTTCACATCCACAAAGTCGTCGATGTTGGGAAATAACACTAGCCCATAGATGAGGAGTACAAATATGGCTTCAAAATCTTCCTTACTCATGGCCTTCAAAAACAAAGTAGCTTTGGCAATCATAAAATCAGATGGGAGACCTTGAATTTCACCCTTGGTAGTCATATTGGCAACAATGTGAGATACCTCCACATGAAGCATGTCAGCAATCTCTTGAGAATATGGAAACTTCTCCAAACCACTGAACGACAACTGGTCAAGAACAGGTATACCCACATGATAAGCATACTCCTCCAGTGTAGGCAAAAACTGGAAATCCGGAAAAGTGAAGCACCGATACAAAGGATCGTAGAACTGCACCAACACACTCATCAGACCCTTATCCACCTTGGTAGAGAGAATATCTAGAAGCTTCCCATGGCGAGCTTTGAACTCCAAGGGCTCTAATACATAAGATGTCAGAAGCCTTAACTCTTTCAAGTCGGGTTGTCTGAAACTGTACTTCTTCGTATTCCTTTTTTGCTTATCCATGTCTGAAAATTTGCAAATAGACCTTTTAAGTTCCTTGCCAAATTTTATTGTCGATGTCATGAATGTGGATGAATGCATGAATGCATGGATGTAACAAACACACTTAAGGATCAAGCAAGTCAAACCACACAAAGGTCACGGGATGGCACAAGTCATCGTCAATATCAATCATCCATTTTGGTGGATTATGGTTTACACCTTATCAACACCCAAGTTCCATTGATTTTGAGGATATAGAAGAATGGATCAACCGTGAATCACGAGTTTGTTGTAAGTCACGAGCATGGAGTCTCGGTTAAGAACCACCCAACAGGAGTGTACTATGGTTAAACCTGACAATCATGTTCTAAAAGGTTCCCATAGTCATCATCCCATCTTTTGGATATTATCAGATAAAACGACTACTCGTCCTCCAAAAATATTCTCAAGAGAGACTCTTATGAGTATAGTATCTCGTAACAATCGTATCAAGTCTTACACTTGAACGACCTTCGCACTACGTCTTAAAATAGGCCAAGATGGGCTAGTTATCTAAGGTCCTTGGCTTCTAGGGTCTATATTGGAAAGAGTAATGCCTAACCATGACTACTCGTGTGACATTAATGATCCCAATAAAAACCTCCACCAAGTGAATGGGCTTCCAAGTTAACTTACTAAGAAATAACTCCACACAAGTCAACAAGACTATGCCATTCTCCTATCATAAGTGCACTTGAGTTCGGGTATAGAACTCATCTCACAAGAAACCACCAAGCATACAAGCAATTAATATATCAAGCAATTCATACATTACAAACAATACATTCATCCCAAATTTGCACAAAAATATGCCACAAATAAATATAAACATACAATACATACAAGCAAAAAGTAGGCTAAACCCACTGGAGCAAGTTGATCCCCAGTAGAGTCGCCACTTTTCTGTAGCGGGGTTTTCGTGACCTTTAGGTTTATTGACTAAACCAAAAGTCAACATAAAATTCGAGTCGCCACCGCACTTTTATTTGTCCAAAGGAAAGGCTAAAAAGCGAACAAAAGCCAAGTAAGAAGTTTTTCAAATAAAAAACTAATAAAAATGTCAGAGATCTAGGTAAGGGGGTTGGTTTTGAAATGGGAAGGTTTTACGCACCCAAAACATCCTTAGTACTCTAAGGGAACCCTTTTTGCAAATATGTGTTGTAGGTTGGTATTTGTGAAAAGATTTATGCAAAAGGTTGGAGGGATGAGAAGAGAATAGGTTATATTTACAAATTTGGTTGTTTGAATGGTAGAACTCATTGCCTACGTACCATGACAAAGGAGGATCAAAACCTCGTAGTTCGGGGTAAAAATCTCAAAGATTGGTGAATTGATTTTAATCAAAAGCCTTAAGGTATTTTGTTACCAGACGGAGAAAACTCAACCTAAACCAACAATCCACCATGTGAGGAAGGCTTCAACATGCTAGTGAGGGGGTTAACCCTATAATAAGCATGGAAGGCTTATAATCCAACACTAAGGATGAGGTGAGATTTATATCAACCACTATGATAACTCAAACCTATGACTAATGTTTTTACAAAGGTTTTAACAAGTGGCCATTGGAACCACAAAACAACTTTAAATGGGTTATATTTACAAGTTAGATTTATTTACAAAATGAGGTCAAAGTTGGATTAAAGTTTATTCACAATGAGTATTTATGAAAAATGGTTTTGAAAAGTCAAAGGCTTAAGGCCTAGGTTTCTAATTCAAAATAAAGTCAAAGTTTTGAAAATGATTTTTGGCTTGGTTAGAGTGGGGAGAAGAGAGAAGGGCTATTCCTAAAGCATACAAAGATAAGAGGGGAAAGATAACCCCTTTGAGTTCCTTTTCTTGGAGTCATAGAGATGACTCAAGATGCTCCTTTCCTTTGGACTTAGCACACAAAACAAGAAATTAATAGATTGAATTCAAGCTCCTAGGATCTCCATTTTGGCTTGACTCTTAACTTGGCTACCCATGACAATGGTCCTCTTTTCACAATCTCAAGGTGAGATCCCTATCAGACAAAAGCAAACATCAAAAAGTTCACAACACAATAAAGGGAATGGACAAAGAATAAGTTTGGAGGAGAAGTCCTTTTGAGGTCAACTTTGAATTTTAGCATTCTAAAGGCATGAGGCCTAGTTGCTCTTCAACATATTTTGCATTCTAAAGGCATGAGGCCTAGTTGCTCTTGAACTCCTTTAAGCATGCGTAGATCCTAGTTCTAAGTCCTTTCTCCTTTTGCATTTCTGTTCACATCAAAACAAACACAAATAACACAAAATGGCAATATATTTTTATACAATAATGGGCTCAAATGATCAAAAGAAAAATGACATAAACATAAAATATGTGCTCAAGTGAGAAAAGATGAAAATCAATACGAATAATGAGCAAGAAATCAATGACTTTAAAAGTAAATGACAAGAGATTAAAAGCTAAAATTAAAGTTAATAGTTAGTGAGGTTATGTTAGCTTGTCATAAGACAATGTAGCACTATGTTAAGAAATCGTAAGTGGACTAATGTAGTAGTCACACGTATTTGAGGCCGGTCAATAAGAATATAGGCAAAGAACACAAGTTAGAGATCATGACTAGTAAGCCAAGCTCCATAAACTTGCCATGCCAAACAAAAGGGGAAGGGCCTTATATTGACTTTTGGTTATTTGCTTGACCAAGAAGTAACCTATCTTTGCCACAAAATAACCCACTTGATCATGGATCAAGTGGAGTTTGGTTTGGATCAAAGAAGGTTAAACTTCTCATTGGTCAAGATCAACCTCAATACTTTAACTCATTGGCCATTGATGGAAAGAAAGGGATGAAGATGAAAGGGAGGGGGTAAGAAATCAACAAACAACCCCAATTGATCAAGGGATAACTCATCCTTGATCAAATTCATTCATCTTTCTAAGTGATGATCCATAAGGACTTCCAAACAACAAGATTCAATGAATTTGATCAAAGTTGAATCAATTCAACCTCAATCAACACCAAACAGAAGAGAAATGAAGATAACAAGTCAAGAAGTCAATGATTTTTTTTTTGGCATTTTTTGAATTAAAATAAAATACAAATAAAAAATAAAGAAATAAGGTTGAACCTCAAATTCAATTCAAACTTCAAAAAGTCCAATTAAATTCTCATAGGTTCAACATAGTCAAACAAGCTTTGACTAAATTTCTCACAAATTTTCGAAATTAAAACCAATTAAAAACAATTAAAAATAGCATAATATGAATTAAAATCTCAAATAATCTCAAAACAATCAAGAAATTGTTGAGACTATTTTTCATTGATCTATCATGATCCATAAATGCTATGAAAATATTTTTGGATTTTTTAAAATTCAAAAAGTATTTTAAAATGAGATAAAAGCATTAAAAACCAAGTAATTCATAAAAAATATCAAATGAACTCACAAAAATAATTAAAAATCATAATATGAAACTAGATTTTTCAAAAAAATGTTTGGAATTGGTCTCATATTTTTCTGACTTCAAATGAATTTTTAATGAATTTTTGAATATAAAAGGAATTATCAGAAAATAAAATGAAAATGGAATGAACGAAAAATGCACAGCCATCAGATGCGTTTCGTTAATTGACGTGGCACTAGGCAATGATTCAGATATGAGGAAACACGGTGCACAAAAGTCAAACGCGCCACATCTTGCATTAAATGAAGTAATTGAAACAGACGTGTGAGATTAGATCGTCGCATGGAGATCCAAGGGCCAGGGAATGACACACGTGGTGGTGGTGGTGGAAACCACCATCTTCTCCGGCGAAGCAACAAATTCCGGCCACCAGTTGCAGAGAAATAAAAGTTAATGAAAATTAAAAACAAGGCCATGGAAATGAAACTCGTGTGATGGAGATCATCATTGTACCAATGGATCTCCCTCACTCTTCCTATATTAAGAGAAATGTGAATGAGAAAATCATGGTGTTCATACTGATTGTTCATTAAATTGTAAATTAAATGCATCAATATCTTGCCTCAAGTGTGAGGACTTCAGAAAACCACAGAAACACAAGAATGCTACATTGAATTAGGAGATTCAGATCCAAAAAGTTTGAATGGATACCTTCAAATTAATGAACTTTTGGCCACGAATTCTCCAAGATCCTTTCTCCTTCTTGATCTATGAATGTAATGGAAGTGATTGGCTAAGGAATCTGGCTTTAAAACTCCGCTAATGATACTGAATTTCAAGCTCGAAAGTATGAAATTTTTTTAGTGATTCCTTTGGTGAGGGCTATGGTTTCACTTCTGCATCACTTCGGATCTCCAAAAGATTATTGAGTGAAGCTCATGGCGCCTTTATTTATAGGTGAATGCATCAGCTGATCACACTTTGCTCATGTGCATGGCAAATGGAATTTGAATTGCATGGGCCTTTGTAGGCGTGTGGAAGGCCCAATGATGGCTAAAACAACTTGTTGAGCTTAAGTGAAATGCATTTGGACGTGCACATTGGACTGAACAAGCTTGCAATTCAAGTTTCATCATAAAATATTAAAATGCACCTAAATGAAAAGAATTTCGAATCTCCCAAATGGTGAATCCAAAAGACTAATGTGAGTAATGGTTGTAAAGCCCTTGAAATAAGGAACAAAAGTCATGTTGGGAAAAAAATCATTTGGCTTGTACAAATTGATGAAAACTGGCTGGGAAAATCCAAGTATAAAACATGTTCAAATCATTTTGAAAAAGTTCACCAAAAACAAGCTTAATCAAACCCCTATGTCCTCCTGATACAAGATTCAAATGAAAAAAACCTCTATCATCAAAGTTTTATATCCTTTCAAGATAGTCAATCTACAATCAAAGTTTGCATCATTTGGATTTTCTATGACAAAGTTATGGGCATTTGAAGTTGGGTACTTTTTCAAATTCAATGAATTAGGTCCAAGATGACCTATTATGTTTTGCATTATCACATGTATTTATTTTAAGATTATGAAATTTTGTCAAAAATAACATTTGAAGTAGATATCTTAATATTTCCAGTTCATTTGGTATCACCTCAAAATCATACAAATTAAAGAAGTTATGCCCTTGGTAAATTGACCCAAAATTAGGGTTTCAGTCAAAATGACCTATAATGTTTTGAAATGAATAATGACCTTCCAAGATTCAAATGGACTTTTGATGAACATGAAAGTTGTTCATATGGTTCTTAGGAACACTTTTTCTTTTTGGGTCATCTTAATTTGACAAACATATCAAAAATTATATCTCATTGATCCTCAGCGTAGTTAGATGACTTGACTAGTCAACGTTTCAAGGCCAAACTTCCAATCTTGATGAATAAATGATTGAGGGGCCTAAAATAGGCTAATATATGCATAAAATGATAAATGAAATAAGTCCCCTTGATTAAATTTGATCAGAGGATGAGATTGCTTCATGGGCAAGGCATAGTCAAAGCATAATGAAATTAGGGTTTCCTTGGTAAACAATCTTCAAGCCCTTTGGGTTATCTTGATCAAATTGGAAAATTGAGATACTTGGGAGACATATATGATGATTAGGAGCTTTGTGGACCATTGTCATGCTTTTTCTCATCTTCATCTAACCATTGCATTGGGCTTAGGAGCCTCCTAGGAGCATTGTGGAGCACATGATCACTTGAGCTTCAATACAAAAAGAGTTAGTGACTTATTTTTGTGGTTTTGGTTAGTAATCATAAATAAGAAAAGAAATAATATACAATATAAGCATTCTTGGTGGTCTCAAAACACTCAAACAAGTCCCACCCATAAGGTTAAGGAGCCAAACATGCTATGATCCTTGAGGTAATGCACTTGTGCAATAACATGATGCCATCGGGGATCTTAGGGTCAAAATTAGGGTCTTACAGTAACAAACTGTAAACTAAGAAGAATATTACCAGTTACTGGGTAATAGACTCTTAGGGGACCAAAAGATCTATCTAGGTAAGAGCTAGAAAGAAAACGGTCAATCAAGACTCAACCGAATGAGGACATAACTCAAGGGGAGTAATTCCATCCAGAAAATTTGCTGGAGAGGAAACTGAATTAACAATCATCCACAAGGAGACAAACTTAGTGGGGAAACAGAGAAAGGTTAAAGTCTTTCTGCTTAAGGGGATGACATTCTACAATTGAAGGAGGACAGACACTGGATTTGGTATGGGGATAAAGTACCGCCATAACAGAGAATGAGAATCTCAAACAAATCAAATATGAAGATGCAGGATATGCAAATTATGAAATTATATAAATATATGTATATATATATATATATATATGATGATTATGCTGACAAAATGATCGTAAAGGATACAGAGGCGTCACAAAGAAATTGAACCACCGGTACAATCCTCGGCCAATCCACAAAATGGAGACAACCGCCGGAGAATAGAGAGATCAACATCCCAAGGGCTTAACCCTAGCTGAGGACATAGGAGATCTGCTGAGGATAAAACATCTAATATGTGGGGAATTTTAGGTCAACACAATAAAAAATGGGAGACAACCCTACAGAGAAAATAATCAATAAATGCTGCTCAGAAACCAGGAGGAAACACTAACTGGGAGCAAAGATAAATGGCGATTGGTGGGGACACCAAAGCGATCTACTGGGGAAGATCAAACATCCTGATGACGATCCACCTGCTGAGGAAACACGAACTCCGCTGGGGAAGGCCGAAATTCTGTTGGAGACTAGGACACGCCGCAGGGTATTTGAATCAACCAACCCAGTTGGGGATAAAGAAAGAAGTTATGCCGAGGATCGAACACTCCGTCGAGAAACCGAATCAACACTGATGTCTATGGATACCCGAAAGCTTAACTGCTTGGGGAACCTCTGATGCTTCACATTTAAGGACTTGCTATTCATTGAAATGCTTTTGATATTCCTTTTACTTGATTTGGAAAAAATTCTTGCTTTTATATATTAAAGAAAACTTGAAAAATTTAATTTCAAAATGATCAAAATAAAAATTTAAAACTATTGGCTGAAGTAAATAAGAGTAGAAACAATTTGGATAAAACTCAACTTTATTTAATATAATGGTAGTCTGTAAATGATAAGACTCCATAGATTTTACAAAGTTGAAAATGGTAATTTACATGGAAAAGGGTTACATTGAATACAAATGATCCTTAATCCCTCTACCAAATCTTGATATCCACTATGCTTTTGACCACTGCCGGTGATGAACTGATGTCAACCCTTGTGCTCAAACAAATCTTCAAAATCACTGAAGATCAGTAGAATGCAATTACTTTCCATAATCCCTAATTTTTGCATAAGTTGCCCCAAGGTGGGGTACTCAACTTATCGGGAAAATTTTCTATTTTATGTCTCTAATTTTTTCCTGGATCGCCCTTTCGGGTTTTCAATCCACCGAGACGCTTATTTTTGCCTAAGCCACCTTTTCGGGTTTTCAACTTAGCGAGCTATTATTTTCTTTTTTTTAGGCGAAGTATTTCTTGACTGCATCTGCGTTCACATGACGAGTGAACTCTTCACCATCCATAGTTGTAAGAATCAATGCACCACCTGAAAAGGCTCTCTTAACAACATAAGGGCCTTCATAATTAGGAGTCCATCTTCCTCTGGAATCTGGCTTGAACGATAAAATCTTTTTAAGCACAAGGTCACCTTCTCTGAACACTCGAGATTTGACCTTCTTATCAAAAGCTTTCTTCATCCTCTACTGATATGACTAACCATGACACATGGCAGTCAATCTTTTCTCTTCAATCAAATTCAGCTGATCAAACCTGGTCTGACACCATTAAGCTTCAGTCAATTTAGCTTTCATGAGCACACGTAATGAAGGAATCGCAACCTCTACGGGGTGCACTGCTTCCATACCATACACAAGAGAGAAAGGGTTTGCCCCTGTTTAAGTATGGACGCATGTACGATACCCATGCAAAGCAAATGAGAGCATCTCATGCCAATCCTTGTACGTGACAACCATCTTCTGGATAATCTTCTTAATTTTCTTATTAACGACTTCAACTACCCCATTCATATTGGGTCTATAGGGAGAAGAATTATGATGTGCAATCTTGAAGTCTTTGCAAAGAGCTTCCACCATATTGTTATTCAAGTTCGATCCATTATCAGTAATGATCTTACTTGGCACAGCATAACGATATATAATCTGATTCTTGATAAACGTTACAACAACTTGCTTTGTTACATTTGCATATGATGCCGCTTCAACCCATTTTGTGAAGTAGTCAATTGCCACTAAAATGAAACGATGTCCATTCGAAGCTTTCGGCTCAATCATCCCAATCATATCAATTCCCCAAATGGAGAAGGGCATTGGGAAGAGATAACATTCAATAGTATCAGAGGAACATGAATCTTATCAGCATAAATTTGACACTTGTGGCACTTCTTCACAAACTTGCAACAGTTAGATTCCATTGTCAGCCAATAGTAACCTGCTCGCAACATTTTCTTCGCCATTGCATGTCCATTGGAATAAGTACCAAAGAAACCTTCGTGCACTTCAGTCATCAACAAGTCTGCTTCGTGTCTATCCACGCATCTGAGCAAAACCATGTCGAAGTTCCTCTTGTACAGTATATCACCATTCAAGTAGAAGTTACCGGCTAATCTTCTCAAAGTCTTCTTATCTTTCAAAGATGCCATAGACGGGTAAATCTGACTTTGGAGGAAACATTTGTTGTCGTAATACCATGGTTTCTCTTCTTTGATCTCTCCAACAGCAAACACATGAGCTGGCCTATCAAGACGCATCATAGATAAATTGGGAACTTCATTCCAATATTTCACTATAATCATTGATGCCAATGTTGCAAGAGCATCTGCCATCCGGTTCTCATCTCGAGGAATATGATGAAATTCAACCTTGGTAAAGAAAGTTGAAATTCTCCTTGCATAATCTCTATACAGTATCAAATCGTGTTGATTTCTCTCACATTCTCCTTTGATTTGATTCACAACCAAAGTTGAGTCTCCGAAGACATCCAAATACTTGATTCTGAGATTCATGGCCTCTTCAAGCCCCATAATGCAAGCTTCATATTCTACCAATGTGTTTGTACATTTGAAAGTCAATCTAGCTGTAAACGGTAGATGTGTGCCTTGAGGAGTAATAATCACTGCCCCAATTCCATTTTCATATTGATTAACAGCTCCATCAAATACCATTCCCCAACAAGAACCAGGTTCTGGCCCTTCTTCAAGCAATGGTTCATCATAATCTTTCATTTTCAAGTACGAAATCTCTTCATCTGGAAAATCATACTGCACTGACTGATAATCTTGAATTGGTTGGTGAGCCAAATGGTCAGCCAAGATACTACCTTTGATTGCTTTTTGAGATCGATATTCGATATCATACTCTAATAACAACATCTACCAACAAGCAATTCTCCCAGTTAAAGCAGGCTTCTCGAAAATATACTTGATTGGATCCATTTTGGATATCAACCAAGTGGTATGACTCAACATATACTTGCGCAGACGCTTAGCAGCCCAAGCCAATGCGTAACAAGTCTTCTCAAGCATAGAATACCGAGTCTCACAATTGGTGAACTTCTTACTGAGGTAGTAGATTGCAAATTCTTTCTTTCCAGTCTCATCCTGCTGACCAAGGACACAACCCATAATATCTTCGAGCACAGTCAATTACATGATCAACGGTCTTCCTTCCACAGGTGGAGACAAAATTGGAGGCTCAAGCAGATATTCCTTGATACTGTCAAAAGCTTTCTGGCAGTCTTCGGTCCAATCACAAGACTGATCTTTCCGAAGAAGCTTGAATATAGGCGCACATGTGGCAGTCATGTGGGAAATGAATCTGGAAATATAATTTAAACGGCCGAGAAAACCTCTGACTTGCTTCTCAGTTTTGGGCGCAGGCATCTCTTGTATTGCTTTGACCTTGGCAGGATCAACTTCAATACCCTTTTCACTGGCAAGAAAACCCAACAACTTACCAGAACGAACACCAAAAGTAAACTTATTGGGATTCAAGCGGATTTTATACTTCCTCAAACACTGGAATAGCTTCAAGAAATGCTCAACATGTTCCTATTCATCAATTGATTTAGCAATCATGTCATCCACATAAACTTCAATCTCTTTAGACCGAAAGGCATCACTCTATAACATAATGTTCCCCAGGGTGTAATGAATATGATCTTCTCTATATCTTCGGGTGCCATCTTGATCTGATTGTATCTGGAAAATCCATCCATAAACGAAAAGACTTTGAATTTAGCAGTATTGTCTACAAACATATCAATGTATGGTAGAGGGAAATCATCTTTCGGATTGGCTTTATTCAAATCTCTATAGTTAACACACATGCGGACTTTTCCATCTTTCTTCGGCACAGGCACAATATTGGCCACCCATTGCGGATACTCAGCGGTCACAAGGAACCCGACATCAATCTGCTTTTGCACTTCCTCTTTGATCTTCACAGCCATATCAGGATGCGCTCTTCTCAACTTCTGCTTGACTTGCGGGCATTCTGGCTTCAACGGAAATATATGCTCCACAATCTCAGGATCCAAACCAGGAATGTCTTGATAGGACCAAGCAAACACATCTGAACATTCTCGAAGAAGATCAACCAACCCCTTCTTAGCATATAGACACAGTCGAGATCCAATCTTGACTTCCTTCACATCATCTTCGGAACCCAAGTTGACTAGCTCAATCTGCTCTACAAATGGCTGAATAATCTTTTCATCTTGCTCAAGAAGACGAGACAATTCATCACTCACTTCTACATCACTTTCCTCCTCGGCTTCAAACACAGGGAATACAAAATTTGGAGAAGGAGAAGGATCATTGTATTCAATGGGGTTACGAACCAACTTGCATAATGATTTGATATTTTGATTTTAGAGAAGTGAATTTGTGACCAAATATTATGCAAATGGAAAATTATATTGTTTATTTATGTTTTTTGTAATTATCATTTTCAGAATAAAGCAAAAAGTAAAAACAAACATCAAAGATGTGGATGAATAGAATTAATTTTATTAATGATCAATTTAAAATGCCCAAACAATGTTCACTTCTCCCTTAGGCATAGGAGAAGGATTTTAAAATATAAAAGCAATTACTTAGATCGATGCAAAATAACAGGAATATCAACAGCAACCCAATTGTTGCATATCTTTCCATGTGTTACAAAGTTGGTGCAGTCTTCCTCTTTGCTATCCTCTAGCACAACATCTAAGTGTTGTTCATTTCCATGAATGAACCCTCCGCTACAGAAGCTAAGTTGCATCTCTTCAGATTTAACAGTCGACGAGCCTTTCTGGAACCCCAAACCGGTTCTGCCTTTCTTGTCGGAGACCTCTACCACGCGCCCCCATTGATCAACAGCACCCTCTTTAACAATCTTCTGAGCATCTTTCAGCGAGGACATAGGTTACCCAACTCTCTTCTCAGCAGCAATAGATAAGGCTTGGAACGGAGTTCCAACCTCATCCCCATCTTCCATATACTAGAAAGATGACAGATGGCTAACCAACAACGCCTTCTCTCCTCCCACAATCACTAGCTTGCCATTCTTGACAAATTTGAGCTTCTGGTGTAGAGTAGAGGTAACAACCCCTGCCTCATGAATCCATGGCCTTCCTAGTAAACAGCTATAGGTCGGGTGGATATCCATTACTTCGAAAGTAATATGAAAATCACTCGGACCTATCTTAACTGGAAGGTCCACTTCACCTATTACTGTCTTGCGCGAACCATCAAATGCTTTGACGATCACCCCACTATACCTCATGGGAGATCCTTGGTAAGATAGCTTTGATAAAGTTAACTTCGGAAGCACATTGAGTGACGAACCGGTGTCAACAATCACATTTGACAAAGCATCTTCCTTGCAGTTCATGGAGATATGCAAAGCCAAGTTATGATTTCTTCCTTCTTCAGGGAGTTCTTCGTCGTAGAAGCTCAACTAATTGCATGAAGTGATGTTAGCCACGATATGAGCAAACTGATCCACAATAACATCCTTCCCTACATATGCCTATTTAATAACTCTCTGCAGTGCTTCTCTGTGCGCTTCGAAATTCAAAAGCAGAGACAACACGAAAATCTTTAAGGGAGTCTAAAGCAGCTGTTCAACCACATTAAATTCACTCCTTTTAATCAATCAGAGTACCTCATCATCACCATTGGCTTTCAAGTTGATGGATTCACCATACTTATCTTTTGAACAGCCAACTGGATCTACATTAGGCACCTCCGCCTTCTTACCAACCACTGTTTCCTCTAGGACAACTGGCCCAAACACTCGACCACTGTAGGTCACCCTCGTTACATCAGCAATGCTCACCACTGAATTAGTCATAGGTAATGGGACCTCTTGACCATTCTCTATCATTGTAAAATTATACTGATATGGTATAGCCTTATCAGATGAATACGGGACTGGGCCTGCTAACCGTATTACCAACGGCGATACTGATCTTTGACTGACATTCTTGTTGTTGTTGCTATCATACTGAATTACTAACCGCTCTTTCTATTTAAAAACGGGCACTGTGACATTGACATCGTCATCTACATGACGGGATTGAACAATCTGAATCATGCCTTCATCCATCAGACGCTGGATGTCCCTTTTCACTACAACACACCCTCTTGGGTTTACACTACACACAACACAACCATCATGGTCATGTTCACAGTCACTCGCCAAATAGATATCTTTATGCATCTGCACCAAAGATCTTCGGATAAACCGGACATCAAAAACCTTGAATTCACCAGGACAACCGTCCATCATATTCACTGAAGAGTTCCCATGAGCAGGCAAAGGGTTAGCTTTCACATTAGGCGCGCGGTCCTCAAAGGACACCATACCACTCTTCATAAGCTTTTGCACCTCATACTTCAACGGATAATAGTTTTCAATATCATGCCCAGGTGCACCCTGATGAAAAGCACAACGAAGCTCAGGTTTACACCACCAAGGAAATGGTTCTGGGATCTGCGGTGGGGTTCCTCGGTTGAATCAAGTTCTTTAGAACTAACAAGGGATATAATTTTGTGTACGACCTAGGAATCGGTTCAAAAGAGACCTTCTTCCTCTCAAAGTTTTGTTGTTGATAATTGTTGTTGGTATTGTTGTTGTTGTAGGTGTTTGTTCTTTGTTGATGTTGTTGTTGTTAACGTTGATGTTGTTTGTTGACTAGAAAATATCGGAATTATTGATGAAACTTGATGATGATGATGTTGACGGGGTGGTGGATTTCTTCTGATTTGAGGCCTCCTCTGCCTCCCACTGGAAATTGCATTTGTCTCACAGTCTTTCTTCTTGCTGAAACTACTGCCATACCTCTTACTCGTTGACGCCTCATCTTTTGACAAACGTCCTTCACAGACCCCTTCTTCAAGTCTCATCCCCATATTTACCATTTCGGTAAAATTACTGGGGGAATTGGCGATCATGCGTTCATAATAAAATGAACTCAGGGTTTTCAAGAAGATTTTTTTCATTTCTTTCTCCTCCAAAGGAGGAGTGATCTAGGCAGTCAACTCCCTCCATCGCTGCGCGTACTCCTTGAATGACTCTTTATCTTTCTGAGACATAGACCTCAATTGGTCTCTATCTGGCGCCATATCCACATTGTACTTGTATTGCCTCATAAAAGCCTCTCCCAGGTCATTGAAAAAGCGGATGCTTGCACTATACAACCCCATATACCAACAGAGTGCAGCACCAGTCAAGCTATCCTAGAAGTAGTGAATCAGCAATTGGTCATTATCTATCTGAGTTGACATCTTGCGGGCATACATCACAAGATGACTGAGCGGACAAGATTTCCCCTTATACTTTTCAAAGTTAGGCACTTTGAACTTCACCGGGATTTTGACATTGGGTACCACGCACAACTCAGCAGCACTCTTCCCAAACAGATCTTTACCTCTCAGTGTCTTCAATTCCTTGTGCAGCTCAAGAAACTGACCTTTCATTTCGTCCATCTTCTCATAGACATCCGGGCCCTCAGACGGCTCAGAATGATAGATGGTATCCTCTACGCGAGGCAAGGTGTGAATAACTGGAGGTGGCACGGACATGACCGGGCTAGATGCCGGCATGGAAGCAAAAGTAGGCGCAAAGCCTTCTGGCACAAAGTTGGGCGGCATTCCCCACGGGAATCCGGCAGGAAAGTTCGGCGTGAAGTGGGTGGCAGCAGTAGGCACGGTAGAGGTAACCACTTCTGAGATAACAGTCCTCGCGGGAGGAGTTGCAGGTGTTAGAGAAGCTTGAAATCTGAGCAGCAAGAACTGACTCCATCATGGCAGTCAGTCGGGCGATCTCGTCCTTCAGCTCTCTGTTCTCTTTCTCAAGGTGTTCCATGATTTTCTGATGATCGGCCCTGGTGTTGTACCGGTAAGTCATCTTGGCTAAAGCACAGAAGAACACCAATCAGACACCTGGCAAAAACCTGCTTATGCAAATGATGCATGAAATGCAATGCTTGATTATTTTTTTTTCCAAGGAACTTACTATATGATTTGCAAATATACAAAATTTGAATGGTAATTACAACAATTTGATATGACCAAAAATCTCTTTTTATTTATATAAATTGGAAGGATTACACTGAGTATAATTTCAGAAACCAAAATAAAAAGATACAAGAGAAAAAGAGACTAGTCATCCTAAGGATCCTTAACAACAATGTCAGAAGATCTGGCTGAAGGTCGTACTTCCTTCGAATGCTACGGATCTCAGTCGCAAAAGAAGGCTTCATCTGAGTCTTCTCGAGGACAAGTTGGTCAACAATCTTCTTCCAAGTAATGGAAGACCGAGGCATGCTAGAAGATGAAACCTCTGGCTCTCTCTGTCTCTTCGTCACTCGGTCTTCAAGTAGCTCAATCAGTGCATCTTTGTCCTTAGACTCCAACTACAACTCTTCATACTTCTTGCTCATAGCACTGAAACGCTCTTCCCACTTATCGTTCTCTTGCTTCATCTTGACGAGCGCGTCTTCCAACTCCTCTACATCTTGATTAGGAAGAGCTAATGGCTCAACCACAACCATAAACATAGGTCTTTCACAAGGATAAGGCATCTTTAACTCCATAGCTCTCTTCTTCACCCAAAGAGTGTAGGCTTCCAAAGATACACAATTGCACAGACCAAGCTCGGATTTTCCTTTCCTATGCACATTATGCCAAGCATGCACAATCTTCTGCTTCAAATGTTGGGGATCTTTACCCTCTTGATAGATAAGACCTTCTAACACAATGTTATTAGGTTTGTCTCTCAATTGGAACCTAAGTTGCCGACGAGCCAAAGCAGGGTTGTAGTTAATTCCTCCTTATGTTTCAATGAGAGGTACATTAGAGAATTCACCACAACTATCAAAAATCTCCAAACTGTTTAAGATGGATCATACCACACTATATCATCATTAGTGAGAGACATAAGTCTCTGAGAACACCTTAGACATTGTTTGTTCTCCATAAAAGCAGGCGTCTGAGGCAAGTGCAAAATAAACCACTTGTACAAAAGAGGAATGCAACAGACAATCGTTCCACCACCCTTAGAATTCCTTAGATGCAAAGAGAAATACATATCACCCAACAAAGTAGGCACAGGATTCCCAATCAAGAAAAGTCTAATGGCGTTAACTTCAACAAAACCATCGATGTTAGGGACCAAAGCTAATCTATAGATGAGTAACACAAAGATAGCTTCAAAAGCATCCATACTACCAGTTTGAGCAAAAGTGCTAGCTTCCTTGATGAGGAAAACAAATGGCAACCCAAATAACCCTCCTTTCTTCACCCAATGAGCCTCTATCTCAGACTTCTTCAAGTGAAGAGCTTTAGCAACAATACTAGATCGGGGAATCTCCTCCAATACACTAAAAGGTACTCTACTAGAAACAGGTATCCCCAAAAGATGAGAATACTCCTCCAAGATAGGCACAAGCTGAAAATCTGGGAAAGTGAAACAATGGTAGAGAGGATCATAGAATTGCACCAATACACTCAAAAGTCCTTTAACTACATCAGTAGACAAGATGGACAGAAGCTTCCCATGATGTTGTTTGAAGTCCAAGGGATCTAATACAAAAGTTGCTAGCTTTCTTAACTCTTTCAAGTCGGGACATCTGAAACTGTACTTCTTAGTGTTCCTTCGTCCACAATCCATGGTGTGAAAATATTTGCAAATAATACCTTAGTTCCTTGAAATTTCCGTGTGATGGATGTTATGACGTGCATGAATGCATGAATGCAACAATCACAAATAAGGGATCATGCACAAGGCAAACAAAGGTCAAGGGTTGAATCAAGTCATTGTCAAGATCAATCATCCATTTTGGTGGATTATGGTTTACACCCTATCAACACCCAAGTTCCATTGATATTAACAAGACTTGAATGGATCAACCAAGAATCAAGGGTTTGTTGCAAGTCACGAGCATGGAGTATGGGTAAGAACCATCCTAAAGGAGTGAACTAAGGATAAAAACCTGTAGATCATGTTCTAAAAGTTCCTAGAGTCTTAATTCCATCTATCGGATATTACAGGTTTAGATGACTGACTCATCGACCCATAATATTCTCTAGAGAAACTCGTCTGAGTGTAGTATCGCGTAACAACTGTTATCAAGTCTACACTTGAACAGTTTCCGCACTACGTCCTAAATAGGCCAAGATGGGTTAAATGTTCTAAGGTCCTCAGCTTATCGGACTCAGTTAGAAGTAGTAATGCCTAACCATAAATACTTTTGTGACATTTCCAAATCCAAAGGAGTCTCCACTGAGCTGATGGATCTCAATCCAACTTGTTAAGGACTACTCCACACAAGTCGAACATGACTATACCATCCTCCTATCTTAATTGCACTCAAGTTCGGGTTAGAACTTATCTCACCACTTAGAGATCACTAAGCACAACAAGCAGATTATATCACACATACATATATACAAACATCACATATATACAAATATATTCACACAAAAAGTAGGCTAAACCCACTGGAGACTACTCTCCAGCAGAGTCGCCACTTAATTTTTGTAGCGGGAAAATCATGATCATCAAGCTATTGACAAGCTAGAGATCAACTAACAAGAGTCGCCACCGCGCCTTTATTGTTTCTAAGGGAAAAGGGAAAAAGTACGAACAAAACTCAATAAGTAAGAAGTTTTCAAATAAAAACTAATAAAAGTCAGAGATCACAGGTAAGGGGGTTGGTTACACAGAGGGAAGGTGTTAGCACCCAAAGTGTCCTAGGAACTCCTAGGGAGCCCTTTTTATGTGCATACGTATTTTGTACAAAGTGATGTTTACAAACAAATAGAATGGGGGGATGAGAAAAGAATTCATTAATTATATTTTTGTGTTTGACAATACCTTCGCTCTTGTGCCTACGTACCAACATAAAAATGAGGGATCAAAACCTCGTAGTTCGTGATACAAATTTCAAAATGAGTGTGTTGATTTTAACAAAATTTAAGTTTGAAAGGTACAAAGGCCGAAAATGATTTGAATGAGTTAGTTCTTTTTGGTTTTTTTGAAAGTTTAAGTCAATTATAGTTAAGTTTATTTACAAGTTTGATTTAAGAAAAAGATAGAAAATGCAATATCATAAGGCCAAAGTTTCTATCTTTTGAAAGAGGTCAAAGTTTAGAACAAAAGTAGTTCACACAAAGAAAATTTTGAAAATGGAGGGAGAGATTTTGAAATTAAAGAAATGGGGAGAAGATGAAGAGACTATCCTATGTACAAAAATTAAAAGTTTAGAGTTGAAAAGATCTGTCCAAATGGGTAGTAATCCAATAGACAAAAATGTCAATGGAAACCCAGAATTCCCTTGGACCTTTAGAATCAAGCAACACACAAATGCATTATTATATTATCTTGAAGAGCAAGGCATCAAATAAAGATGACTTCATCCAATCTTATCCATTTCATGATATTCTTCAAAAATTGCCCATGTAACAAATGAATTCCACAAGTCACAGGTTCAAAATAACAGCTTCACAATGATCATGTGGCAGATGAATCTTCGAGATATCTTCAAAGATGTATCAGATAAAGTTCAAATTTGCAAGCACTTGATTCTTCAACAAGTTGGCATTGGCCAAGTCCTTTAGCTTAGGGAGATTGCTTATATTCCAAGTCCATTTGCTCAAAATCAAACCAACAGTCCACTCAAATTTTTTTTAGGGTTTTTGTTTTTATTATGTACATTAATGGTCAAAGACCACACAAACAAATAAAATAACACCAACAAAATATATCACACAATATGGTCCAAATGGACAAAGTGAAAATTACATTAACATAAACAATTAGAATGATATGTACAATGGCAAATGAAATAAAGTGCTAAAAGTAAATTGCATTAAAGTAAAAGCTTGAAATTAAAAGTTAATGGTTACTAAGTTAGAAGTTAGTTTTGTTCTGCTTTTCATTTCAATACATTCTTTGGAGAACACTCAACCCACTTATCACAAGCATGGATCCTTTAACCAAAACATCTTCCAAAGGAAGGAAAGAAGGCCATGTTTCCGCACAATACCATGAAAGAGGGGAGACTTACAATCTCACTAACTAGACTGCTTATGCCTTTTGTGTCACAAATTTAGCGCTATGTTAAGCAATCGTAATTGGACTTATGTAGAAGTCACAATTATTTGAGGTCGGCCAATAGACTTTTGGTGTTAGTGCATGTTGGAGACATAGTATTATGAACTATGCTCATGAAACATACCACACACAAAAAATATGCAAAAGGTGTGGCCTAATCTCACCCATACTCATGTCAATCTTTCTATCAACTAGCATTAGGATTTTGAGATGTCATTGGCCAAATGGAAATGAATGGATGAAAAAGGGGAATTAGATGAAGAGGGAAGGGGATGAATGAGATCACAAATTGGTCAAAGGAGAAATTTTACCAAATTAATGTCATTCATTCATTTCGGGATATGGAATGTACATTCCATCAATCCCCTAAATCCAACGATATTAGCTTGAAAAAGTCAAATCAACCTTGACCAAGGCCCAACAACAATAAGCAAACCCAAACAAGTTAATACAAATGGTCAATAAAATTTAATTGGCATTTATTCAATTAAAAATAATAAAATAATGCATTTAAATCAAATATGTTTTGTCCATTTCCTAAAATCTCATCAAAACACCAAAGAAATAGCCATGAGATTTACCATAGGTCAAACAAGGTCAAAGGACCTTGGAGAAAAAATTTCATAATTTTTGGACATCTAAAAACATTTTTAAACAACTAAAAACAAATGCAAAATCAATTAATTCATGAAAAATATTAATAATGATCCAAAAAATAATTTTAATTCAGAATATGATAGAGAAAAATATTTGAAAATTTTTGGTGAAAGTCCCATATTTTTTGGATCAAT
Organism: Lathyrus oleraceus; assembly: GCF_024323335.1. Lineage (NCBI taxonomy): Eukaryota > Viridiplantae > Streptophyta > Magnoliopsida > Fabales > Fabaceae > Lathyrus > Lathyrus oleraceus. The sequence continues at coordinate 169,682,793 of NC_066579.1, read as the reverse complement.
ATTGAATTTAATATGAATTATTGAAGAAAATGCAATTAAAACAATATTTCAGAAAATCTAAATTACGTGGACCATCAAATCTCCCTCATTAATTGAGGTGGCAAATCTGATGGTCCCTAGCGCGCGTTCTGATAACACGAAATTATATCACATTTTAGGACTTAATTCAATTAAATTATATTATTATTTACTTTAATTTATTTCATTTTATCAGATATTACGCGGTATTTCCTTTCTATTTATCTCAGGTATCTATTTGAAGCAAAAGTAAAAAAAGGAAGAAAAGGAGGTGCAAAAAGAAGTTTCTGGAAACAAATAGCAAAAGCCAAGCCCAGCCCAAAGAAGGCACAGGCGTTGTGCCTGTGACGAGCGTCACAGAGGTTGTGACGAGCGTCACAGAGGTTGTGACGAGCGTCACGCTATATGCACTTGTGTGACGAGCGTCACACATGGTGTGACGGACGTCACACCATTCTCCTATATTTGAGGCACAAGGGACGCTTCAGAGACGTTGAGAGAGAGTTGAGCCCTATTTCCACGCCCAACTATTCTGCACGTTGAAGACTTTTGACGCGGAAGCAGTTGTAGGAGGTAGCATATAAATAGTAGCTTTTTGGAAAGCTAAGGGTTCCACGCTTTTTCCAGATTTTTGCCGTTTTCGCATTTTTTCTTCTTCCAGCAGCTTAGGCATATTTTTACAGTATTACTTTGATAAAACTTTTATATTGTTTTCCTTTTGCAATTCTATTTTCTTTTCTAGCTCTTAATTAATTTTTCGCACAATAGTTTCTACACCGGAAACTATTGTGTACCTTTTACCGGATCTAACCTTACGTTAGAATCTAGTTTTTTTTTATTCCTTCGTTTTATTTTTCTGCCTGATTGAAGAACTCAAGAACAAATCCAACCAGTCTGTGGTGGAGTGTTCAAGACTGCTGTTTAATTATTCAGGTTCTATATTTATTTGTTGAATTTATATATGCTTGTTTTTACTATTAATTTATACTGTTTGCCTGCGATGAGTCTGTTTATGCATTATGTTTATTTAAGTCTGTTTAGCATGTCTGGATAATTTATTTAGGTATCGGTATGTAAAGTAAGCGGAATGAAGGAATCAAAACTAAGTTGGTTTATTTAAGTTTAAAATTAAAATCACTCTTTTTACGGTCTCAATTTACAGGTTTATTAACAAAGTTTTTGTATGAAAGTAAAAGACATAAAGAAGTTAAAATCAATAGAGCGAGAGTTTGAGGTTTTGACTGGACAGTGTAAATTGGACATTAATTCTAGATCAGGGCGAGAGCAATTTTTAGAGTTAATTAAATTCTAACCTTTTTCAAAAAGTATTTTTAAAGATTGAATATGAGGGCGAGAGTTAAGCATTTGAGTTTAATTATATAACCTAAGTCAACAGAGCGAGAGTTTGAGATAAGGGTGTTTAAACGATTAGTGTTTTCTTAAAAAGAGTTTCTACGGATTCTATTGTTTTCAAAAAGTGGTTTTTGACTTAACTATAAGTGACAGCTACGTTAATATAAAATCATAGTTTATTCGACAGAGCGAGAGTTTGAGATAAAACTTTTAACCAATAGCGTCAACTGAAAAGATTTACTTTAAAACCAAGAAACCAATAAAGAATTGATTCCCTAATTACGACGAACTACATACCGATATCCGCTTTATTGATATTTAATCTAGAATTTAGTTTAGTTTTAGCCTTTTCCCCCAAAAATCAAAGTATTGCCTGCCTTAGCTTTACGAAGTAACCTTAGATAACGGTATATCGATTCATAAGTCCATGTGGGATCGATATCTTTTAAAACTACACGATAGAACTGTGCACTTGCAGTTTGTACCCCAATTCGACTCATAAAGTCGAGCGATCAAGTTTTTGGCGCCGTTGCCGGGGACTTTTATTTAGTCGATATCGTAATTCTCCTAATACGCTGTAGAGACTAAGGCTTTTCTTTTTCTTTTCTTTCTTTCGTTGATTTGTATGCCACGCACTTGCTCTCAAGGCGAACCGCTCTACTTACGAATCAACGATATCGAACTATATCTCCGAGTCTTACGACGAATTCGGGAATATCGTGCTGCGAACAATCTCCCTCCTGTAGAACTTCCTGATTTCAAAAATATTTTCCCTTCGATACCCGAGATGGCAGAACCAGCTCGTGCTCTTAGAGATTACGCCGCTCCATCGCAAGATGAACCGCATTCAAGTATTGCTCCACCCGCAATCGAAGCAAACAACTTTGAACTCAAACCTTCACTGTTGCAGGCAGTGCAACACAACCAATTCTCTGGGAATCCTACTGAGGATCCTAACCTTCATTTATCCGTATTTGTCCAATACGCTGATACTGTTAAAGCTAATGGTGTCACTTCAGAGGCAATTCGACTTCGTCTTTTTCCTTTCTCACTAAGAGATAGCGCTAGAAGATGGCTTCAATCTCTTCCTTCCAACTCAGTCACCAAATGGAACGAGTTGAAGAAAGTTTTTCTTGCTCGATATTTTCCGCCAAGCAAAACAACTATGTTAAGAGCCCAAATAATTGGATTTAAACAGAAAGATAACGAGTCTCTTTTCGAAGCATGGGAAAGATACAAAGACATGATGAGACTTTGTCCACACCATGGTTTAGAAGACTGGTTAGTAATTCATACATTCTATAATGGTCTCCTGTACAACACAAGGTTAACAATAGATGCCGCCGCAGGTGGTGCGCTAATGAACAAACCTTATGCTGACGCTTACCAACTTATCGAAAGCATGGCTCAAAACCACTATCAGTGGGGAACCGAACGAACAATGGTGGAAAAACCTCAAACGAAAACTGGCATGTACGAGATAAGTAACCTTGATCATGTTAATGCAAAAGTGGATGCTCTGGTCCAGAAAATTGAAAGTTTAAATGTATCACCTCCAGCCACAGTAGTTGCCATAACTCAGAATTGCGAAGTCTGTGGAATCCAAGGTCACACTCTTGCAGATTGTCAACTCCTAACAGGAATCCAAGCGGAGCAAGTAAACTATGCTCAAGGAAGCCCCTATTCACATACCTATAACTCAAATTGGAAGAATCATCCAAATTTTTCATATAAGAGTAATAATGCTCTATACGCACCTGGACAATCTCCAAATCAAGCCCCAGCTATACCTCCGGGATATCAGAAGCCGACCCCATCTACATCTAACAATAACGCCCCTAGGAAATCCAACTTGGAAATCATGATGGAAAACTTTATAGCTTCTCAACAGCAAACCAATAAAGATTTCTTAAACCAGAATGTACACACTGGCGAACAAATTAAACAACTAGCAAGTAAAGTAGATGCCCTAGCTACTCATAACAAAATGCTGGAAACGCAAATATCACAAGTAGCTCAACAACAAGCGCCTACTTCTGCCCCAACTGGTACATTTCCTGGCCAACCCCAACCTAACCCAAGAAGCCACGCTCATGCAATTATACTGAGAAGTGGAACGGAAGTGGAAGGACCGTCTGACCCAAGGATAGAAAACCAAAACTCTGAAAGGTCAACTGAGGAAAGTGAACCTAAGGAAAAGGCAGAGAGTAATAAGGAAACCGTAGAAAAGAAGGAACCTTATGTACCTCCACCACCTTATAAACCACCTATCCCTTACCCTCAAAGGCTTGTTAAAACCAAAGATGCGGGCCAATTTAAAAAATTTGTCGACCTACTAAAACAATTAAACGTCACTATTCCGTTTACAGAAGCTATTACGCAGATGCCCTCATATGCCAAGTTTTTAAAAGAAATTCTTTCTAATAAAAGAAAACTTGAAGATAGCGAAACCGTTACACTTACTGCTGAATGTAGTGCTATAATACAGAATATGCCTCCTAAACTTAAAGACCTAGGTAGTTTCTCTATACCCTGTCACATAGGAAAATTTGTCATTGACAAAGCCTTATGCGATTTAGGAGCCGGTATTAGTGTTATGCCTTTATCCATATGCAAGAGACTTGAAATGGGAGAATTAAGACCAACTAAAATGTATGTGAAACTAGCAGATCGTTCCGTAAAATATCCTGTAGGAATTCTTGAAAACGTTCTAGTGCGCATAGGTCAATTCTACATTCCAACTGATTTTATAATTATGGATATTAGAGAAGATGAAGTTACGCCCATTATACTGGGAAGACCGTTCTTAGCAACCGTCGGTGCAATCATAGACGTAAAACGAGGACGACTCACTTTCGAAGTAGGAGAAGAGAAAATTGAGTTCATTCTTTCCCAATTTTTGAAAGCACCTGCAATAGAAGATACATGTTATTTCATGGATATCATCGATGAATGCATAAAAGAAACGGAGTTAGAAAAAGACAAATCATATGACTACCTTGTAGAAGACAAACTTAACCAATGTTTAGCAATAACACCGGACCCTACGCAATGCCTCAAGAAACCAACCTTAGACCTGAAAACACTTCCCAAGAATCTGAGATATGAATTCCTAGACTTAGAGCTTGAACGACCAGTGATAGTTAATGCTGACCTAGGAAGACTCGAAACAGAAAAACTCCTGCATATCTTAAGAAAATATCCAACCGCACTAGGTTACAACATCACCGATCTTAAAGGAATAAGTCCTTCTATTTGTATGCATCGCATCATGTTAGAAGAAGACTGTAAAACTTCTAGGGAACACCAGAGAAGACTAAACCCGATCCTAAGTGAGGTAGTGAAGAAGGAAATAACCAAGTTATTAGAGGCAGGTATCATATATCCTATATCTGATAGCAAATGGGTTAGTCCTGTACACGTAGTACCAAAGAAAGGAGGTATAACAGTCATTGAAAATGAAAAAGGAGAAACTATAACCAAACGAATCGAATCGGGATGGAGAATGTGCATTGACTATAGGAAACTAAACAAAGCAACCCGAAAAGATCATTTCCCTTTACCATTCATTGACCAGATGTTAGAACGATTAGTAAAACATTCACATTTCTGCTATCTAGACGGTTACTCAGGTTTCTTTCAAATACCAATTCATCCTGATGACCAAGAAAAGACAATGTTCACGTGCCCTTTTGGTACCTTCGCTTATAGACGAATGCCGTTTGGCTTGAGTAATGCTCCTGCAACTTTCCAAAGATGCATGATGGCAATATTCGCCGATTTTCTAGAAAACATCATGGAAGTATTTATGGATGACTTTTCCGTATGCGGACAAAGCTTTGAAGAATGTCTTGAAAACCTAGAGAAAGTTCTAGAGCGATGTGTAAAAGTAAACCTAGTACTTAATTGGGAAAAATGCCACTTTATGGTACAAGAAGGAATTGTTTTAGGACACATCATCTCAAATAGAGGAATTGAAGTAGACAAGGCCAAAATAGAGGTAATCGAAAACCTTCAACCTCCGAAGACTGTGAGAGAAGTACGAAGCTTCTTAGGTCATGCCGGTTTTTACCGACGATTCATTAAAGACTTCTCTAAAATAACTAAACCGTTGACCAGATTATTGATGAAAGATGCTGAATTCATATTCGACAATAAATGTTTAGAAGCATTTCAAACGCTTAAACAAGCACTGATCTCCGCACCCATAATGCAGACACCAGATTGGAATGAACCATTCGAAATAATGTGTGATGCCAGCGATTACGCTGTAGGTGCTGTTTTAGGACAACGAAAAGATAAAAAGCTTCATGTTATATATTACGCAAGTAGAACTCTAGATGAAGCACAGATGAATTACGCCACAACCGACAAAGAACTTCTAGCAGTAGTGTTTGCGCTAGATAAATTTCGTTCTTACTTAGTCGGAGCCAAAATAATCATCTACACTGACCACGCTGCTATCAAATACCTCTTAACTAAAAAGGATGCAAAACCTAGACTCCTAAGGTGGATCCTGTTACTACAAGAGTTCAATTTGGAAATCAAAGACAAGAAAGGAACTGAAAACGTAGTAGCAGATCACCTCTCTAGACTTGAGAACCTTGAACCGGAAAGAACAACAATTAACGATGATTTCTCGTACGATAAGCTTATAGCTACTTTAGAAGAAAACAACGCTGATAAATAGGTAGAAACTACCTTAGCAATATCTGTTACACCGTGGTACGCTGACCTCGTCAATTATTTAGCTGCCGGAATAGTTCCACCTACCTTATCGTACCAGCAAAAGAAACGATTCTTCTATGAAATAAAACATTATTACTGGGATGACCCCTTACTTTTTAAAAGAGGTCCCGATGGTATTTTCTGTCGGTGTATACCCGAAGAAGAGGTAGAAAGTATAATCCAACACTGTCACTCCGCTCCTTATGGTGGACACGCAAGTACATCCAAGACCCGCTCTAAAATCCTACAAGCCGGTTTTTATTGGCCAAGTATATGGAAGGATGTACATGCAACTATTAAGAAATGTGACAGATGTCAACGCACAGGAAACATATCTAGACGTGACGAGATGCCACAAAAGGGCGTTTTGGAAGTCGAGATTTTCGACGTGTGGGGAATAGACTTCATGGGACCTTTTCCATCCTCTTTCGGCAACAAATACATACTCGTGGCAGTTGACTACGTATCAAAATGGATTGAAGCTATAGCTTCCCCAACAAACGACACACGAGTAGTAACTAGACTCTTTAAGAATATAATATTTCCAAGGTTTGGTGTCCCAAGAATAGTTGTAAGTGATGGTGGATCGCATTTCATATCCAAAGTACTCGAAAAACTACTGCTTAAGTATGGCGTAAGACATAGAGTAGCGACACCTTACCACCCTCAAACTAGTGGGCAAGTGGAAGTATCTAATAGAGAAATCAAACAGATATTAGAAAAAACAGTCGCCACTTCAAGGAAAGACTGGTCATTGAAATTACCAGAAGCTTTATGGGCATACCGAACTGCTTACAAAACACCCATAGGGACAACCCCATTTAAGCTAATTTATGGAAAATCCTGTCACCTCCCGGTAGAATTAGAACATAAAGCCTATTGGGCTATTAAAAATCTAAATTTAAACTATAAAGCCGCCGGTGAAAAGAGAATCCTTGATATAAGCGAATTAGAGGAACTCAGAAGAGACGCTTACGAAAATGCCAGAATTTACAAAGAAAGAACAAAACAATGGCATGACAAGCGCATATCAAGGAAAATCTTCAAACAAGGCGATACAGTCCTTTTATTTAACTCCAGACTAAAGTTATTTCCGAAAAAACTACGATCTAGATGGTCAGGTCCTTTTCAAATCACCAATGTTTTTCCCAGTGGAGCAGTAGAAATTAAAGGCAAATCTATGGAACCATTTACCGTAAACGGGCAACGTCTAAAACATTATCACTATGCAGAAAACAATGAAGATTCGCAAGTCTTGCACTTAGACGAAATGCCTCCAGAAATTATAGATTGTAATTGATTGTTTTTATGTCGAGCTTGCGACATTAAACAAAGCGCTTAGTGGGAGACAACCCACAAATTATTTTATTATTTCCTTATTCTATTATTATTATTTTTCTTTTCCTTCCTTAATCATTCTTTTAATTTCTGTTTAGTATTCATTCTTAATTTATTAAAAACTTTTCTCTTCTTTCGGCATTTGGCCAAATCCTGACTAAAACTCTTGTTTTTCTTTTCTCTAGCTAACACTAACCTGATGGGACATATTGATCGCATGGGTATCAAATTCAGAGGAACAGCTCAGAAACAAAAGTTTGAGGAACTAGCCACGAGAGAGATGCTACCTAGCCTGTATGCTGATGACTGGGCAATGACTGCCCTTGGACTAAGACAAAGTGTCATGTATTTGCTGAATCAGATAGGGTGGGAAACCGCTCCTATCCGTAGACAATTTGTCACTTACCGGAGACTGACTCTAGAATTCCTTAGTTCTCTGATCTATCTACCCAGCCATGGAAAAGGAATAAGCAGAGGTTTTATACAGTTCAGAATGTTTAACATGTAGTACCAATTTAATATTCAAGATTTTACCAACCTTTTAGGCTTCCCTACATCCTTTGACACATTCACAGTGAGCCAAGAGGAACTTTTTGAATATAGAGAACTTGAACACTTTTGGGGTAACTTGACTGGAAATGATGATCCCGAGGAACATGAGTTTCTCTCTGGAAACATACATAACCCGGCCTTCCGTTATTTCCATAAGATCCTGACCAACACCTTATTTGGGAAGAAGCCAAACAGTACCACAGTTTCACGTGATGAACTCTTCATCATATTTTGTGCTTCTCAGAACCGTCCAGTAAACGGTGCCACTTTTATGTTAGCAAATTTGGACCACCTTATCCAAGATGAGCGAGCACCAATCCGAATAGGCGGTTTGATAACTATGATAGGTAACGCTATTGGATTACGTCAGCCTATGCTTGACTTAAGCCCTTTTTGTGGCATTACTACTATGAGTATACCCTTCCTCTTCAACACTTTGTTTATAGCAAACCTAGGGTCTGATGAGTTTGAGCTTATTATTGATAACCAAGTTCTTTGCCTATTCACCATGCCCGATCCTAGGACTAGTGTTCATAACCGCAACAACTGGCTCTACAACCTGAACGAAACCCCCTCTCCTGCTAGATCCACTGAATCCATCCAGGACTATGAGATTTGTGATGACTATGAGATTTATGATGACCATATTTCTTATGCAGAATCAGATCCTCAGACACCATCTGGATATCATGATATTGATCCTCCTCCTCAACCTGCTCAGCCTGAAGAATCGGCAATACCCGAGCTTAGACATCATATGCCCGGGACTGATTATAACACTGCCATGGAAGCTTTGATGTCAGAACAAGATGCCCTCAGAGAAGAATTCACTAGCCTTAGGCACGAATTTCTGGGATACATGAACAGTATGACAAACCAGTTTCACGAGTTGCTACACCGTGTTAACTCCTTTGCTCCTCCGGCCAGAGATCGTGCAGATGGATATAATTTATTTATTTTTCTTAGTTATTTAGTCTTAAGCTAGATTAATTATTTAATGTTATTTCAAATTATATTCGTATTTGTTTCTCTTTCGCACTTTTTGTTTTTCTCCTTGTTACATTATGATTATTTTATTGAAGCTATTTATTCATTTTATTATGTAATATCTGCTCTCTACTTTTGTTGCCTACATGACTTATTAAAGAAAAATATATTTATGCACTACTATGCAAAGTAGAATAGCATGCAAGAGAAATTAATTAGAAAAATAAAATATTCAAAAGCAAAACAAAATAATAAAAATAAATATATTGCCAAAGTAACTATGAAGAACGCTAGCTGAAGCCTTGCCAAAAAGACTGTGTGGCGAGCGTCACACAACCTATGACGGACGACACGCCAAGTACTTGTGACGCCCGTCATGCATCTGTAACGAGCGTAACACCCTCCAGACTAGGTGAACGTTACAGTGCCGTTGGAGACGAACGTTACACCCTTCAACTTTTTATCTTCCCCATTTATTCACATTTACCCACATTTATTTACTTTTCAACCACCTCCTTTCCAATTTCCAAATTTTTTCCTATAAATACCCACCAAACCTCCCTTCATTCACCACAAACCATTCTCTAATATCAAATACATTTCCTTTCTTTCCAAATTACTCCTTCAAATTCATTCGTCACTATGGCGGAAAACCAGAATTTCGGAAATATCATCTTCCGATCCGAAGATGAAAATTATCAAAGGGAGCAATTCGAGCGTTTCCAACAGCGAGGCGTCGTCTCCACCAGGTATCCTGATTTAACTTGTTTACAACAATAAGGATTACTCCAAGGTATCGAGTGGATGCTCCGCCTTGCCGACTTAACCTTCCTTTGCACTCATAATCAACCCACCTACCCCTCCCTAACCTTAGAATTCTTAAGTTCATACGAATACACCACTCCCGCCGGTGAAGACGAATTTTTAACCGGTACCGCAACCTTCCGTATGTTCAACACCGAGTACTCCTTAACCCAAAACCAATTGAGTACCATGCTACAATTTCCCATAGAAGGTCAGGTACATCCCAGAATACCTCCTAACTCAAACTGGAACACAGTTGCCGTTTTCGATCTTTTCAAGCGAATATCCGGTATAGATGCCAACAACTGGGAAGAGCTCCTTCTTTCCCACATACATAACCCAACTATCTGGTACTTTATCCGCATCTTGCAAAACACCGTTTTTGGAAGACCGAACAACAGCAAGGTCAACTCAAAGGAGTTATTCTTCCTCCATTGCGTCTTCGAACCGGATACTAAGGTAAACACCGCCTCCTTTCTATTTCATCATATCCGCACCTTATGTGCTAGAGGCCGGCAACCTTTTATAATTGGTGGATTAATCAGCACCATAGCACTTGGCTTAAACCTAGGGGACCGACTCCAAACTTTAGAATCTTTACCTCCCCTATTTATGGATATAGGCTACTGTCGGTCCAGCCGCCTAATAAAGAACCGAATCGGCGGAAAATATTACCTTATGGTGAATAACCAGACCGTCCCAAGCGTTGTTCTCCCCAACATTTCCCTAACAGATGTCACCAATCCCAACCGCCACCTCTATGATCTGAATGCTCCCGAAGCTACCGAGCCTTCGCATACGAACCCGATTGCAGACGAGTTTGAAGAAATGGAGCAAGGTGATCATGCTCCTGCACAACAATCAGTTCCGCTCAACCTTTCCGATAATGCAACTGGCCCATCCTCACAACGTCGTCGACGAAGAAGACCTGCAACCAACGACGACATCATGGATGCTATTGATGGTATGTGTAGCACCTCAAATTTGCACCTATAATTGTACATACCATTTCATATTAGGTCATAGCATATCATAATCCATTGCATAGCATTTGCATTGTCCCCAGTTGCCTCAAGAGCAATCAAGCAAGAATTAGGTCAAACTGATCAGGAGATCAGTCAACCAATCAAGCAAAGGTATTTCTCAAGGAATCAAAGCCCTAGGGTTTGTCCAACAAGTTCACATGACTTGGAGGTCCATTTGAAGAGTTTAAGTCAAGGGTTGGATGTTCAGAAGCCAGCAGTTCATGCAAAGCCAGGCAGAAAACCCTAAACAGTCAACAATCAGTCAAAGCAGTGGATGGTGGCCATTCTTGTGGAATTTGGGCACCATGGTCAATAATCAAGAGGTCATATGTCTTGGGACATCAGTTGAAGTCAAAGTCTCAAGGAATTAGGGTTTGGAATTCATCAGAAGTGCACAGTCAGTCCAAAACCCTAGAAAAGTCAACGTTGGTCAACTGTGGTTGATTTTATGGTTTTGATGGATGGAAATGGTTTGAGAGAGCTTATTCATGTCCTAATAGACCTCATGTGTCATGGCAATCAACATCATTGAAGAATTTGAAGCCAATCAGAAATTTTCCAGAAATAGAAAGTGGACCTGTAATTTCAACTGCCAAAAATGGAAACTTCTTGATCTTAAACTTACATCATGATACAAGCTCCAAATGAATTTTTGCCCAACATGAAAGTTGAATATCTTGTTCTCCCATTTTCAAAAAGTCCAAGAACTCTTAAATCCCATGCATGGTTGTCAAGATATGATCAATTCAATTTCAAAAATTTGTGAACTTCAAAGAGGCATATCTCTCAAACCATAAGGCCAAATTTGGTGGGGTTTTTTCCTACAAACCACATTTTTCATCCTCTTTACAAAAATATAAATTTCATGTCCTAAAACCTTGCCAATCAAAATGGCATTTTTTGACCTATTTCATTTAAAATCAAGTTTGACCCAAAGTTGACTTTCTTGTTTCTTTGACTTTTCTTAATTTGGCCAATTTGGAAATGTGTTAAATCATATTTGTGACTTGTTCCAAGCCTTAAACCATGTTCATTTCACCATTACATCACCATTATGGACCAAATTGCAAAATTGACCAAATGTGCAAAATGACTTCAAACAAGCAAGGCAAGCTAGCATTTCACAAGCAGACCACAAACAGCAAATTATTGGTCTTTTGCAGCCTTGCCAAGCCCATTTTCGTGTACAGTTTACACCTCCAAATTCCACTTGACCAAACATTAGCAAAATTGCAAATCATCTTATTAACACTAAACCAACTTACCATTTGGTTAGTAGATGTTAAACAGCACATATAAGTGCTTTTTTCTGCTGATTGGAACCCTAGCCACCATCTAAAAGCACACAGAAATTTCATTCTCCTCTCTCTTGCATCTTGGCATTTTTGCTCGATATTGGGAAAATCATCAAAGCACACAAGCAACTCTTGCTTCCTTCACTACTTGGACAACATATTGAGCACACTTTTACCACCAAATCGCAGCTGGAACCCCATCCACGAGCTCTGTTTTCTTCAAACCTTTCCAATGGCAGAAGTTGATCTGTTCATTTCCAAGCAAGATTGAGCTATACAACCTCAAGGACCCTTCATTCTAAACCACGAGGAAGACTTGTTTAAGCTTGCATCACTCCAAACAGCACTGTTGCACGATTTTCTCCAACCCAAGTGAGTTCCTCGACTTCATTATTTTCTCAAATCTTGCTACAAGTCATGTAGGTCTTACTTGGTAGGTTGATTTAAGCCTTGAATCATGTCAAACGGATGACTATGCTGTGAGATACATGGATTTCCATTTTTGTGCTTAAATGCGTTTTCAGTCATTTAGCTCTGTTGATGATGGTTACATGAAAACTATGTGTAGAATATGCATGCTGGAGTTTAGATGTGTTGATTACCACGCTTGATTTCATTTTCTGGATTTCGATTATTTTTTCATGTTTAAATGAAGTTATGCTGTTCATGTGGAAACCTTAGTGCATTTCCCAGGATTCTCCTTTGATTATGTGTGTTTGTTGTTAGTTAATGTTGCCTGATGATGATGTTACATGGCCATGCTTGTTTCTTGATGTTGAATACATGATGTTCACGTTTGATGATTGATTGAGGAGTGTTGGAGATGATGAATCGTGTTGCTGCATAAGCCAAACCCTAAATACATGAATTCTGCCCAGAATCTCGAATGCTATTGGCTGTTGTTGCCCATTTTACTGTTTTATTGAGGGAGAGCCAATCAGCTTATTTCGTTTGGCCCTCCAAAACACAGCCGTTTTGATAAGTGATAGTTAGAATTGCAAAAATGCCATCGGTCAACTTATGTTGACTTGCCATGCTTTGCTTTTGTTCATGTTTCATCCAAATATTTACCAATCTTCCATAATTCATATTTCACTCAAATCAAATCCAAAAATCATGAAACTTTTTCCATCATTTTCACAAGAGTGTCTAGTATTTGATTTTGATTTTTAATAAATTTTTCATTGGCTGGATTTTTATTGATAATTGTTTTCCCAACATGTATGCATAAATGATACATCTTACCATTTCTTTTGTGAAATACTCATGTTGCATCCAATAAGCTTGAAATTTTTTATGGAGAAACTAGACACATTGACCTTTGTTTTGGTATAAAGTTTGTGGATTTCCAATTTGTGGTTTGCTGGATATGATTTTTTGAAGTCATGTGTTACATTTGTTGCTATACCATGATCATGCATTTTCCCTAATTTTGTTCACATGCTTCCCTACATCCAATTGACCCCATTTTTTGCATGAATGATCCTTTGTATGTATAATTCATGTATGAATTTTCTTGGAATTTATCTTGCTGTTTTCCATTTGATTGTGAATTTTCTTCCATGCTTGGTCACTTGTTGACTTTTTGTGCTATACATTGCCAAATCTTTTGGGAAATTCTCATAACATATCACATGATCATGAAATTCCATATGTGATAACTAGACATCTCAAGCTTTGCATTGGTGTTAATCTCATTCATTTCTCATCTGTTTTCATTTTGATATGATTTTTTGAAGTTGACCCATGCTTGTTGACTTTCTTTGTACATGCTTGAACTTGGTTTGACTTCATGATTTTAGTTGACTGCTTTCCTCTCATCCAAATGCCATGAAATTTTACATGTCTACCATGTTAGATGTTAGGATTGAGTGTGATTTATTTGATGATTTTTGAGATTGTTTAGGTTGACTTTTAATGCAAGTCATTCTGTTGACTTTTGTATGCTTTCCTTTGCCTTACTTTGACTTCAAATGTTCATGAAATGATCATAATGCATAATTTGAATGTGGGCCCAATTGTGATTGCTTTCTAATTGGTTGAATTTGACTTTGAGTTGACCTTTCCTTGCTGCCTTGACTTTTTCTTTCATCTTTGACCCTAGGCTAGCCCTAGTGGTCCTTTGGACTTATGTTGAGTTCATCTGTTTCAGGTTGAGCATAGTGATTCCAAGATCATACCAATTTGATTGATGTTTGTTTGTCTATATTGTGCTAACCTTTTGTTTTGTAGGCTTGACCCATGTGCCTGAGTCTTATGCTTTGCTCAGTTGATCCCCTGTGTTGACTGCTTGCCATTTCTTTGTGATTTAAACTTTTGAACTGTTTGCTGATTGTTTTGACTTTTTCAGGTACTTTAGTTGCTTAAGTTCTCTGAACTTGCTTGCTTTGCTATTTAGCATTTGCTTTGAGGTATAATCTCTTTTACTTCATGTAGTCTGGAGTCCCGGCTTGTTATTTTGGCCGGGCAAACTGTCTGAAGTCCTCCTTAAGAGGCAATGCCTATGTATGTTTACTTTGTCCCTGTACAGAGTCAAAGACCTCCTAAGTGAAGAGGCAATTGGTGGAAGGTAGGGATATGCAGTCTATCCCCCACTATTCAGTGTGTCTTCTGTCTTGCTCACACCACTGTGTTGATGCATTTCAGATAAAAACCCAAGATCTTGTGCAATTGCACAGTTGAGTCAGTTTTAAATGTGTAGAAGGGTTCCCACTTTCTGAACCCACACATTCTTGTCAAATGCTCTCCCAGGCCAGGGATAGAAGCAATGAGGCACACCCCTCATCTCCTTTCATCTGCTTCACCTTAGCCCCTCAATGGCAAGGTTAAGAGCAACACTTACCCTATTCCAGTTGGCCCTAGTGCCTAACCTTTTGCTTGAGCCTCTTGTATGCATATAGAGTGTGTTTCCTGTGATTGCCTGTTTGCTTTGCCTCTTTAGGTTAGTTTGGACTTGCCCTGGTGCAAGGTAGGTTGTGCTTGACTTGCTTCCTGTGCAAGTCAAGTCTGTGTGGCTTAACCCTTGTGTGAGCCATGCTTAGAGTTGTCCGGCCGAACTACGGCAACTCTGATTCTCATGTTCAGATGAGATACGTAGGCACGAGACGCGATGTCTTAACGAGTTTGACTAACAACTAATCCTTGCTTGCTTTCGCCCTCGTTGCGATCCTTTCTCTCGCCCTCGTTGCGATCGAGACTTTCCCTTTCTCTTGCCCTAGTTGCAATCGAGACCCTTGCTTCCTGTGCAAGCCGTGTCTAGGATAGGTTGGCCCTTGTGCCATTTAGCTAGAAACCTTAACTTAGGGTTGACTTTGCATGACAACATCTAGGCTCGAGTCGTAGTCTCCCTAGTGTTGTGTCTCCCTCTGTTATCTGGTTAGGCTAGATCCTTGTCCCTGCGTAGGGGAACTACATCGCCCTGATCTTCACACCAGATGAAGTATGTAGGCAGGAGATTGAGCTGATCTCTCCGGGCGCCCTTTTTCTTTTTGTGTGTGTTGTCTGACCTTTGCTAAGCTCGAGTCCTCGTACTCCTTAGCATTTGCTGTCTGTCTGTTTGTGTGTTTGACAGTGGTAGGCTGAGTCCCCGACTCCCTATTTATCTGTTGTGTGTTTTAGGTTCGGATGCTGATGTAAGTCCAGCGATTGGCATTCAGGCTCCACGTTTGCCTGTGTTTTGTTTGTTTGTGTGCGTGTCAGCCGAGCTACGAATGCTCTGATTCTTCTCTCGTCCGAGAAGATACGTATGCATAGGATGCGATATCCTAGCGAGCATGTGTCGTTTCCCCAGTCCGAACTACTTCGACTCTGATGTCTATGCCTGATAGACTAAGTAGGCCCAGGATGCGACATCCTGCCGAGTCAGTTTCAGTCAGTCTCTTTTGTCTCTTTCAGCCAGTGTGTGTGAGTTTGAGCAGTGTTTTAGCAACCATATTCCTTCCTTTTGTGCGTGGATCCCGTAGAGTACTACGGATGCGTAGGGGGCCTAATACCTTCCCTTCGCATAACCGACTCCCGAACCCATCCTCTTTGGTCGCGAGACCATGTTCTTTCCTAGGTTTACTTCGAGCGTTTCCTTTCCCTCTTTTGGGATAAATAACGCACGGTGGCGGCTCTGTTGTTTCTTTCTTTTCCCGCCGGTTTTTCGCGCGATGCGACAGCTGGCGACTCTGCTGGGGATCTAGAGAAGTTGACCTGTGCTGGTCCATCTTCCCTAAGCGAGTCTCTCCTAGCGCTCTCTAGGTTAGGGTTTTGGTTGCTATTTGCTGTTATTTATTGCATTCATTGTATATATGTACATTTACTGTTTGCATTTATTGTGTGCATTACTGTTTGCATTTATTCATATTCATTTGCTGGTTGTCTGTTTTCTCTGTGTGGGGGGGGAGTCAGTTGAGGTAAAAGGTCCAATACCCAGACCATGAGTGAAAATCTAGGATGATTAGGAATAGAGTGATTCATGGGAAGCGGGTGGTATGGCGCCACTTAGCGGAACATTGATATCACGAGCAGTTCAGACCCTGGTGGGATACTGTCGTTACATACTTCGGGTGTGTATATGATAGTATTTCTGCGAAAGGTTATTTATACTGCGTTTCTCTCAGCTTTACCCTGGCCTAGACTACACCCGTGAGTGGGGAAGGGTTGATTTTAACAGGTACAGTTGGTGACTCCTGGTACTGATGGTGACTACGAGTTATATTTCTGGACGCCGGAGGTTTGACCCTGGTATTGATCAGAGGGTTCCGTTTATTTCGGATCCCTGGGCTGAATTTGAGGGTACTCGCTCAGATGGCGACTCAGTTCTCCAGACATGGGTTCACATGCCAGCTCCTCAGATGACTTTGGGGTTTCAGATGGTTCCTCAGATGCCAGTTCCTGCCAGTCTTGGCGCCATCATTTGCATCATAGCATATTTATTTTCCAAAAAAAAAATAGTAATGCATGAAAAAGTTAACTCGCATACGCATATCCTTTTCAGGATCGTTCATGATAAAATAGCATCCGCATCATGCATATCATGCATATATCATTCTTGCATTACAGACATGTTTGGGGACAAGACTTCTCACTTCGGTTCTTGACTGAGACAGGATTGCTGACCGCTGACCGCATCGCCACTCAACCAGACTCAATCATCAGAAGATTATGGACCAGGTTCAAGCAGAATTGGCCGAGATGAGGGCAAACATGGCCCAGTTCATAGCAACGATGCAAGGGGTAGTTCAGGGGCAAGAGGAGCTGCGTGCCTTAGCCCAGAGACTGGAAGCCGTGATTCCACCAGTCCGCCGTACTCCACCAGTGGATGTACCCGTTCATGAGAATGCTGATGTCGCTATTCTCGTCGATGATTATGCCGTGGGTGATGAATTGAAGGGGATCAGAATCAGTGAACAGCCTCTTGCTGCAGAGACTGTTAATGTCAGAGCAACCCGCGCTCCGGTTCGCCATCCTGGCTCTTCAAATTCTTCCGGTTCTAAGAAGCCATCCTCCGGGGCACCCAAAAGGGGAGAAAGTGAAACAAATGCTGTGCACCGTCGGAGGAGTGCAAACAGAGGACCATGTCGGCAAGTTGCTGCTGTGACTATTCCAGCAACTCAAATTCAACAGCAACAGAGAAGACCAGCTCAGCAGCATCAGCGTCAGCAACATCGTCCTCAGCAGCAGGCTTCTCAACCTCACAATGGTAATCAAGCTGGTACAAGTAATGAGAGGAAGAAGATCATTTTTGATCCAATCCCCACGTCCTACGCCGAACTGTATCCCTCTCTGTTAGAGCGGAACTTGATTACGCCCAGAGACCCGCCGCCCATACCTGTCAACCCTCGGTGGTGGTATAGGCCTGAACAGCATTGTGTGTATCATTCGGGTGCTCCTGGTCATGATGTATATAGCTGCTTTCAGCTGAAGGTGAAGGTTCAAGACCTTGTGAGGTCAGGTATTCTGATCTTGGAAGACTTAGGTCCCAATGCTAATCAAGTTTGAAGATAACAAGTCCTGGGCTGGCGCCGACTTTTTCTTCAGAAGGGTTGTTCAGAAACCAGAAGCTGCTGATGCAAGAAATACTGACAGTTGTCGTCCCCGATGGGATCTATCACAATTGGGTCACTGTGGGCGTTCCTACAGTTGTTCATAAGTCAGAGTAGCAATCACTTTGTTTAAAAACCCTTCTCCCATGCCAAAAGGAGAAGTGATGACATTGTTGGCAACATTTTGTGCAATGATATTTTCATTCAAATAATTCATGTTAAAACATTTGTTTTTCCAATTGTTTTCCCTTTTCATTTTTGCATGAAATTGGTGATCACAAAAAACCTTAAAAAACAAGAATAAAAGCAATCTTTTCATCTGCATAACGATTGTCTTGTTTGATTTTTTCAAAAAGCTTTTCATATCAAAATCATTATGCAGGTTGTTTCTTAAACCCATTGAACATAATGATCGGACGTCATCTCCCAATTTTGAATTCCCTGTATTCGAAGCGGACGAAGATGATGTTGAAGGGATTCCTGACGAGATTTCCCGACTTCTTGAGCAAGAAAAGAAGATCACTCAGCTGCATCTCAAGAATCAGCAGAACAGCCAACTGGGGCATCAAAAAAAAGAAAGTAAAAAAAAAAAAGAGAAAAGAGAGGGTGCAAAATCAAAAGAAATCAAAAAAAAAAAAAAAAGAGAAATCAATCAAATCAAAAAAAAATCAAAAGAAAGAAAAACAAAAAATAGCACCCTCAAAGTCCCAAGTTGGCTGATGCTGAATTCAATCGAAAGGAAGAGATCAACTGCCATGTGTCATGGTCAGTCATATCAGCAGAGAGTGAAAAAGCATTCAACAAGAAGGTCAAGCCTCGTGTGTTCCGAGGGACCTTGTGCTCAAGAAAGTCCTGTCTTTCGTGCCCGATTCCAGGGGCAAGTGGACTCCAAGCTATGAAAGTCCATATGTTTTCAAAAGAGCCTCTTCAGGCAGTGCTTTGACACTTACAGCAATGGATGAAGAAGTTCACTCGTCCTGTGAAATTCGATGCAGTCAAGAAATACTTCGCCTAAAACAAAAAAAAAATCAAAAGCTCGCTAAGTCGAACACCCCAAAGGGCGACTTAGGCAAAAAGGAGCGTCTCGGTGGATTGAAAACCCGAAAGGGCGATCCAGGCAAAAGTTAGAGACATTGAAAGAAAAGAATTCGCATCCCGCTAGATTGAACACCTCACACTGGGGCAATCTAGGCAAAAATTAGGGATTTGGCAAGTAACTGCATCTTGACAAGACTGTGCTCTATATCTGTCATCCGTCAGGGATTCTCGATCCGTCGTCGACTGAAGCTTTGAATACATCGAAAATTCGGAATGGTAGAGGAAAGGTCATTATGTTCAATGTAGCCCTCTCCAATATATATCACCGGTTTCAAATTTGTACAGATCTATGGAGTCTCGCCCTTTGCAGACTACCATTCCATTACATCGATTTGAGCTTTTATCTCATTATTTGCACTCTTATTTGTTTAAACTCAACAGATGTTTTGCATGATTTTAATTGATAAAGTATCATTGTTTTCAAAATAAACAAAAATTTTCAAAAAAATTGTTCTTAAACAAAGCGAACCTTCACAATGAGGGAAGAATACTTAGGAGACCCACAGTGCTCTCCCGAGGGTGGTATGATTACCAACAGGTAAGACAATTGTTCGTATCTCGAGCATGACTGTATCTTTGTCCTGCAGAACCTCGTATGGTCTCTCCTCAGTGAAGTTGCCCGATGCAGTGTTGTTTGAAGTTGTTCATCTTCACGTTCCCGGCAGTACAGATTCTTCCTCCAAGTCCCTGTTAGATCTATTGTGGGGCATCCCCAGTAGAGTGCTGTCTGAGCCTTATCGTGGGGCATCCCCAGCAAGTTTGCTGTTTCGGACATTATTGTGGGGCAGCTCCCCAAGCAGAGCATTTACTGAAGATTTCAACTTTCGCCTCTCCAGCAGAGCAGTCTTCATCTCTCCCCCAACGTGGGTGTTTTTCTTTGAAGATTCAGTATTTGGTAGATCAACATCCCAGTACTATGTCATGCCCTCATATAGATCCCCGAGCGGAGTTGTTGGCATGATGAGCCTTATCAATGCCTATGTATCCTCATCAGAGATCTGGTTGCTCCTTGGTATCTCCGATTTCCAGCACGAGTTGTTGTGGCGCGTACGCCTGAATGTTGAACTCTGTTCTCCGGTCGTGACTGACGATCCCTCCGGAAGCCTCCGGTGGCCTTCCTCCCCTGCAGGATAAGTGTTCCCTGATATCCCAGTCCCTAGTGGATTTTCTTTGCTCTCTGGTGGCTTTGGTTTTCTCTCCGGACGGTTGATTCCCGGACCTGTGTGTTGAGCATGTCTGTTTGTCAGCATTCATCATACATTCATAATGCATAATGCATACATGCATAATCATAGCATTCGGATACTCATGATGCAGCTGTTGCCGTGTATCTTTTGATGGTTGTCTTCTGCTATTTGGTAATACAAATCTCTCCAGTAGATTTTCCTCAAGCAGATGTGGGTGTGTCCGATCTCTCCATGTAGAGTCTACCCCTTAAGCAGAAAGTGTCTATCCTTTCCTTCCATTTCCCCACTGAGATACGTCCTCGTGGATGACGGTTGCTTCCGTTCCCTCCCAACACATTGGGATGGGTTTTCCCTATTGAGTTCTTTCCTCATTAGGATGAGTCTTGTTTCAGTCTGCCTTTTTTGGATCGATCCTGAATTGGCTGTCTTTTGTGCCTCCCTGGGGCATAAATTCATTTTATCCTCAGCGGAATTCTTGTGGCTTCTACCTACAAACCGGTAGTTGTAAGTCCTATCTTTGTGGTTTTCTACCCACTAGCCGGTAGTTGTAAAATCCCACTTTCATCCCATGGCGGAGTTTGTTTGTTGGCCTCTACCTACAAACCGGTAGTTGTAAGTCCTATCTTTGTGGTTTTCTACCCACTAGCTGGTAGTTGTAAAATCCCACTTTCATCCCCTTGGTGGAGTTAACCCTTTGTGCTCATCCCGATGATGACTGGTTACTTTTCCATTGGCTTCTACCTACGAACCGGTAGCTGTAAGTCCTTTCTTTACGGTCTTCTACCCACTAGCTGGTAGTTGTAAATCCTTTTTTCTCACTCTGTCTCTCAGCAGATCGTTTGGCCTCTACCTACAAACCGGTAGTTGTAAGTCCTATCTTTGTGGTTTTCTACCCACTAGCCGGTAGTTGTAAAATCCCACTTTCATCCCCTGGCGGATATTGTTTGTTGGCTTCTACCTACAAACCGATAGTTGTAAGTCCTATCTTTGTGGTTTTCTACCCACTAGCTGGTAGTTGTAAAATCCCACGTTCTCCCCTATCGGAATTAACCCTTTGCGCTCATCCCGATGATGACTGGTTACTTTTCCGTGGTTTTCTGCCTACAAACCGGTAGATGTAATCCCCCCTTTGTGGTTTTAATGGTCTTTTCCCCTTGGATACTTGCCTTGATCAAGCAGTATTGTCCCCATTGGGTCTTCCCCTGCTTTTGGATATTTGCTCCGAGTTAGCAACTTTATCCTCTTTGGATTGGTCATCTTTGCATACCTAGTCCTGGTACCGATGCCTTTCTTTTCGGTCGATTATTCATCTAACAACCTGCAACCCGGTTATGGATAATCTTCCATGCGAGGTTATTATCTACGTTCTGACGGCTATAGATAATATATCTCATGCGCTCTTTGGTCAATCTTTCGATTGTTATCACCAGCAGAGTAAGATTCGTATTCCCCACGGAATCAGATGTTCATCCTTTAACAAGTTTGCCTTCGCTCTCTTCAGGATGTTTTCGGTCGATTACTCATTTAACAACCTACAACCCGGTTATGGATAATCTTCCATGCGAGTTTATTATCTACGTTTTGACGGCAATAGATAATATGTCTCATGCGCTCTTGGGTCGAAGTCGTCCTCCCCAGCCGAGTAAGATTCATTTTCCTTGTGGAATCGAATGTCCATCCTCTAACAAGACTGCTTTTCTAAGCCCTTTTCAGGATGTTGAGTGTTTTGGAAAACATAAACCAATTCACGTTTTGGTCGGTCACCCGTTTCATACCTACAACTCGGTATTCTTGGTGTTCCTTCCTGTTTGCTCGCTGTCGTGACCTTGATCCCCAGTGAGACCCCCTGCAAGTGTTCAGCCTTGCCCTGTCATCTTGTGGATGTCAGTATCCCGTCAGCACCCGCGTGTGTTGTTTCTTTGGTGTCGGTAAACACCATCCGTCGGTGATTTCCAGTCATGCGTAAGTGTCTGGTCTTCTTTGGTGTCGGTAAACACCATCCGTCGGTGATTCCCAGTCATGCGTAAGTGTCTGGTCTTCTTTGGTGTCGGTAAACACCATCCTTCGGTGATTTCCAGTCATGCGTAAGTGTCTGGTTTTCTTTTGATGTCGGTAAACATCCTATTTCGATGTTCATAACGTCGCCCTCCCTTCCCTAGTGAAATTCTCCTCCTCTCCGTTGGTGTCGATAAACGTGAGTCTCCCTTTCGTCCTATGACGTCTGGTTGAAATTTTCCTCCTCTCCGTTGGTGTCGATAAACGTGAGTCTCCCTTTCGTCCTATGACGTCTGGCTGAGTTTTCCTCCTCTCCGTTGGTGTCGATAAACGTGAGTCTCCCTTTCGTCCTATGACGTCTGGCTGAGTTTTCCTCCTCTCCGTTGGTGTCGATAAACGTGAGTCTTCCTATTCGTCCTATGACGTCTAGTTGTACCTGTCCCCTTGTGGATTTACCTCTCCGTTGGCCTTGGTGAACGTTGAGTGTTTCCTAGATTGTCCGTTGGCATCTAGTTGTGATTTCTTTTCCCATTCATCGTCATTGCGATGTCTGGATGTGGCCGTACCTTTTGAAAAAAAAAAAAAAAAAAAAAAAAAAAAAAAAAAAAACCAGTAATAAGAATCAAATCCCAGTGAACGTTTCCATTGGTGGATCCCAGTCGGTGCAAATTTCTACGGTTCTTAGTATTCAATCCCTGTTTACCCTGAAAGTCTGACAGCCGCTGCTATCATCCGTTCGGGTTCCCAGCTGATTGAATAGGGGCAGCTGTAGCACCTCAAATTTGCACCTATCATTGTACATACCATTTCATATTAGGTCATAGCATATCATAATCCATTGCATAGCATTTGCATTGTCCCCAGTTGCCTCAAGAGCAATCAAGCAAGAATTAGGTCAAACTGATCAGGAGATCAGTCAACCAATCAAGCAAAGGTATTTCTCAAGGAATCAAAGCCCTAGGGTTTGTCCAACAAGTTCACATGACTTGGAGGTCCATTTGAAGAGTTTAAGTCAAGGGTTGGATGTTCAGAAGCCAGCAGTTCATGCAAAGCCAGGCAGAAAACCCTAAACAGTCAACAATCAGTCAAAGCAGTGGATGGTGGCCATTCTTGTGGAATTTGGGCACCATGGTCAATAATCAAGAGGTCATATGTCTTGGGACATCAGTTGAAGTCAAAGTCTCAAGGAATTAGGGTTTGGAATTCATCAGAAGTGCACAGTCAGTCCAAAACCCTAGAAAAGTCAAAGTTGGTCAACTGTGGTTGATTTTATGGTTTTGATGGATGGAAATGGTTTGAGAGAGCTTATTCATGTCCTAATAGACCTCATGTGTCATGGCAATCAACATCATTGAAGAATTTGAAGCCAATCATAAATTTTCCAGAAATAGAAAGTGGACCTGTAATTTCAACTGCCAAAAATGGAAACTTCTTTATCTTAAACTTACATCATGATACAAGCTCCAAATGAATTTTTGCCCAACATGAAAGTTGAAGATCTTGTTCTCCCATTTTCAAAAAGTCCAAGAACTCTTAAATCCCATGCATGGTTGTCAAGATATGATCAATTCAATTTCAAAAATTTGTGAACTTCAAAGAGGCATATCTCTCAAACCATAAGGCCAAATTTGGTGGGGTTTTTTCCTACAAACCACATTTTTCATCCTCTTTCCAAAAATATAAATTTCATGTCCT
Source organism: Lathyrus oleraceus (assembly GCF_024323335.1). Taxonomy (NCBI): domain Eukaryota; kingdom Viridiplantae; phylum Streptophyta; class Magnoliopsida; order Fabales; family Fabaceae; genus Lathyrus; species Lathyrus oleraceus. The sequence continues at coordinate 169,658,689 of NC_066579.1, read as the reverse complement.
AAAACCTTGCCAATCAAAATGGCATTTTTTGACCTATTTCATTTAAAATCAAGTTTGACCCAAAGTTGACTTTCTTGTTTCTTTGACTTTTCTTAATTTGGCCAATTTGGAAATGTGTTAAATCATATTTGTGACTTGTTCCAAGCCTTAAACCATGTTCATTTCACCATTACATCACCATTATGGACCAAATTGCAAAATTGACCAAATGTGCAAAATGACTTCAAACAAGCAAGGCAAGCTAGCATTTCACAAGCAGACCACAAACAGCAAATTGTTGGTCTTTTGCAGCCTTGCCAAGCCCATTTTCGTGTACAGTTTACACCTCCAAATTCCACTTGACCAAACATTAGCAAAATTGCAAATCATCTTATTAACACTAAACCAACTTACCATTTGGTTAGTAGATGTTAAACAGCACATATAAGTGCATTTTTCTGCTGATTGGAACCCTAGCCACCATCTAAAAGCACACAGAAATTTCATTCTCCTCTCTCTTGCATCTTGGCATTTTTGCTCGATATTGGGAAAATCATCAAAGCACACAAGCAACTCTTGCTTCCTTCACTACTTGGACAACATATTGAGCACACTTTTACCACCAAATCGCAGCTGGAACCCCATCCACGAGCTCTGTTTTCTTCAAACCTTTCCAATGGCAGAAGTTGATCTGTTCATTTCCAAGCAAGATTGAGCTATACAACCTCAAGGACCCTTCATTCTAAACCACGAGGAAGACTTGTTTAAGCTTGCATCACTCCAAACAGCACTGTTGCACGATTTTCTCCAACCCAAGTGAGTTCCTCGACTTCATTATTTTCTCAAATCTTGCTACAAGTCATGTAGGTCTTACTTGGTAGGTTGATTTAAGCCTTGAATCATGTCAAACGGATGACTATGCTGTGAGATACATGGATTTCCATTTTTGTGCTTAAATGCGTTTTCAGTCATTTAGCTCTGTTGATGATGGTTACATGAAAACTATGTGTAGAATATGCATGCTGGAGTTTAGATGTGTTGATTACCACGCTTGATTTCATTTTCTGGATTTCGATTATTTTTTCATGTTTAAATGAAGTTATGTTGTTCATGTGGAAACCTTAGTGCATTTCCCAGGATTCTCCTTTGATTATGTGTGTTTGTTGTTAGTTAATGTTGCCTGATGATGATGTTACATGGCCATGCTTGTTTCTTGATGTTGAATACATGATGTTCACGTTTGATGATTGATTGAGGAGTGTTGGAGATGATGAATCGTGTTGCTGCATAAGCCAAACCCTAAATACATGAATTCTGCCCAGAATCTCGAATGCTATTGGCTGTTGTTGCCCATTTTACTGTTTTATTGAGGGAGAGCCAATCAGCTTATTTCGTTTGGCCCTCCAAAACACAGCCGTTTTGATAAGTGATAGTTAGAATTGCAAAAATGCCATCGGTCAACTTATGTTGACTTGCCATGCTTTGCTTTTGTTCATGTTTCATCCAAATATTTACCAATCTTCCATAATTCATATTTCACTCAAATCAAATCCAAAAATCATGAAACGTTTTCCATCATTTTCACAAGAGTGTCTAGTATTTGATTTTGATTTTTAATAAATTTTTCATTGGCTGGATTTTTATTGATAATTGTTTTCCCAACATGTATGCATAAATGATACATCTTACCATTTCTTTTGTGAAATACTCATGTTGCATCCAATAAGCTTGAAATTTTTTGTGGAGAAACTAGACACATTGACCTTTGTTTTGGTATAAAGTTTGTGGATTTCCAATTTGTGGTTTGCTGGATATGATTTTTTGAAGTCATGTGTTACATTTGTTGCTATACCATGATCATGCATTTTCCCTAATTTTGTTCACATGCTTCCCTACATCCAATTGACCCCATTTTTTGCATGAATGATCCTTTGTATGTCTAATTCATGTATGAATTTTCTTGGAATTTATCTTGCTGTTTTCCATTTGATTGTGAATTTTCTTCCATGCTTGGTCACTTGTTGACTTTTTGTGCTATACATTGCCAAATCTTTTGGGAAATTCTCATAACATATCACATGATCATGAAATTCCATATGTGATAACTAGACATCTCAAGCTTTGCATTGGTGTTAATCTCATTCATTTCTCATCTGTTTTCATTTTGATATGATTTTTTGAAGTTGACCCATGCTTGTTGACTTTCTTTGTACATGCTTGAACTTGGTTTGACTTCATGATTTTAGTTGACTGCTTTCCTCTCATCCAAATGCCATGAAATTTTACATGTCTACCATGTTAGATGTTAGGATTGAGTGTGATTTATTTGATGATTTTTGAGATTGTTTAGGTTGACTTTTAATGCAAGTCATTCTGTTGACTTTTGTATGCTTTCCTTTGCCTTACTTTGACTTCAAATGTTCATGAAATGATCATAATGCATAATTTGAATGTGGGCCCAATTGTGATTGCTTTCTAATTGGTTGAATTTGACTTTGAGTTGACCTTTCCTTGCTGCCTTGACTTTTTCTTTCATCTTTGACCCTAGGCTAGCCCTAGTGGTCCTTTGGACTTATGTTGAGTTCATCTGTTTCAGGTTGAGCATAGTGATTCCAAGATCATACCAATTTGATTGATGTTTGTTTGTCTATATTGTGCTAACCTTTTGTTTTGTAGGCTTGACCCATGTGCCTGAGTCTTATGATTTGCTCAGTTGATCCCCTGTGTTGACTGCTTGCCATTTCTTTGTGATTTAAACTTTTGAACTGTTTGCTGATTGTTTTGACTTTTTCAGGTACTTTAGTTGCTTAAGTTCTCTGAACTTGCTTGCTTTGCTATTTAGCATTTGCTTTGAGGTATAATCTCTTTTACTTCATGTAGTCTGGAGTCCCGGCTTGTTATTTTGGCCGGGCAAACTGTCTGAAGTCCTCCTTAAGAGGCAATGCCTGTGTATGTTTACTTTGTCCCTGTACAAAGTCAAAGACCTCCTAAGTGAAGAGACAATTGGTGGAAGGTAGGGATATGCAGTCTATCCCCCACTATTCAGTGTGTCTTCTGTCTTGCTCACACCACTGTGTTGATGCATTTCAGATAAAAACCCAAGATCTTGTGCAATTGCACAGTTGAGTCAGTTTTAAATGTGTAGAAGGGTTCCCACTTTCTGAACCCACACATTCTTGTCAAATGCTCTCCCAGGCCAGGGATAGAAGCAATGAGGCACACCCCTCATCTCCTTTCATCTGCTTCACCTTAGCCCCTCAATGGCAAGGTTAAGAGCAACACTTACCCTATTCCAGTTGGCCCTAGTGCCTAACCTTTTGCTTGAGCCTCTTGTATGCATATAGAGTGTGTTTCCTGTGATTGCCTGTTTGCTTTGCCTCTTTAGGTTAGTTTGGACTTGCCCTGGTGCAAGGTAGGTTGTGCTTGACTTGCTTCCTGTGCAAGTCAAGTCTGTGTGGCTTAACCCTTGTGTGAGCCATGCTTAGAGTTGTCCGGCCGAACTACGGCAACTCTGATTCTCATGTTCAGATGAGATACGTAGGCACGAGACGCGATGTCTTGCCGAGTTTGACTAACAACTAATCCTTGCTTGCTTTCGCCCTCGTTGCGATCCTTTCTCTCGCCCTCGTTGCGATCGAGACTTTCCCTTTCTCTTGCCCTAGTTGCAATCGAGACCCTTGCTTCCTGTGCAAGCCGTGTCTAGGATAGGTTGGCCCTTGTGCCATTTAGCTAGAAACCTTAACTTAGGGTTGACTTTGCATGACAACATCTAGGCTCGAGTCGTAGTCTCCCTAGTGTTGTGTCTCCCTCTGTTATCTGGTTAGGCTAGATCCTTGTCCCTGCGTAGGGGAACTACATCGCCCTGATCTTCACACCAGATGAAGTATGTAGGCAGGAGATTGAGCTGATCTCTCCGGGCGCCCTTTTTCTTTTTGTGTGTGTTGTCTGACCTTTGCTAAGCTCGAGTCCTCGTACTCCTTAGCATTTGCTGTCTGTCTGTTTGTGTGTTTGACAGTGGTAGGCTGAGTCCCCGACTCCCTATTTATCTGTTGTGTGTTTTAGGTTCGGATGCTGATGTAAGTCCAGCGATTGGCATTCAGGCTCCACGTTTGCCTGTGTTTTGTTTGTTTGTGTGCGTGTCAGCCGAGCTACGAATGCTCTGATTCTTCTCTCGTCCGAGAAGATACGTATGCATAGGATGCGATATCCTAGCGAGCATGTGTCGTTTCCCCAGTCCGAACTACTTCGACTCTGATGTCTATGCCTGATAGACTAAGTAGGCCCAGGATGCGACATCCTGCCGAGTCAGTTTCAGTCAGTCTCTTTTGTCTCTTTCAGCCAGTGTGTGTGAGTTTGAGCAGTGTTTTAGCAACCATATTCCTTCCTTTTGTGCGTGGATCCCGTAGAGTACTACGGATGCGTAGGGGGCCTAATACCTTCCCTTCGCATAACCGACTCCCGAACCCATCCTCTTTGGTCGCGAGACCATGTTCTTTCCTAGGTTTACTTCGAGCGTTTCCTTTCCCTCTTTTGGGATAAATAACGCACGGTGGCGGCTCTGTTGTTTCTTTCTTTTCCCGCCGGTTTTTCGCGCGATGCGACAGTATGCAAGCACAGAATGTCGAGATGATGCAAATGATGCGTCAAATGCAACAACAGCAGGAAGAGAGGAATACCATAACCGATCAGCGGTTCACTGAGTTGTTTAGCAGATTCGACAACTTAGACTTACGTCAGCGATCACCAGGCCCAAGAACAAGAGGCGGAAGGCCACATTGATTTTAGTTCCCTTTTCTTTTCCTTTTTGTATTTCGTTTCCTTAAAACATTGGGGACAATGTTTAATTTAAGTATGGGGGGAAAACCATGTTCTTTCTATCCTCCTTTTTCCCTTTTCAAGTATGTACTTTTCTTTTCATTGTTATTTCCCTTAAAAAAAAAATTAATATATTATCATAATATAGATTTATTTTAAGTTAAGTCCCTAGCGTGAAAAACTTTCTATTATCTATTTCCCCTCAAATTTTCATGAGCCATAACAAAAATTTAACACACTCAATAAGTATAAAGGTTGCTTATTTTATAAAACTTGAGTGAAATCAAGACAAAAATTATTACCATAACAACGCTCTAAGAACCTCAACACGTTAGATCAGGATAAGCACCTATTATACAAAGTCCATGGACTTTTAACCTTATAGTAACCCCAAGTAGTTTATACGAGAAGTCAGCACCATCTTAATAGCAAACTACGTGGAGAGCCGATGAATATAAGTGAATGATTCCCAAAGTGACATAAAAAAATATATATATATCAGGAAATGCACTAATTAAGTTAGGTGATCCTTACCAGATCATTTAATCTAAAGGTTGCAGATCATACAAAAGCATAATACGAGAGATCCATTATGAGTTGGTTCAGTAGGTATCTGGTACTGAACTTGGTAGGGCAGACTACGGTCCGATCCCCCGCAATTTGCAATGGACTGAATAACGAAGTTATCCGACTTATGTACCAGAACTTCCAGCTGAAAGGGGATCAGAATCACTAACCGGTTACTCGACTATGTGCGCGAAAAGATAAAGGGCTTAATGTGATTTCGCTAGAATGAAAACGGGTGAAATAAGAGTAAAGGAACTAGGACAGCTATAATGGCATTACTTGAACTGGTTTGCATGAGGTGAGGTTATCTGAGGTTGTGACGGTGGTTGTCGATGTCAAGATTAAACTCAAGTCACTTCTAAACAAAGTTTACATGCAACCTAGTACGAATTGATGTGTGTTTTGAAATTTCATCTGGCTAAAATTTTTAAGTTCTATACCGTATTTTGCTTGAGGACAAGCAAAGATCTAAGTATGGGGGAGTTTGATAACACGAAATTATATCACATTTTAGGACTTAATTCAATTAAATTATATTATTATTTACTTTAATTTATTTCATTTTATCAGATATTACGCGGTATTTCCTTTCTATTTATCTCAGGTATCTATTTGAAGCAAAAGTAAAAAAAGGAAGAAAAGGAGGTGCAAAAAGAAGTTTCTGGAAACAAATAGCAAAAGCCAAGCCCAACCCAAAGAAGGCACAAGCATTGTGCCTGTGACGAGCGTCACAGAGGTTGTGACGAGCGTCACGCTATATGCACTTGTGTGACGAGCGTCACACATGGTGTGACGGACGTCACACCATTCCCCTATATTTGAGGCACAAGGAACGCTTCAGAGACATTGAGAGAGAGTTGAGCCCTATTTCCACGCCTAACTATTCTGCACGTTGAAGACTTTTGACGCGGAAGCAGTTGCAGGAGGTAGCATATAAATAGTAGCTTTTTGGAAAGCTAAGGGTTCCACGCTTTTTCCAGATTTTTGCCGTCTTCGCATTTTTTCTTCTTCCAACAGCTTAGGCATATTTTTACAGTATTACTTTGAAAATTTTTTATATTGTTTTCCTTTTGCAATTCTATTTTATTTTCTAGCTCTTAATTAATTTTTCGCACAATAGTTTCTACACCGGAAACTATTGTGTACCTTTTACCGGATCTAACCTTACGTTAGAATCTAGTTTTTTTTATTCCTTCGTTTTATTTTTCTGCCTGATTGAAGAACTCAAGAACAAATCCAACCGGTCTGTGGTGGAGTGTTCAAGACTGCTGTTTAATTATTCAGGTTCTATATTTATTTGTTGAATTTATATATGCTTGTTTTTACTATTAATTTATACTGTTTGCCTGCGATGAGTCTGTTTATGCATGATATTTATTTAAGTCTGTTTAGCATGTCTGGCTAATTTATTTAGGTATCTGTATGTAAAGTAAGCGGAATGAAGGAATCAAAACTAAGTTGGTTTATTTAAGTTTAAAATTAAAATCACTCTTTTTACGGTCTCAATTTACAGGTTTATTAACAAAGTTTTTGTACAAAAGTAAAAGACATAAACAAGTTAAAATCAATAGAGCGAGAGTTTGAGGTTTTGACTGGACAGTGTAAATTGGACATTAATTCTAGATCAGGGCGAGAGCAATTTTTAGAGTTAATTAAATTCTAAACTTTTTCAAAAAGTATTTTTAAAGATTGAATGTGAGGGCGAGAGTTAAGCATTTGAGTTTAATTATATAACCTAAGTCAACAGAGCGAGAGTTTGAGATAAGGGTGTTTAAACGATTAGTGTTTTCTTAAAAAGAGTTTCTACGGATTCTATTGTTTTCAAAAAGTGGTTTTTGACTTAACTATAAGTGACAACTACGTTAATATAAAATCATAGTTTATTCAACAGAGCGAGAGTTTGAGATAAAACTTTTAACCAATAGCGTCAACTGAAAAGATTTACTTTAAAACCAAGAAACCAATAAAGATATGATTCCCTAATTACGACGAACTACATACCGATATCCGCTTTATTGATATTTAATCTAGAATTTAGTTTAGTTTTAGCCTTTTCCCCCAAAAATCAAAGTATTGCCTGCCTTAGCTTTACGAAGTAACCTTAGATAACGGTATATCGATTCATAAGTCCCTGTGGGATCGATATCTTTTAAAACTACGCGATAGAACTGTGCACTTGCAGTTTGTACCCCAATTCGACTCATAAAGTCGAGCGATCACGTTCCACCGTGTTCCTTAATCAACAGCGCTACATAATTGGTATTTAAAACAAACGCTCAAGATTAAAACGTGACAAATGGATCCTATGGTTCAGATGCAAGACAACTCATCGCCGGAGCCAGAGCTCCGGTCGGCTTCTCCGGTGGCACTCACCAGACTGGTCAACATGAACCATCACCAAAAAGGAAAACAAGGACATGATCTTAAAGAAAAAATGGCACTGAGCTCAAATATGACCTCCATTCACTCCAATTCCAAATATATTGAGAGATATATGGAATTGAAATTTGAGGTACATGAATTGAGTTACTTCGATTTGGCATCAAATCAACTCAATCTTCTTGCCTATATTGGTAGAACTTCAGACAACCAAAGAATCAATGGAATTGAGCAAGAATTTAAGAGAATTGAAGAGTTTAAAATTTCTGAAAATTACCTTCAATGGAGGCTTGAACTCAATGGATCTTGATCTTGCTTGTGCTTGGACTCACTTTACTTGCTTGCAGGAGAAGAATGGAAAGGTTAAGAAGCAATGGATTCCTGGAGAATTGAATTCCAAAATAGTGCATATTCAAGCTCAAATTCAAGAGAATTTATCAGGCTTATCCTTTGATAAGTGAGGGTTTTCAATGAGGGATCAATGCTAGCGCAATGGTGTTGTCAGTTCTGAGCAATTGAAGCTTTATTTATAGCTGAATTGGTTGATAATTGCACACTCACTTTCACTTTCCAAAATTGGGAAATGATGATGCAATGGTGCATGGACGCGCATAGGCCTATGAAATGATAACTTGAGGTCCAAAATTGCATATCAGATGGTTTGAAGTAAGCTTGGATTGCAAGGTAACTGAACATTGATGCTTGAAGTTTGATCCATGCCAAATGATATCAGCCTATTTAAGCCAAGCGTAGCCTATGCATTTCAAGTCCAAAATGAATGAATTTTAGCTCTTTGGAAAAGGTGAGATCAAGAGGAACAAGTTTGATGTTGAACACTATAAGACCCCAATTTTGACCCTAAGATCCCTCATGCAATTTCATCATAAGCATTAGCATTAGGATCATACCTTGGCATCCTCCTTACCCCGCTTTCATTGTGTTTGTTTTGGGAGAGATCACCAAGCACTTTTTGATTATACCATACTTGTATTTTATCATTTTACTAATCAAAATACCAAAAATACGTCTTTGTATCTATCTAACTCTTTTGTAGGTAGGGGCATGATCTCCTTGATTCATTGATCACATATAGGGTTTGAGACCCTCATGAACAAAGACCACAATCAAGAATTAATTCATGAATGGTTATAAGCATCACATATGAGTCCCAATTTCTTCTATATGTTATTTTGATCAAGTTTTCTTCAAGAGTTTGAGGGTGATTTGCCTTGGAAACCCTAGTTTGACTGGGTATCTTGAGTAACTTCTCGAACAAGATATCTCACCAATTGATCAAATTTCTCAAGGGAAACTTCAAATTTAATCATCTTATTCATATATGATCTACCATGAATCAAGAAAGTCAAGAGAATTGGAAGTTAGCAAGTTGGTTGATGGTGGTTGGTCAGATAAATTCATCTGATCAAAATTGGGTCTCCCTAGATCTTATCTACTACAATATTCACCATATGAAAATGATTCCAAGAGCAAACATACTCTACATGACATTATAAACAACTTTCATGTTGAGACCTAGAGCTAGTTAAGCTTGGAAAATCATTTTCTATGTTGAAACATTATAGGTCATTTTGTCTAAACCCTAATTTGAAAGTCAACTTCCCAAGGCCATAACTTGCTCAATGAGATGAAAGATTTCCAAGTTGCACAATCAAATTCAATGTTTCTAATTTAGCTTTTATGTTTTGAGTGGGAGCAAATTCAACTTCTTTGAACATGTGATATGAAGCTACATTATAAGTCACTTTTGACCTATACCATTGATCAAGTACTTTTTCCAAACTTCAAAAATGCATAACTCTATCATTTAAAATCCAAATGACATGAAATTTGTTACCATGTTGAAGGTCTTTGAGAGAGATACAACTTTGATGAAGACACCTTTCTCATTTGAATCTCCCATAAAAAGTTAAGCAAGGTGGAATATTGAGACATATGGTTTGACACTTAGAAAAATTTTAATATGTCAAATTTTTCCAAACTTCCACCTCAAATATCTCCAAGTTCCAAGCCCCAAATGATAAAGTGTTCAACATCAAACTTGTTCCTCTTGATCTCACCTTTACAAAGAGCTAAAATTCATGCATTTTGGATGAGTAATGCAAGGCTGCACATGGATTAAACAGGTTGGTATCATTTGACATGGATCAAACTTCAAACAACAATGCTCAATTGCCTTGCAATCCAATCCATCTGCAAAGCATCTGAACTTCATTTTGGACTTTCAAACAATCACTTCATGGGCCTATGCACGCCCATGCACCATGCTCTCATCATTTTCCAATTTTGGAAAGTGAAAGTGATTGTGCAAATTTTATCCAATTTCTCTATAAATTGAAGCCCGTATGCTTAGAATTTAAACAGACCTTGTGCCAGCTTTGAATCCCCATAGAAAACCCTTCATACTAAGAGGATAAACCTGGAAAATTCAGTTGAATTTGAGCTTGAATCTCCACTATTTTGGAATTCAATTCTCCAGAAATCCATTGATTCTAAGCCTTTCCATTCCTCTTCTGCAAGCAATTGAAGGGAAGCAAATCACGATTTAGATTAAGATCTAGCAAGCTTAGACCTCCATTGAAGGTAATTTGCAGAAAATTTGAACTCTTTGATTCTCCTTGTTTCTTGCTCAATTCTATTGATTATTGTGTTGGCTGAAGTCCTACCAATGTAGGCAAGGTGTTTGAGTTATTTTTAGGCCAAATCGAAGAAACTCAGATCATGAACCTCATTTTTAAATTCCACATATCTCTCAATATAGTTGGAATTGGAAGAAATGGAGGTGATATTCGTGCTCAGTGATGTTTTCTCTTTAAAATCATGTCCCTATTTGAAATTTTGGTGATGCTTCATGAAGACCAGTCCGACGAAGCTTGCCGGAGAAGACAACCGGAGCTCTGGCTCTGGTGATGAGGTGTCTTTGGTCAAAACCGTGTGATCCATTTCTCATGTTTTAATCTTAGCTGTGCCTTTTAATTACTCAAGCTACAACGCAGTTGACTCATGTGTTGGTGGAACGCGCACTGTGGATCATCAAATCTGCCACCTCAATTAATGAGGGAGATCTGATGATCCACGTATTTTAGCATTTTCTGAATTTCCATTTAATTCCATTTTTTTCAATATTTCATAATAAATTTAATATTGATCCAAAAAATATGGGACTTTCACCAAAAAATTTCAAATATTTTTCTCTTTCATATTCTGAATTAAAATTATTTTTTGGATCATTATTAATATTTTTCATGAATTAATTGATTTTCCATTTGTTTTTAATTGTTTAAAAATATTTTTAAGTGTCCAAAAATTATGAATTTTTTTTCCAAGGTCCTTTGACCTTGTTTGACCTATGATAAATCACATGGTCATTTATTTGGTGTTTTGATGTGATTTTAGGATTTGGACAAAACATATTTGAATTTAATGCATTATTTTATTGAATAAATGCCATTTTAATTGTGTTGACCATTGGGATTGACTTATTTGAGTTTCTCATTTGTTGTTAGACATTGGTCAAGGTTGATTTGACTTTGTCAAGTTAATATTATTGGATTTAGGGGATTGATGGAATGTACATTCCATCTCCCAAAATGAATGAATAATATTAATTTGGTAAAAGTCCTCCTTTGACCAATTTGTGATCTCATTCATCCCTTTCCGTCTTCATCTAATTCCCCTTCTTCATCCATTCATTTTAATTGGCCAATGATATCTCAAAGTCTTAATGCTAGTTGATTGAAAGGTTAACATGAGTATGGATGAGATTAGGCCACACCTTTGCATAATTTTTGTATGGTATGTTTAATGAGCATAGTTCTTAATACTATGTCTCCAACATTCATTAGCACCAAAATCTTATTGCCCAGCCTCAGATAGTTGTAACTTCTACATAAGTCCAATTACAATTGCTTAACATAACACTAAATTTGAAACATAAAAGGCATAAGCATTCCAGTTAGTGAGATAGTAAGTCTCCCCTCTTCCATGGTATTGTGTGGAAACTTGGCCTTCTTTCCTTCCTTTGGAAGATGTTTTGGTTCAAGGATCCATGCTTGTGGCAATTGGGTTGTTTGTTCTCCAAAGAATGTCTTAAAATCAAAAAAGCAAAACAAAACTAACTATTAACTTCTACTTTTAAGCTTTTACTTTTAATGCAATTTACTTTTATTGTTCTATTACCATTTATCATTATACATATCATTCTAATTGTTTATGTTTATGCAATTTTCACTTTGTCCACTTTGACCATATTGTCTGATATACTTCGTTGCTTTGTTTGCTTGATTGGTCATTGACCATTAATGCACATAATAATAACAAGAACCCTAAAAGACTTTGAGTGGACTGTTGGTTTGATCTTGCCCCAATTGGACTTAAAACTTAGGCAACATTCCTTTGCTAATGTACTTGGCCAATGCCAATTTGTTGAAGAACCAAGAGCTTGCAAGTTTGAATTCATCTGATACATGATTCAAGATCTCTCCAGAATCATCTGCAACATTGATCATTATTAAGTTGTTATGTTGAACCTATGACTTGTGGAATTCATCTGCAACATGAGCTATTTTGAAGAAGATCATTGAAGTGGATAAGCTTGGATGAAGCCATCTTTATTTGATGCATTTGCTCTTCAATATTGATATAATGGTGCATTGGTGTGTTGATTGGTTTAAAAAAGTCCAAGGGAATTCTGGGTTTCCATTGACATACTTGTCTATTGGATTGCTCCCATTTGGTCAGATCTTTTCAACTTTAAACATTTAAATTTTTGTACATAGAGTAGTCTCTTCATCTTCTCCCCACATCTTTAGTTTGAAAATCTCTCCCTCCATTTTTAAAAACCTTCTTTGTGTGAACTACTTTTATTCTAAACTGTGACCACTTTCGCAAAAAAGATAGAAACTTTGGCCTTATGCCATTGCATTTTCAAACTCATTTTCTTAAATCAAACTTGTAAATAAACTTAACAATACTTGACTTAATCCTTCAAAAAGCCAAAAAGAACTAACTCATTCAAATCATTTTAGGCCTTTGTGCCTTTCAAACTTAAACTTTATTAAAACCAACACACCCATTTTGAAATTTATAGCACGAACTACGAGGTTTTGATCCCTCATTCTTATGTTGGTACGTAGGCACAAGACCGAAGGTCTTGTCAAACACAAAAATATAATTAACCAATTCTTTTCTCATCCCCCCATTCTATTTGTTTGTAAACATCACTTTGTACGAAATACATATGCACGCAAAAAGGGCTCCCTATGAGTACCTAGGACGCTTTGGGTGCTAACACCTTCCCTCTGTGTAACCAACCCCCTTACATGTGATCTCTGACTTTTATTAGTTTTTATTTGAAAAATTCTTACTAATTGAGTTTTGTTCGTACTTTTTCCCTTTTCCTTGGAAACAATAAAAGCGCGGTGGCGACTCTTGTTAATTGATCTCTAGCTTGTCAATATCTCTATGATCATGAATTTCCTGCTACAGAAACTAAGTGGTGACTCTGCTAGGGAGTAGTCTCTAGTGGATTTAGCCTACTTTTTATGTGAATATATTTGTATATATGTGGTGTTTGTATATATGTATGTGTGATATAATCTGCTTGTTGTGCTTGGTGATCTCTGAGTGGTGAGATAAGTTCTAACCCGAACTTGAGTGCAATTAAGATAGGAGGATGGTATAGTCATGTTCGACTTGTGTGGAGTAGTCCTTAACAAGTTGGATTGAGATCCATCTGCTCAGTGGAGACTCCTTTGGATTTGGAAATGTCACAGAAGTATTTGTGGTTAGGCATTACTATTTCTAACTGAGTCCGAGAAGATGAGGACCTTAGAACATTTAACCCATCTTGGCCTATTTAGGACGTAGTGCGGAAACTGTTCAAGTGTAGACTTGATAACAGTTGTTACACGATACTACACTCAGACGAGTTTCTCTTGAGAATATTATGGGTTGATGAGTCAGTCATCTTAAGCTGTAATATCCTATAGATGGAAATAAGACTCTGGGAACTTTTTAGAACATGATCTACACGTTTTTATCCTTAGTTCACTCCTTTGGTATGGTTCTTACCCAGACTCCATGCTCGTGACTTGCAATAAACCCTTGATTCTTGGTTGATCCAATCAAGTCTTGTTAAACCATAATCAACCAAAATGGATGATTGATCTTGACAATGACTTGATTCATCCCTTGCCCTTTGTTTGCCTTGTGTGTGATCCCTTACTTGTGATTGTTGCATTCATGCATTTCATGCGCATCATAACATTCAACACACAAAATTTCAAGGAACTAAGGTATCATTTGCAAATATTTTCAGACCATGGATTGTGGACGAAGGAACACTAAGAAGTACAGTTTCAGATGTCCATATTTGAAAGAGTTAAGGAACCTAACATCTTTTGTATCAGATCCCTTGGACTTTAAACAACGTCATGGGAAGCTTCTATCCATCTTGTCTGCTGATGTAGTGGAAGGAATCTTGAGTGTATTGGTGCAATTCTATGATCCTCTTTATCATTGTTTCACTTTCTCGGATTTTCAGTTTGTGCCTACCTTGGAGGAGTATTCTCATCTTTTGGGGATACCTGTTTCTAGTAGAGTACCCTTTAGTGGATTGGAGGAGATTCCTCGATCTAGTATTATTGTTGAAGCTCTTCACTTGAAGAAGTCTGAGATAGAGGCTTATTGGGTGAAGAAAGGAGGGTTATTTGGATTGCCATCTGTTTTCCTCATAAAGGAAGCTACCACTTTTGCTCAAACTGGTAGTGTTGATGCTTTTGAAGCTATCTTTGTGTGGCTCATCTATGGATTAGCTTTGTTCCCTAACATTGACGGTTTTGTTGATATTAACGCCATTAGACTTTTCTTGATTGGGAATGCTGTGCCTACTTTGTTGGGTGATATGTATTTCTCTTTGCATCTAAGGAATTCTAAGGGTGGTGGAACTATTGTCTGTTGCATTTCTCTTCTGTACAAGTGGTTTATTTTGCAATTGCCTCAGACGCCTGCTTTTGTGGAGAAGAAACAATGTCTAAGGTGGTCTCAGAGGCTTATGTCTCTAACTAATGATGATATAGTTTGGAATGACCCATCTTTAAGCAGTTTGGTGATTATTGATAGTTGTGGTGAATTCTCTAATGTGCCTCTCATTGGTACACAAGGAGGAATTAGCTACAACCCTGCTTTGGCTCGTCGTCAACTTGGGTTCCCCTTGAGAGACAAGCCTAATAACACTTTGTTAGAAGGTCTTTTCTATCAAGAGGGTAAAGATCCCCAACATTTAAAGCAGAAGATTGTACATGCTTGGCATAATGTGCATAGGAAAGGAAGATCCGAGCGTGGTCTGCGCAATTGTTTAGCTTTGGAAGCTTAAACTCTCTGTGTGAAGAAGAGAGCTTTGGAGTTAAAGATGCCTTATCCTTGTGCAATACCTATGTCTATGGTTATGGTTGAGCCATTAACTCTCCCTAACCAAGATGTAGAGGAGTTGGAAGACGCGCTCATCAAGATGAAGCAAGAGAAGGATATGTGGGAAGAGCGTTTCCATGCTTTGAGCAAGAAGCATGAAGAGTTGCTATTGGAGTCTAAGGACAAAGATGCACTGATTGAGCTACTTGAAGACCGAGTGACGAAAAGAGAGAGAGATCCAGAGGGTTCATCTTCTAGCACACCTCAGCCTTCCATTGCTTGGAAGAAAATTGTTGACCAGCTTGTCCTCGAGAAGACTCAAATGAAGGCTTCTTTTGAGACCGAGATTCGTCGCATTTGAAGGAAGTATGCGGCTTCAGCCATATCTTCTGAAACTGTTGTTAGGGATCCTTAGGATGATTAGTCTCCTTTTCTCTTGTATCTTTTATTTTGGTTTCTGAAATTGTACTCAGTGTAATCCTTCCAATTTATATAAATAAAAAGAGATTTTTGGTCATATCAAATTATTGCAATTGCCATTTCAACTTTTATATATTTGCAAATGATATAGTAAGTTCCTTGGAAATAAAAATAATCAAACATTGCATTTCATGCATCATTTGCATAGGCAGGTTTTTGCCAGGTGTCTGATTGGTGTTCTTCTGTGCTTTAGCCAAGCTGACTCACCGGTACAATACCAGAGCTAATCATTCAAAGATCATGGAACACCTTGAGCAAGAGAACCGAGACTTGAAAGAGGAGATTGCCCGACTGACTACCATGATGGAGTCAGTTCTTGCAGCCCAGAGCCAAGCTTCTCCAACTATTGCAACTCCTCCTGCGAGGACTGTCATTCATGAAGTGGTTACCTCTACTGTGTCTGCTGCCACCGCCCACTTTGCTCTGAATCTGCCTGCTGGATTCCCTTGGGGAATGCCACCTAATTTTGTGCCAGAGGGTTTCGCTCCCACTTTTGGTTCCATGCTGGCATCTAGCCCGGTCATGTCTGTGCCACCTCCCGTTATGCTCACTTTTCCACGTGTAGAAGATTCCATCTATCATTCCGAGCCATCTGAGGGCCCGGACGTTTATGAGAAGATGGATGAGATGAAGGACCAATTCCTTGAGCTGCGCAAGGAACTGAAAACGCTGAGAAGCAAAGATTTGTTTGGGAAGAGTGCTGTTGAACTATTGCTTAGGGCCCAATGTCAAAATCCCTGTGAAATTCAAAGTGTCTGACTTTGAGAAGTATAAGGGAAACTCTTGTCCACTCAGTCATCTTGTGATGTATGCCCGCAAGATGTCAACCCGGACAGATAATGATCAACTGCTGATTCACTATTTTCAAGATAGCCTGACAGGTGTTGCACTCCGTTGGTATATGGGGCTAGATAGTGCAAGCATCTACACTTTCAATGATCTAGGATAGGCTTTCGTGAAACAGTATAAGTACAATGTGGACATGGCGCCAGATAGGGACCAACTGAGGTCCATGTCTCAGAAAGCCAAGGAGACAATCAAGGAGTATGCCCAGCGTTGGAGGGAGTTGGTTGCCCAGATCATTCCTCCTTTGGAGGAGAAGGAGATGACGAAAATATTTTTTGAAAACCCTGAGTTCATTTTACTATGAACGTATGATTGCTAGTGCACCCAGTGATTTTACCGAGATGGTAAATATGGGGATGAGACTTGAAGAAGGGGTCCGTGAAGGAGGATTGTCGAAAGAGGAGGCGTCAACTAGCAAGAAGTATGGGAGTAGTTTCAGTAAAAGGAAGGATAATGAGACAAATGCAATAAGTAGTGGGAGGCAGAGGAGGCCTCAAACCAGAAGAAATCTACCACCCCGTCAACATCATAACCATCAAGTATCATCCGTCATTCCAGTATTCTCCAACCAGCAAATAACACCAATTCAACAATAACAACAACATCAATATCAAAATCAACGTCAACAACAACAACTGCAACAAAGAACGAACACCTACAACAACAACAATTCCAACAACAATCATCACCAGCAACAGAACTTCGAGAGTAAGAAGGTCTATTTTGACCCAATTCCTATGTCATATGCAGAATTGTATCTATCCCTGGTCCTCAAGAATTTGATTAAACCAAGGAATCCGCCGTAAATCTCAGAACCACTTCCTTGGTGGTATAAACCCGAGCTTCGTTGTGCTTTTCATCAGGGTGCACCTGGGCACGATATTGAGAACTATTATCCGCTGAAGTATGAGGTGCAAAAGCTTATGAAGAGTGGCATGGTGTCTTTTGAAGACCGTGCACCTAATGTGAAAGCTAATCCTTTGCCCGCTCATCGGAATTCTTCAGTGAACATGGTGGACGGCTGTCCAGGTGAATTCAAAGTTTTTGATGTCCAGTTTATCCGAAGATCTTTGGTGCAAATGCATAAAGATATCTGTTTGGTGAGTGACTGTGAACATGATCACAAAGGTTGTGATATTTGTAGTGTAAACCCAAGGGGGTGTGTTATTGTTAAAAGGGACATCCAGCGTTTGATGGATGAAGGCATGATCCAGATTGTTCAATCCCGTCACATCGATGACGATGTTAATGTCATTGTTCAGGTTTTCAAGAAACCATAGCAGTTGGTGATTCAGTATGATAGTAGTAGTAGCCAGAACGTCAGTAATAGATCAGTTTCGCCGTTGGTAATACGGTTGGCGGGCCCAGTCCCGTATGCATCTGATAAAGCTATACCGTATCAATACGATGCTACGATGATGGAGAAAGGTCAAGAGGTTTCGTTGCCTACGACCAGTTCAGTAGTGAGCATTGCAGATATGACGAAGGTGACTCACAGTGGTCGAGTTTTTGGACCAGTCATCCCTGAGAATAAGGAAGAATTGATTGTTGGTAAGAAGGCAGAGGTGTCTATTGTAGATCTAGTGGGTTGTTCAAAAGATAAGTCTGGGGAATCCAGCAATTTGAAAGCCAATAGTGATGATGATGAGGTACTCCGACTGATCAAGAGGAGTGAATTCAACGTGGTTGAGCAGTTGCTCCAGACTCCCTCAAAAATTTCTGTGTTGTCTCTACTTTTAAATTCTGAAGCACACAGAGAAGCACTCCAAAGAGTTCTTGAACAGGCATACATGGAGCAAGATGTTATTATGGCTCAATTTGATCATATTGTAGCCAACATCACTTCATGCAACAATTTAAGCTTTTGCGATGAAGAACTCCTTGAGGAGGGAAGAAATCATAATCTGGATTTGCATATTTCGATGAATTGCAAGGAAGATGATTTGTCAAACGTGCTAGTTGACATTGGGTCGTCACTCAATGTGCTTCCAAAGTCAACATTGTCAAAGTTATCTTATCAAGGAGCTCCCATGAGATATAGTGGGGTGATTGTCAAAGCCTTTGATGGCTCGCGCAAGACAGTCATTAGAGAAGTGGACCTTCCAGTCAAGATAGGTCTGAGTGATTTTCAAATTCCTTTCCAGGTAATGGATATTCACCCGGCCTACAATTGTTTGTTGGGAAGGCCATGGATTCATGAAGCTGGAGTTGTTACTTCCACTCTGCATCAGAAGCTCAAATTTGTCAAGAATGGCAAGTTGGTGATTGTGGGAGGTGAGAAAGCACTGTTTGTTAGCCATCTGTCATCTTTTTCATATGTAGAAGCTGAGGATGAGGTTGGAACTCCGTTCTAAACCTTATCTATTGCTGCTGAGAAGAGAGTTGGGACACCTATGTCCTCTCGGAAAGATGCACAGAAGATTGTTGAAGAAGGTCCTGTTGATCAATGGGGGTGCGTGGTAGAGGTTGCCAACAACAAAGGAAGAACTGGTTTAGGGTTCTAGAAGGGCTCATCAACCGTTAGATCTGAAGAGATGCAACTCAGTTTCCGTAGCGGAGGGTTCATTCATGGGAATGAACAACACTTAGTTGTTGTGCTAGAGGATAATGAAGAGGAAGACTGCACCAACTTTGTGACGCATGGACAGACATGCAACAATTGGATTGTTGTTGATATTCCTGTTATTTTGCATCGATCTAAGTAATTGCTTTTATATTTTAAAATCCTTCTCCTATGCCTAAGGGAAAAGTGAACATTGTTGGGCATTTTAAATTGATCATCAATAAAATTAATTCTATTCATCCCCATCTTTGATGATTGTTTTTACTTTTTGCTTATTTCTGAAAATGGTAATCACAAAAAACATAAATAAACAATATAATTGTCCATCTACATAATATTTGGTCATAAATTCACTTCTCTAAAATCAAAATATCAAATTATTATGCAGGTTGGTTCCTAACCCATTGAATACAATGATCCTTCTCCTTCTCCAAATATTGAATTCCCTGTGTTTGAAGCCGAGGAGGAAAGTGATGTAGAAGTGAGTGATGAATTGTCTCGTCTTCTTGAGCAAGATGAAAAGTTTATTCAGTCGTTCGAAGAGCAGATTGAGCTTGTCAGCTTGGGTTCCGAAGATGATGTGAAGGAAGTCAAGATTGGGTCTCGATTGTGTCTAGATGCTAAGAAGGGATTGATTGATCTTCTTTGAGAATATTCAGATGTGTTTGTTTGGTCCTATCAAGACATGCCTCGTTTGAATTCTGATATTGTGGAGCATAGATTGCTGTTGAAGCCAGAATGCCCGCCAGTCAAGCAGAAGTTGAGAAGAACGCATCCTGATATCGATGTGAAGATCAAAGAGGAAGTTCAGAAGCAGATTAATGTCGATTTCCTTGTGACTGCTGAGTATCCGCAATGGGTGGCCAACATTGTGCCTGTGCCAAAGAAATATAGAAAAGTCTGCATGTGTATTGACTATAGAGATTTGAATAAAGCCATCCCGAAAGATGATTTCCCTCTTCCACACATTGATATGTTGGTAGACAATACTGCTAAGTTCAAAGTCTTTTCGTTTATGAATGGATTTTCCGGATATAATCAGATTAAGATGGCACCCGAGGATATGGAGAAGACCACATTCATTACACCCTAGGGAACATTCTGTTATAGAGTGATGCCTTTCGGTCTAAAGAATATTGGTGCAAGTTACTAGAGAGCAATGACTACTCTTTTTCATGATATGATGCATAAAGAGATTGAAGTTTATGTCGATGATATGATTGTTAAATCAATTGATAAACAGAAACATGTTGAGCATTTGTTGAAGCTATTCCAGCGTTTGAGGAAGTATAAACTCCGCTTGAATCCCAATAAGTGTACTTTTGGTGTTCGTTCTGGTAAGTTGTTGGGCTTCATTGTTAGCGAGAAGGGTATTGAAGTTTATCCTGCCAAGGTCAAAGCAATACAAGAAATGCATGCGCCCAAAACTGAGAAGCAAGTCAGAGGTTTTCTCGGCCGCTTGAATTATATTTCCAGATTCATTTTCCACATGACTGCCACATGTGCGCCTGTATTCAAGCTTCTTCAGAAAGATCAGTATTATGATTGGACCAAAGACTGCCAAAAAGCATTTGATAGTATCAAGGAGTAGAGTCGCCAACTATGTACTTTTATCCCAAGAGGAGGGAAAGGTAGTACTGCATAACCAGGAGGGAACGGATAAAACAAAGTCTCGAACCAAAGAAAACTGAGTAAGGGGGCCGGTTACGTGACGGGAAGGTTATCGCACCCCTTCACGTTTGTGGTACTCCAC
The DNA here is from genome assembly GCF_024323335.1 of Lathyrus oleraceus. Classification (NCBI taxonomy): domain Eukaryota; kingdom Viridiplantae; phylum Streptophyta; class Magnoliopsida; order Fabales; family Fabaceae; genus Lathyrus; species Lathyrus oleraceus. The sequence goes on along the minus strand of NC_066579.1, from coordinate 169,637,879 downwards.
AGGATCCACGCTTGCTATTTATGTCTAAAGTGTGTGTATGAAAAGTCCTATATGAGACACGAAAAAGAGAAAATCAAAGTAGGGAAAAGAAAGAGTTATTGCTCGCACAGGCCCTACCCTGCTGCATACGTATCTCAAGAAGGATTGAGAATCAGAGCACCGTAGCTCGGCTAACCTATTTTTGTTTGTTTTGGTGTTTTTTAGATGAACAACGTTACTACGCAGTCTACTGGATGCTCGACCTTTAGAGTTAACGTGTTCTTAGGAGAAGAAAAATCAATGAGTTTGTTTGTGTTTTAGGAATGCTCATGCAAAAAGGAAGTCCTAGACGAAGGAACCGTGCTACCTTAATTGACATGCAGACGAGAGACTATACGAAGCCTAGCAATCCTATAGGGAGACGATCACACCACACAAAAACATATAGCATAAAGTAAACACACCAACAAGGGGGTTCAAACATACATGGGTAGAGCTTTAGTCAAGAGGGGTCATATCAACCTCGACAAACAAGCCATGGAAAGGTAATCAAATGGGCTCTTAACCAACTGACATTGAACGTCAGGGTGAACAGATCAAAAGGGTAATGAGGATAAGACCTCGTAGCTCTTAACCCTGGACAGGGTGAGCTCATGACAAAGCGTGGGGGTTCAGAAAGATGGAACCCTCCCCACTGACTGACCGGACAAAAGATCTTGGGCTTTTGTTCTGAAGCATCAACACATAGTGCGAGCATAAAGAACAACACACTGAATAACGGGGGATTGACTACTAATCTCTTTTATCCGTCAATTTCCTCTTCATGGAGGTCTTTAGCCTTGGTGTCTCCTCTTGGAGGTCTTTGGGCACAAAAGTAAACACACAAAAACATCGCCTTCTATCGAGGTCTTCCAGCTAAGAAAGCGGTAAAATACGGGAAAGATATAAAAGGGATCAAGAGATCTACCACACGGATAAAGATCCGAAGTAACAACAACTAAAGAAACAAGAAACCCAGAGATCTCTAGGCTAGCACCATCAAAGAAAACAAGTCAGCAAAGCAATCAGAATAAATCTCCAAATGGTATCCCACAAATAAAGTGGAATACCAGGCAAGCTATCCCTTCAAGATTCATGTGAGCCCTCACAAAAAAACTCAACAAACACGTTAGAATAACAAGATGGGGTGCAATCAAGAGTTGCACCAAACAGAAGAATCATAACAACAACAACGTCAAGTAAGCAATGCACGGATGCAATAGAAAACATGTTACAACAAACACAAAACAGATTAGAGAGCAAACAGAAAAACAGCTACTGTCACGATCGCTACTGCTTCGCGTAGCGAAGACTTAGCGAAGCTTCACTACAGGTTCGCTTAGCGAAGTGCTAGCGAATGCCTACGGGTTCTGGGTGCTTCCTTGATAACAGTCCAATTTCAGAAAACCCTAAATCCTATGGTACCCATTTCGAAAACTAAGTGATTAAACATTCAGGGCATTGTTCTACACATTCATGCAAATCTAAACCCACATGCAAAACCTAATGATACCCATTCTCCCAAATTCATCCATAATGTTTCATACTTTAGAAATTTCAAATTGAAAGCATAAAGTAATGGAAATAGGGCAAACCTGATTGGAGAGATCGATTGTAATTGAATTGCCCAGTTGGGTTTGCAAAGCAATGTTAGGGTTTTTGTGAGATGGAGTTGCTAGAGGTGACTTGGTGCAAGTGAGTTTTTCCTTTTCAGTGTGTATGGAGGCTGCTGCAAATTAGTTCTAGGGTTTTTCTCAAATGAATTTTTAGAATTTATATCCTGATTTTTGTGGCTTGGTGGGCTCAGAATGAAGGCAATTCAAGCCCAAGATTTTTTGGTATATCAGTAAGCTCGCTAGGCGAGGGAGGTAGCGAAGGGTTCGTTAGGCGAGCTCCCAGCGAGGTTCCAGCGAACACTCCCAAACTTGGATAAAAACATAGCTAGAACTTACTCGCTAGGCGAGTATCCAGCGAACAGGTAGCGAGCAATTCCAGTAGCAACATCGTCAAGGTTCGCTGGAGCGAAGGAGGAGGCGTGGGCTTCTCCTAGCGAAGGATTGCTCGCCTAGCGAGCATGACAGCTCAGGAATTTCTTCTGGGCGCAGGTGACTCTGGTTGCTTATTTTGGGATTCGCTAGGCGAACCATTCTGCTCACCTAGCAAGCATGACAGTTCTGGGACAGACTTTTGCTCCTTCAATATTAACATTTTGAATGATGAGAAGACCCCATTTGAACATGCTGGAAGTATCTCAAGTCATTCCCTAGCCATTTGACCTTCATTTGACCAACAATTGACTTTTGACTTCACAGTTGAATACAAACTTCCTTGAGTGTTGAGAAAAACCCTAGTTGATGCACAATTTCCCTTGTGTTGACTGATCATTCAGATAGAACCCACAAAGTGACTTGGATGATATCCAAGCTTCTTGGAAGATAAACCCTTGGAGCCAATTCCGATTGGCATGATGAAATGCAATATGAAATGTTAAATGACCTAAAATGAATGCATGAATGAGAGGGGGGGGGGGGAATTTGAGGTGCTACAGTAAGTAACTGTATCTTACTGATCTTTAGTGATTTTTGAAGGCTTGTTTGAGCACAAGGGTTGACATCAGTTCATCTCCAGTAGCGGTCAAGAGCACAGTGGATGCCAAGATATGGTAGAAGGATTAAGGATCATTTGTATTCAATGTAACCCTTTTCCATGTAAATTATCATTTTCAACTTTGTAATATCTATGGAGTCTTGTCAGTTACAGACTACCATTCTATTAAATAAAGTTGAGCTTTTATCCAATTGTTTCTACTCTTATTTACTTCAGCCAATAGTTTTAAATTTTATTATGATCATTTTGAAATTAAAATTTTAAATTAAAACCAAGTTTTCTTTAATATATAAAAGAAAAAACTTTTCCAAAGCAAGTAACAGTAATATCAACAACATTTCAGTGAATAGCAAGTCCTTAAGTGTGAAGCATTTGAGGTTCCCCAAGCAGTAACTCTTCGGGTATCCCTAGTCATCAGTATTGATTCATTTCCCCAGTAGAGTGTTGTTGTCCCCAGCTAATGGATTCAGTTCCCCGGTGGAGGTGTTGATCCCCAGTGGAGCTTCTTTCTTTATCCCCAGCTGAGTTGGTTTCGACATGTCTTTTTTTTCCCCAACAGAGTTTCGACCTTCCCAGCGGGAATCGTGTCTCCTCAGCAGGTAGATCTTCATCAGAAGATGTTTGATCTTTCCCTAGTAGATCACTTTGGTGTCCCCACCGATCGTCGTATCTTTGCTCCCAGTCAGAGTTTCCTTCTGGTTTTTGAGCAGCTTTTTTATTTCTTCCCCAGTAGGGTTGTCTCCCATTTTATGGTGTTGACCTAAAATTCTCTACAGTTGGATATTTTTTCTCAGCAGATCTCCTTCCTTAGCAAGGGTTGAGCTTTTGGGATGTTGATCTCTCTGTTCTCTAGTAGTTTGTCTCCATGATTTTTGTGGATTGACCGAGGATTGTATCAGTGGTTCAATTTCTTCGCGACACCTCTGCATCCTTCGTGATCGTTTTGTCATCATAATCATCATATATACATACGCATATACATTCATATAAATTCATGATTTTCATATCCTGAATCTTCATATTTGATTTGTTTGAGATTTTCATTCTCTGTTATGGCGGTACTTTATCCCCATACCAAATCTGGCATTTGTCCTCCTTCAATTGTAGAGTGTCAGCCCCTAAGCAGAAAAGACTTTAACCTTTCTCTATTTCCCTACTGAGTTTGTTTCCTCGTGGATGATTGTTATTTCAGTTCCCTCTGCACTGATTTATGTCCTTATTGGGTTGAGTCTTGATTAACCATTTTCTTTCTAGCTCTGACCTAGATAGATGTTTTGGTCCCCTAAGAGTCTATTACCCAGTAACTGGTAATATTCTTCTTAGTTTACAGTTTGTTACTTCTTGCCCAATACCCGGCAAAAAGTACCCTTTGGTCTCCTCTATAGAGTCCCCTGAAAGTATATCCTCGATATGTTCATCTTAACCGGTGACGAATATATTTTCTTCCCCCGCAGAGTCTATCCTTGATATGTTCACTTTAACTAGTGATAGATATTCTCTTCTTTGGTATTCTACCCAATAAAAAGGTAGTTGTAATTCCTATTTTGGTTCCTCCGAGAGTTAATCCTTTATATGTTCATCTTAATTGATAACAGGTTTTCTTCTCCTTGTTGGTTTTCTACCCAGTAACCGGTAGTTGTAATCCTATTGTTCCCCTGAACGGAGTCTATCCTTGATATGTTCACCTTAACCAGTGACGAATTTTCTCTTCTTTGGTATTCTATCCAGTAACTGATAGATTTATCCCTATTTTCTCCCCTTTTCAGAGTCTATCGTTGATATGTTCATCTTAATCGGTGACAGATTTTCTCTTTGATTGGTCTTCTACCAAGTAACCGGTAGTTGTAAATCCTACTTTGTCCCCTCGCAGAGTGAATCCTTGATATGTTCACCCTAACCGGTGACGGAATTTTCTCTTCGACGGTTTTCTATCCAGTTTTCAATAGATATAATTCCCCTTTTTATCGTTCAGTTGGTATATCCTTGATATGTTCATCTTAATTGATGACGGGTATCCTCCTTGACAATCCCAGGAAAGTCTATCCTTGATATGCTCATCTTAACCGGTGACAAATTTCTTCCCTGTTGAGTTTATCCTTAATATGTTCATCCTAACCGATGACAGATACTCTTACCTTTTGGTCTTCTGCTCAGTAACTGGTAGTTGTAAATCCTATTTTCTGCAGCTTTCCCCCTGCAAGGCTATTCTTACCTAGTAACCGGTAATGAATACTTCCTCCTGGCGGTCCTCAACAAGTCATCCTTGATATGTTCATCCTAATCGATGACGGATGTTCTCTCTGTCAGATCTTTATTATCTCCTTACCTAGTAACAGGTAGTAGATAATAAATTTCTGCTCCTCCTGTGTTGAAATTTTATTTTCTCCTCAGTTGAGTTGAGTGCGTTTTCCTTAGTGAAATCGTGTTTCTCCCCTGCGTGAGTAGAATATTTCAGTGTTATCCTAACTTATTTGTATCCCCTACAAATGTTGTTTGTTTCACTGGCTGAGTCTTTCCATTTTGTATGGATTTCTTCGAGTCTCTAGTAGTTTTAAGTCGTACTCTGGCCTATGCAACACCCTTTTATCCCCTCAGAATCTCTGTCTCCCCAGCGAGTTTTCCCTATGGAATGCATTATACTCCTGCGGATTTTCGATTTCTCTGATTTCTTTTCTTTTGTGGCAACATTTCCTCATAAAGCATTAACTTTTGCATTCACATCATATGCATCATGAGGTCTCTTAGGGACCAAAATTCGTTTCTCTATGTTGTTATTTAAGCCCATTCTACTGAGTCGAGCCGAAGATTTTAACCTTCACCTCCTCAGTTAGAATGTCCTTAAATAGGGGCAGTTGTAAGTCCCCAATTTTGACCCTAAGATCCCTCATGCAATTTCATCATAAGCATTAGCATTGGGATCATACCTTGGCATCCTCCTTACCCCTCTTTCATTGGGTTTGTTTTGGGAGAGATCACCAAGCACTTTGTGATTATATCATACTTGTATTTTATCATTTTACTAATCAAAATACCAAAAATATGTCTTTGTATCTATTTAACTCTTTTGTAGGTAGGGCCATGATCTCCTTGATTCATTGATCACATCTAGGGTTTAAGACTCACATGAACAAAGAGCACGATCAATAATTAATTCAAGAATGGTATTAAGCATCATATATGAGTCCCAATTGCTTTTATATGTTATTTTGATCAAGTTTTCTTCAAGAGTTTGAGGGTGATTTGCCTTGGAAACCCTAGTTTAATTGGGTATCTTGAGTAATTTCTTCAACAAGCTATATCACCAATTGATCAAATTTATCAAGGGACACTTCACCTTTCATCATCTTATGCATATATGATCTACCATGAGCGAAGAAAGTCAAGAGAATTGGAAGTTAGCAAGTTGGTTGATGGTGGTTGGCCATATGAATTCATCTGATCAAAACAGGGACTCCCTAGATCCTATCTCCTACAATTTTCACCATATGAAAATGATTCCAAGAGAAAACATACTCTAAATGACATTATAAACAACTTTCATGTTGAGACATAGAGCTAGTTTTTCTTGGAAAATCATTTTCTATGTTGAAACATTATAGGTCATTTTGTCTAAACCCTAATTTGAAAGTCAACTTCGCAAGGCCATAACTTGCTCAATTTTTATGAGATGAAATATTTCCAAGTTGCACAATCAAATTCAATGTGTCTACTTCAACTTTTATGTTTTGAATGGGAGCAAATTCTACTTCTTTGAACATGTGATATGAGGCTACATTATAGGTCACTTTTGCCCTATACCATTGATCAAGTGACTTTTCTCATTTGAAGCTCCTATAAAAAGTTAAGCAAAGTGGAATATTCAGACATATGGCTTGACACTTAGAAATTTTTTGATATGGTTTTGAAAAATCACTTGATCAATGGTATAGGTCAAAAGTGACCTATAATGTAGCCTCATATCACATACTCAAAAAAGTTGAATTAGCTCCCACTCTAAACATAAAAGTTGAAGTAATCATATTGATTTTGATTGTACAACTTTGAAATCTTTCATCTCATAAAAATTGATCAAGTTATGGCCTTGGGAAGTTGACTTTCAAATTAGGGTTTAGACAAAATGACCTATAATGTTTCAACATAGAAAATGATTTTCCAAGCAAAACTAGCTCTAGGTCTCAACATGAAAGTTGTTTGTAATGTTATTTAGAGTAAGTTTTCTCTTGGAATCATTTTCATATGGTGAAAAGTGTAGGAGATAGAGTCTAGGGAAACCTAGTTTTGATCAGATGAATCCATATGGCCAACCACCATCAACCAAATTGCTAATCTTCAATTCTCTTGACTTTATTGGCTCATGGTAGACCATATATGCATAAGATGATGAAATTTGAAGTGTCCCTTGATAAATTTGATCAATTGGTGAGATAGCTTGTTGGAGAAGTTACTCAAGATACCCAGTCAAACTAGGGTTTCCAAGGCAATTCACCCTCAAACTCTTGAAGAAAACTTGATCAATATGACATGTAGAGAACATAGGGACTCATATATGATGTTAATAACCATTCTTGAATAAATTCTTGGTTGTGCTCTTTGTTCATGAGGTCTCAAACCCTAGATGTGGACTTGATGAATCAATGAGATCATGCCCTACCTACAAAAGAGTTTGGCAAATGCAAAGACATATTTTTGGTATTTTGGTTAGTGAAATGATAAAATACAAGCATGATATAATCACAAAGTGCTTGGTGATCTCTCCCAAAACAAACTCAATGAAAGAGGGGTAAGGAGAATTCCAAGACATGATCCCAATGCTAATGCTTATGATGAAATTGCCTGAGGGATCTTAGGGTCAAATTTGGGGTCTTACAGCTGCCCCTATTTAAGGACATTCTAACTGAGGAGGTGAAGGTTAAAATCTTCGGCTCCACTCAATAGAATGGGCTTAAATAATAACACAGAGAAACAAATTTTGGTCTCTAATAATAAGAATTTTTCAAATAAAAACTAATAAAAGTCAGAGATCATAGGCAAGAGGGTTGGTTACATAGAGGGAAGGTGTTAGCACCCAAAGTATCCTAGGTACTCCTAGGGAGCCCTTTTTGTGTGCATATGTATTTTGTACAAAGTGATGTTTCCAAACAAATAGATTGGGGGGATGAGAAAAGAATTCATTAATTATATTTTTTGTGTTTGACAAGACCTTCGGTCTTGTGCCTACGTACCAACATATAAATAAGGGATCAAAACTTCGTAGTTCGTGCTATAAATTTCAAAATGAGTGTGTTGGTTTTAACAAAAATTTTAAGTTTGAAAGGCACAAAGGCCTAAAATGGTTTGAATGAATTAGTTATTTTTGGCTTTTTGAAAGTTTAAGTCAAGTATGGTTAAGTTTATTCGCATATTTGATTTAAGAAAATAAGTCTGAAAATGCAATGGCATAAGGCCAAAGTTTCTATCTTTTTGCAAAAGTATTGTGAGTTTAGAACAAAAGATAGTTCACACAAAGAAGGTTTTGAAAATGGAGGGAGAGATTTTGAAATTAAAGAAATGGGGAGGAGATGAAGAGACTAACCTATGTACAAAAATTTAAAAGTTTAAAGTTGAAAAGATCTGACCAAATGGGAGCGATCCAATAGACAAGTGTGTCAATAGAAACCCAGAATTCCCTTGGACATTTATAATCAAGCAACACACAAATGCATAATTATTATCTTGAAGAGAAACACATCAAATAAAGATGGCCTCATCCAAGCTTATCCACTTCATGATCTTCTTCAAAATGGCCCATGTAGCAGATGAATTCCACAAGTTATAGGCTCAACATAACAACTTAATAATGATCAACGTTGCAGATGAACTGGAGGGATCTTCAACAAATTGGCATTGGCCAAGTCCATTAGCAAAGGAATGTTGCCTAAGTTCTAATTCCGATTGGGCAAGATCAAACCAACAGTCCACTCAAAAGTGTTTTAGGGTTTTTTTGTAGTTATTATGTACATTAGTGGTCAAAGACCACACAAACAAGCAAAATAGCACAAAACAAAGTATATCACACAATATGGTCCAAATGGACAAAGTGAAAATTACATTAACATAAACAATTAGAATAATATGTATAATGGCAAATGAAATAAAGTGCTAAAAGTAAATTGCATCAAAGTAAAGACTTGAAGTTAAAAGTTAATACTTAGTAAATTAGTAATTTGTTTTGTTTTGTTTTTTATTTCAAGACATTCTTTGGAGAACACTCAACCCACTTGCCACAAGCATGGATCCTTGAACCAAAACATCTTCCAAAGATATTAACACAATTAAAATGACATTTATTCAATTAAAAATAGTAAAATAATGCATTAAATTTAAATAAGTTTTTTGTCCAAATCCAAAATCCCATCAAAACACCAAATAAATGGCCATGAGATTCATCATAGGTCGAACAAGGTCAAAGGACCTTGGAGAAAAAATTTCATAATTTTTGGACACTTAAAAATATTTTTAAACAATTAAAAACAAATGAAAACTCAATTAATTCATGAAAAATATTAATAATGATCCAAAAATAATTTGAATTCAGAATATGAAAGAGAAAATTATTTAAATTTTTTGGTGAAAGTCCCATATTTTTTGGATCAATATTAAATTTATTATGAATTATTGAAAAAAATGGAATTAAAATGAAATTCAGAAAAATCCAAAGATACGTGGACCATCAGATCTCCCTCATTAATTGAGGTGGCAGATCAGATGATCCAAAACGCGCGCTCAATGTGTTCCTGAGTCAACTGCGTGGCACCATTGGTAATTACAAGGGACGGTTAAGATTAAAACGTGAAACATGGATCAAGTGGCTCAGACTCAAGACACATCATCACCGGAGCCAGAGCTCCGATTGTCTTCTCCAGTGAGCTTCACCAGACTGGTCAATATGAAACATCACCAAAATAACAAACAGGGACATGATCTTAAAGAAAAAACATCACTGAGCACGAATATGACCTCCAATTCCTCCAACTCTAAATATATTGAGAGATATATGGAATTGAAAACTGAGGTTCATGAACTGATTTGCTTTGATTTGGCCTCAAAGCAACTCAATCTTCTTGCCTACATTGGTAGGACTTCAGACAACTCAAGAATAAATGGAATTGAGCAATAATTAAGGAGAATCGAAGAGTTTAAAATTTCTGCAAATTACCTTCAATGGAGGTCTGAACTTGATAGATCTTGATCTGAATTGTGCTTGGCTTCATTTCACTTGCTTGCAGGAGAGGAATGGAAAGGTTTAGAAGCAATGGACTCCTGGAGAATTGAATTCCAAAACAGTGGAGATTCAAGCTCAAATTCAAATGAATTTATCAGGGTTATCCTTTGAGAGTGAAGGGTTTTCAATGGAGATTCAAAGCTGGTGCAATGTATGTGTGATTTCTGAGCAAATACAGTTGTATTTATAGCCAAATCCATGTGATATTTGCACACTCTTTTCAACCTTCCAAATTTGGTAAATGATGATAGCATGGTGCATGGACGCACATAGGCCCATGAAATGATAACTTGAAGTCCAAAATGAATTATCAGATGTGTTGAAGCAAGCTTAGAATGCAAGGCAATTGAACATTGATGCTTGTAGTTGGATCTATGCCAAATGATATCATCCTGGTTAAGCCATGCGCAACCAATGCATTTCAAGTCCAAAATGAATGAATTTTAGCTCTTTGGAAAGGTGAGATCAAGAGGAACAAGTTTTATGTTGAACACTTTTTCATTTGGATCTGAGAACTTGGATATATTTGAGGTGGATGTTTGGAAAAATTTGACATATCAAAATTTTTCTTAGTGTCAAGCCATATGTCTCAATATTCCACCTTGCTTAACTTTTTATAGGAGCTTCAAATGAGAAAAGTGTCTTCATCAAAGTTGTAGCTCTCTCAAAGACCTTAAAATGGTCACCAATTTCATGTCATTTGGATTTGAAATGATAGAGTTATGCATTTTCGAAGTTTGGAAAAAAAATTGTAGGAGATAGGGTCTAGGGAGACCTTAACATGAAATGATAGACCTTAACATGAAAGTTGTTTTTAATGTCATTTAGAGTAAGTTTGATATTGGAATAATTTTTATATGGTGAAAGTTGTAGGATATAGGGTCTAGGGAGACCCAGTGTTGATTCGATGAATTCATCTGGCCAACCACCATCAACCAACTTGCTAATTTCCAATTCTTTTGACTTTCTTGGTTCATGGTAGATCATATATGCATAATATGATGAATTTTGAAGTGTCCCTTGAGAAATTTGATCAATTGGTGAAATAGCCTGTTGGAGAAGTTATTCAAGATACCCAGTCAAAGTAGGGTTTCCAAGGCAAATCACCCTCAAACTCTTGAAGCAAACTTGACCAAAATAACATGTAGGAATCAATGGAACTCATATATGATGCTCATAACCATTATTGGATCAATTCATGATGTTGCTCTTTGTTCATGAGGGTCTCAAACCATAGATGTGATCAATGAATTCAATGAGATCATGCCCTACCTACAAAAGAGTTAGACAAATACCAAGACATATTTTTGGTATTTTGGTTAGTAAAATGATAAAATACAAGTATGATATAATCACAAAATTCTTGGTGATCTCTCCCCAAACAAACCCAATGCTAATGCTTATGATGGAATTGCATGAGGGATCTGTCGCAACCTGAAAAATACAGTGCGCGAAAAAACAACCGGCGAAAGAAAATGACAGAAGAGTCGCCACCGTGCGTTGTTCATCCCAAAAGAGGGAAAGGAAACGCTCGAAGTAAACCTGAAAAAGGTAGGGACAAGACGGGGTCTTGCAACCAAATCTTGGGTTCGGGAGTCGGTTATGCGAAGGGAAGGTATTAGCACCCCTACGCATCCGTAGTACTCTACGAGATCCACTTTTGTAGTTCTTGTCTAAAGGGTGTGGGTTTATCTAATGTGTTATTTACTAAAAAAGGGGGTTAAATGAAAATGACTCGCGCGGATGTCGCATCCACTGCATACGTATCTCATCTGAATATGAGAATCAGAGTCTTCGTAGCTCGGCTACCTAGGGGTTAAGTGTAATTGTGCTCGATAAGACATCGCGTCTTATGCCTACGTATCTCATCTGGCCTGAGAATCAGAGCAAAACGTAGTTCGGCTAACTACGGGGTTATGGATTGGGTTTTGGACGAACGACGTCACTACGCAATCTACCGGATGCTCGACCTTTGGAGACTTACTCGCCTGTAGTAGAAGGAGTTAACATGTTGCTTTGGGTTTTAGGGTTTGGGATGCTCAAGGGCAAAAAGGCGGTCCTTGACGAAGGAACCGCGCTACCTGCAGGGATACGAACACATACAAAACAAACATGTATAAAGTAAATGTGCCAACAAGGGGCTCAGAAGTAAATAAACAAAAGAAAACAAATGCCTCATATCGAGGTCTTCCAGCGAAGAAAGCGATAAAATGCGGAAAAGAGGTAAAAGTACCACACGGATAAAGATCTGAAGTAACAACAATTTAAGGAGTAAGAAACCCAGGGATCTCCCAAGCTAATGCCATCAAAGAAAGGTGAGTCAATACAGGTAATCGGAATGAACCTCCAGGGGGTATCCCACAAATAAAGTCGGAAAACCACGCAAACCATCTCTGCAAGAGTCTGTGAGCCCTCACAAAAACTCAACAAAAGGGTTAGTGAAACACGATAGGCATTTTTTTCATGGATAACAGTATGGTTTCAGAAACCTCAAACCCTGTGACATACATTTCAGAAATCATGTGATTAAACATTCAAGGCATAGGTTTCACCCATTCATGCATAATTAAACCCGTGGGCAAAAACATAATGAAATTCATCCATCATACCTCATACATTCAGATGATCCAAATTAAGAGCATAAAATTATGGGAATGAGGCAAACCTGATGGGAGAGACCGGTTGAAATGTTAGGGTTTGCGTGAGATGGGGGTTGCTCTGAGTTCTCTGTCAGGTTCCTCTCCAGGTTTTGTCCAGGGTTTTGTTTCTAGGAAACCTCAGAGTATTTTGCTTCTCTTCCTTTTTCTGTCTGATCTCCCTCTTTTATAACCTGATTTTCATGGCTTTGTGGGCTCAAATGAGAGAGGTCCAAGTCCAAGTTTTTTCTATTATATTTTTATTTATTATTTATTATTAGTTTTTTTTTTTTCGTTCTATTTTTCATTTTTTTTTTTTTGGATCTAATTCTGATTGACATGATGAAATGCAATATGAAATGCTAAATGAATGCATGAATGAGGAGGGCAAATTTGGGGGTGTTACAGCTGCCCCTATTCAATCATCAGCTAACCCGAGTAGGATGAAAGCGAACAGCTTATCAGACAAACGGGGTGAGCTGTGATTGAATACCAAAGACAGACCGAAAATTTGCGCTCCGAGAACACCACAAAAACGCGGAAATACACCACGCTGTTTATTTTTCTTCCGATCCTCTGACTGGATCTGAATCAGTCTTCTGGCTTAATCTGGAGTTTCGAACCTTTGGCTGAACCTATACTCAATTTAGTCCTCTGGTTGGATATTAATTTTGATCCTCGGGCTGGATACGATTTTGATCTTCTGGCTAGATCTTCTTCGATCTTCTGGCTAGATCTCCTTCGTTTCGATTCTCTGGCTGAATCTATTTCCTTTGATTCTCTGGCTGAATCTACTTCGATCTTCTGGCTAGATCTGAATTGTTTCGATTCTCTGGCTGAATCTATTTCCGGTCTTCGGGCTAGACCTGACTTCGATCTTCTGGCTAGATCTTCTTCGATCTTCTGGCTAGATCTCCTTTGTTTCGATTCTCTGGCAGAATCTATTTCGATCTTCTGGCTAGATCTGAATTGTTGCGATTTTCGATCTTCTGGCTAGATCTTCTTTGTTTCGATTCTCTGGTTGAATCTACTTCGATCTTCTGGCTAGATCTAGATTGTTTTGATGATAAATTCCGATCATTAGGATCCCGCATCTGAGGCATGCGCTGGTTGACCCTCTTTTGACATCTACAACCAACCTTCATATTAGATATGCAGCTTCGAGAATATTCCACTTTTGGGCTTCGTACATATTCTTCGGGCTAGAACATGTTGTAACGACTCCTCAATTAGACTTGGGCTTGCTGGGGAAATAAAGCTTGTAGGCGACTTCACTGGGGAATCTTCAAATTGAGCCTTAGGCTGGCTTACTGGAACACGATTCTCAGGCTGAATCTTCGAAATGACCCTCAGGCTGGATCACTGGAACACGATTCTCAGGCTGAATCTTCGAAATGACCCTCAGGCTGGATCATTGGAACACGATTCTCAGGCTGAATCTTCGAAATGACCCTCAGGCTGGATCACTGGAAAACGATTCTCAGGCTGAATCTTCGTAATGACCCTCAGGCTGGATCACTGGAAAACGATTCTCAGGCTGAATCTTCAAAACGACCCTCAGGCTTGATCACTCACGCTTGATCCTCTGGCTGGATCTCATGACCTTGGTTGTAAAGTTATTCTTCAGTCTGCTTGGAAGAACCTGTTTATCAGCTTATGTGTATGCTTGATATGATATGCATGCAAATGCAAATGTTATGCATGGTGTAAAAAGAAATCTGCTTGGGGAAGCAAACTCCGGTAGGGAACAGATCGCTGTATCAATCCTTGAATGCTCTGTGGGGAATGATCCGTCTGCCGGGACCAATGAGCCACCAAAAGTAAATTGGCAACTTGAAAAGTTGACCTTGCGGGGGGAGTATCAACTATGGAAACTTTGCTCGGCGAGGCTCTGTGAGGAGAGTCTGTGGGGAAAACACTTCCTGGGGAAATGTCGTAGGAAACGACCTTTGCTGGGGATATGAACTTGCTAATCGCCCTCCAGCTGGGGATTAACAAATCTGTTAAAAATAATCTGCTGGGGAATGAGATGAACACTGGGAACACCACCCTCTCATCTGTTGGTTATGCAACCACTCCGCTGTTGCTAGGAAGATACAGTCTGACACTGTCAACTCCGCTGGGGATATATAGTCTGGATACTGTCAACTCTGCTGGGGAACATGCTCTTCTGAGGAGAGACTTTGTCAACCGCTTGGGGATGAGGATTCATGACTTGGCATCCGGTTCCTGTGACCTGCAACCAAAAATACACGTATGCCTCGAGGGAATTACTCAGTTTGAATTCACCATCCGGGATTAAGCACATTCAAAGCAATTTTAAATGTTTTCCTGTGCAAATCATCTGCAAAAGCCACCATTATGTTCATATGCAATATGTTTTATCAAAAATTTGGACATTTTTGCAAACAAACTGATAAATGAAAAATAAAGAGGCTCTTTAACTAAATTATTCGACTCTTACTGGGGAGAAAATTTGTGCCAGGAATAGGCGAGGGTATCAGGAAGCTGATCCCTGAAAAGAGGTGATCGCTATAAAAAGAGAACTATCCTAATGGCAATGGGGATACGGGGTCCCACCGAGTTTCGACTTTGCTATGGCTCGTATGTCCTCAAGACGCTCTGCTCATCTTGCTTTCTGAAGTGGATGATTAGTCGATCTTTAACCTTCGAAGATTGCCGGATTGAATGAAACGATGATATAACACTGATGAACTCAGATCACAGTCATTCGCTTATTCCCTAACTTTTGCCTGGATCGCCCCCTTTTCGGGTTTTCAATCCACCGAGATACCCATTTTTGCCTGAGCCGCCCTTTTGGGTTTTCGACTCACCGGGTGTACTCCTTTTTTATATCCCTAATTTTTGCCCGAACCTCTTTATTCTTTTTTTTTGGTTCGTCGGGATGCCCTTTTTTTGCCTGGAGTATTCTTTTTATCGTCCAGCGGGTCTATTTTATGCGAAGTATTTTTTTTTTACTGCGTCTGAGTTAATAGGGGACGGGAATCCTTCGCCATCCATGGTTGTTAGCATCAAAGCTCCGCCATAGAAAATCCTTTTAACCACGTACGGACCCTCATAGTTCGGTGTCCATTTGCCCCTGTGATCTGTGTTGGGAGGAAGAAATCTTTTGAGTACCAATTTACCGACTTGATACCCCCGAGGGCGCACTTTCTAACCAAATGCTTTCTTTATTCGTCTATGACCGAGATACGTCAATTCTGGGTACGTAGTTCCAGCATAGCACCTTAATCATCGAAGACAAGGTAAACAAAGCATCAGCAAATTGGTTTTCTTCAAAAGAAAGTCAACAATCTTCTCGTGTAGTCTCTATAAGGAGCCAGATGAGGCTGAGGTGTATACCATTTCCCGTTGGTTTGATTGATGACCAAAGCTGAATATTGACGGCTTCCTCAAGTCTTAGGATACAAGCTTCATATTCGGCTTCATTTTTGGTGCAGGGAAAAGTTATTCTGGCACCAAATGGCATATGAACCCCCTTCCGGTGTGATCAACACTACACCAACTCCGCGACCATTGACGTGGACCGCCCCATCAAACATCATAACCCATTTGGATTCAGGGTCAGGCCCCTCCTCCGGGAGTGGTTCCTCTCAATCTTTCGATTTGAGAAACATGATGTCCTCATCAGGAAAGTCAAACCTCATAGGTTGGTAATCATCAATCGGTTGCTCTGCAAGATAGTCTGACAAGACACTTCCCTTGATGGCTTTTTGTGAAGTGTATTGGATGTCATACTCTGTCAGTATCATTTGTCACCTAGTAACCTTTCCGGTAAGTGTTGGCTTTTCAAAAATATACTTGACTGGATCCATTTTTGATATCAATAGAGTCGTGTGAGTCAACATATACTGTCTTAGTCGGCGAGCAGCCCATGCCAAAGCGCGGCAAGTTTTCTCGAGCAATGAGTATCTTTGTTCACAGCCGGTAAACTTTTGCTAAGGTAGTATATTGCATGCTCTTTTCGACCTGACTCGTCATGCTGACCGAGCACACAACCCATTGACCTTTCTAACACAGTCAAGTACATGATCAACGGTCTTTCCTCTCGGCCTGTAGACTTGCCCCGATCTTAATCTCTTTCTTGTCGTCTGCGGTACCGATGTTGACGGTCTCAATCACCTCCTAATAAGGTGTAATAGCTCGGTCCTCCTGTTTCAACAATCTTGCTAACCCTTCAGGCAATTCACAATCTTCCTCAACCCCTTCTTCGGCTTAATAGATAGGATTGTCGAAGTCATACTTGGGCATAGCAGTTTCGTTAGTAGTGAGATCCGGGTGGTCCGCTCTGCATGATGGAGGATCATGCTTTACCCTAGAATGAGAGTTTTTTTTTGGAAAGAAAGAAAAAACGAAAAAAGAAACATTGCCATTTTTTTTTTGTAAAAGTAAAAAAAACTGAAAGAAAGAGAACACAAAATTGTTTGCAAAAGTCGTCCTTTATTGATGATAAAATTAATTGCAAAATGTAACTAAATGGATGGCCCTACAAATGAGCCGTTACACCTTGGGCAAAGTGTAAGACTTTATTATGCATGTAATAAAAGGAAAACAATAAAAATTACTCCTTCAGTAGAGTAAACCGGACGACTTTTTCGGACGACCAATTGTCGAGCTTTTCTCCTGGGACACACGGGCGAATCCAGCTATCTAAGTCACAGTCGCTGTCAGCCTTGTCTTCATCTGCAACATTGACGATGTGGGGAGAAACCAAACCCCCGCTGGAAAGAGTACCGGTTTCATTCTTCTGAGATCCCGGAGCATACCCCAATCCAAACTTGTCTTCTTTGATGACTGGCTCCACAAATTTGCCCCAGCCTTGGGCATTACCAGCTTTAACCACTTCGACAGCTTGCTTGCATGAAGAGATAGAAGTCCCGACCTTCTCAAACTCAGGTGAAAAGACAGCTTCGGGTGCGACCTCATTGATGTTTATGGCTTCGAAGCCCTGACACAGCATCTCGTGCATCTCGCCGTCCATCTCTACATACTTAAATGTAGACAGGTGGCTAACAAAAATATCCTCTTCACCACAGACAATGACGACCTGACCTTCTAGTTCATATTTGAGCTTCTGGTGGAGGGTAGAAGTAACAGCACTGGCAACATGAATCCAAGGCCGACCTAGCAGACAGCTGTAGGCAGGCTAGATATCCATCACATAAAAGGTGCTCTTGAACACCTGCGGTCCAATCTTAACTGGCAACTCAACTTCGCCACAGACAACTATCTTAGAGCCATCAAAAGCCCTCACAACTAAGTTACTTGGCCTCAGGATGGTGTCATCGCAATCCAACTTCATTAAGGCTTTCTTTGGAAGAACATTCAGAGAAGAGCCTGTATCAACCAAAAAATGGGAAAGCATCACCCCTTTGAACTCCATTGTGATATGCAAGGCTTTGTTGTGATTCCTGCCCTCAGATGTCAGGTTATTATCGATGAAACCTAGCCCCCGGCTAGCGTTTACATTGGAAACTACCGACTCCAGCTGGTTAACAGTTATCTCCGGTGGAACATAGGCCATATTCAGTACTTTCAACAAGGCTGCTCTGTGCGCCTCAGAGCACAGCAATAGTGAGAGAATGGAGATCTTTGAGGGTGTCTGATTTAGCTGGTCGACTACCTTGTAGTCACTTTTCTTGATAATCCTCATAAACTCATCCACTTCCTTCTCGAATGCGGTCTTAGGAGGATCTTCCTCAGTAGTAACCTCTTCGGCGGCCATCTGTTTCCCTTTAGCCTTGGCAGCTGCCTCGGCTTCAGTATTCGCGCGTAATGTTGATGGTGAAAATAGGCGTCCACTGCGAGTGAAGCCACCAACCCCTCCAACATTGTCTACAGCGGAGCTACCAATGTCAATGTCTTCTTCGTTAACTTTCTGCCCCTGGCAGTAAATATCAGCCCCATAGTGCCACGGGATAGCACTGTCTTTCTCATACGGAATGGGTCCTGGTATTGTGATGGTGATCGGACCAACCAAAGTCGGTTGAGGGCTGTCAGAGTAAATTGCAACTGGTGCTGAACTTTCGATGTTCACCGCTGCTGGTTCTGTAGTTTCTAGGAAATATATTGTTGTCGGAGCGAGTCTCTCGGGAACATATATTTCTTTAGGAGTGAAATAAAACGTCACCGTCGATACATCATTCTTCATTGGACGGGCCTGATCGAACTGAAGACAACCTTCATCTATAAGTTGCTGAATACCCCTTCTCAAACTGTCACATCCGTTTTTGGCAGCTTGACAATTTCTGCATTCTTCCCCACAGCCCGGGAAAATCTGTCCTTTCAGAAGTCAGTCTTTAACCACCGATAGCGAAGTCTTCACCTTAGTCACATCAGAAACCAAATTCAAAGTTTCCCCACTATCAACAGCATTAATCCTCTGCCCGTCGTGAGCCGGCATCGGGTTCTAGATAACATTAGGCACCGGAGCAAAATTGATAGCCTGGGCATCTCTCAAATCTTGTACCTTTAACTGGAGAGCCTTGCAATTATCTGCAGTATGGCCAGGTGCGTTGGAGTGAAAAGCACATCTGGCGTTGACATCATAACCTCAAGGCAAATTATTGGGATCGATTGGTGGGGCCAGAGTTCTCAACGTAACTAGATTCATGTCAATCAGCTTGGGGAGTAATACTGAATAAGGCATTGGGATTGGCTCGATGACCCGGTCTGTCTGCCTTGGACGTTATTGATAGTGTCTTTGCTGACCCGGATTACCTCCTTGTTGTTGATTATTGTACCTGGGTTGTTGTTGCGGATGATATTGCGGTTGAGGAACAGGTGTTGGAATAGTGACTGCGGCCACTTGATCTTGATAATAATTAGGGCGTCCTCTACCCCTGCCTCTGCTGGCATACACAACGCTTGCCTCGCCTTCTTTTCTTCGCTGACCGTTACCAGCAAACGGTCTCTTGGGACCTAATAAGTTGGAAGCACTATTGTCTTGAATTCGACCCATCTTCAACAGACTCTCCATCCTTTCTCCAGCAATTACTATCTCTGCAAAGCTGATTGACGGGCAAGCAGCCAATCTCTCAATATAATTGCCTTGAAGAGTGTTCATGAACATGTCCGCCATCTCCCTTTCAGACATAGGGGGTTGGACGGACGCAGCAATCTGTCTCCAACGCTGAGCATACTCTCTAAAGGTTTCCTTGGCAGTCTGAGACATACCTTGCAACAAGGTCTAATTTGGAGCCATGTCCAAGTTGTATTGATATTGCTTGACAAAAGCCTCTGCCAAGTCTTTCCAGCTCTTGATGGTAGTACGAGACAAATGAGAATACCATTCACGAGAAGCTCCAGTTAGACTGTCTTCAAAATAGTACATCCACAACTTTTCATCTTCCGTGTGAGCTCCCAACCTTCCCAGATAAGATTGGAGATGAGTGTGTGGGCAAGAAGCCCCGTTGTATTTCTCAAAAGTAGGGGGTTTGAACTTGTGAGGAATCCTTACTCCCTGAACCAGACCAAGATTGGTGACATCAAAACCTAAGTAATTTTGAGACTCCAAAGATTTGAGCTTCTCAGCAAGCTCATCCATACGGCGAGTGGTCTCGAGGGCCTCGTCGTGCAAAGAAAATTGATCATACTGATAATCTTCAGTAACGGGGCGCCCCTTAATCCGAATTCCTTGATTCACATTGTACCTTCCGCCAATACCATTTCCAACATTCCCTGTGTTGCCAACATTACCCGGGTTTCCATCAGCATTTGCGTTACCCGCGTTACCAGTGTTCACAGGGTTATCAGTGTTCCCAGGGTTACCAGGGTTTCCCTCAGCATTTGGTATCTCCACCTCCGGATCGGGTCTCGGTTGCTCAACCAATTCCCTCAGCTTTTCCTGGCCTTCTGCCATACCAGTCATCAATGTCATGAACTGATCCATCCTTTCACGCATATCAGCCAGCTCTTTCTGTACTTGGTCCATCGCTAGCTGTGGACGATTTTCCTTTGTCGGGTACCTGTGGACTCGCTTGGGACCAATAACTGCCTGATACAGGGAACAAACATTAGACACTATGGTGACACCTGCAAAACAGACAAGGGTTAATATGCATGGTATGCGACGCACTGCTTGTTCAGTTTTAAGGCACCCCCGTTTTGAAAGGGAATACCCTGCAAATGAATAAGCATGAGATGTTGGATGCAAATATGCAGATGATGTTATGCAATGCAAAGGCATGTCAATCAGAATTGATGGATCCGCTTGAACATCTGTCAGGTTGCACTGCCTGGAGAGAAATTCACTGAGGAATATAATACAAGACCAAAACACTACTCCAGAAAACCGGGTTGGTTGGAGGTTAAGGTTTCTTGAATTTAGCCCGCCCCTCACTGGTAGGTTCTAAGAACAGAAGTTCGTCAGCTTCAGCCCTTCAGTCGCGAATAATACGTTTACCACTGAAGGTTTGGTATTATTACGGGACAAAAGACCTTCATTGACTCCCCTCAACAGGATATCCTAATAGCAAGTTCCCAGTCTCGGGATCCTCGGATTGAGCAGCGAGAATGCGCCCACCAGAGCTAACATAATCACGTCTCGGAGGAGAGGCCTCGACTGAGTTCTCGGGAAATGGTCACCAGAGTCGACGATTTCTAGAGGAACATCCTGCCGTTACGGAACACCCGTAAGACATAATATTTCCAAAAGAAACCTCGTCTGGGTGTGGTTCTTCACGAACGACTTAACGTAGCAACACGCCACGCAAGCCTCATGATTATCCACTCTAAAACCTGTGTGTACACTCAAGCCTGGGTAATGAGCTTATCTCTCGTAGAACACCCCATCCCAACAAACAAACAAACAGATCCAACAGATACAACAGATGCATGCAAGCAGGTAAGCAAATAAATGTACAAAAGCATGAACACCCAATAAACAAGAAATCACACAAGCTATGAGGGACTCGCTTAGGGAAGATGGACCAGGAAGAGGTCAACTTCTTTCAGTCCCCAGCAGAGTCGCCAGCTGTCGCAACCTGAAAAATACAGTGTGCAAAAAAACAACCGGCGAAAGAAAATGACAGAAGAGTCGCCACCGTGCGTTATTCATCCCAAAAGAGGGAAAGGAAACGCTCGAAGTAAACCTGAAAAAGGAAGGGACAAGACGGGGTCTTCATCAAAGTTGTAGCTCTCTCAATATTCCACCTTGCTTAACTTTTTATAGGAGCTTCAAATGAGAAAAGTGTCTTCATCAAATTTGTAGCTCTCTCAAAGACCTTAAAATGGTCACCAATTTCATGTCATTTGGATTTGAAATGATAGAGTTATGCATTTTCGAAGTTTGGAAAAAAAATTGTAGGAGATAGGGTCTAGGGAGACCTTAACATGAAATGATAGACCTTAACATGAAAGTTGTTTTTAATGTCATTTAGAGTAAATTTGATATTGGAATAATTTTCATATGGTGAAAATTGTAGGATATAGGGTCTAGGGAGACCCAGTGTTGATTCGATGAATTCATCTGGCCAACCACCATCAACCAACTTGCTAATTTCCAATTCTTTTGACTTTCTTGGTTCATGGTAGATCATATATGCATAATATGATGAATTTTGAAGTGTCCCTTGAGAAATTTGATCAATTGGTGAAATAGCCTGTTGGAGAAGTTATTCAAGATACCCAGTCAAACTAGGGTTTCCAAGGCAAATCACCCTCAAACTCTTGAAGCAAACTTGACCAAAATAACATTTAGGAATCAATGGAACTCATATATGATGCTCATAACCATTATTGGATCAATTCATGGTGTTGCTCTTTGTTCATGAGGGTCTCAAACCATAGATGTGATCAATGAATTCAATGAGATCATGCCCTATCTACAAAAGAGTTAGACAAATACCAAGACATATTTTTGGTATTTTGGTTAGTAAAATGATAAAATACAAGTATGATATAATCACAAAATTCTTGGTGATCTCTCCCCAAACAAACCCAATGCTAATGCTTATGATGGAATTGCATGAGGGATCTGTCGCAACCTGAAAAATACAGTGCGCGAAAAAACAACCGGCGAAAGAAAATGACAGAAGAGTCGCCACCGTGCGTTATTCATCCCAAAAGAGGGAAAGGAAACGCTCGAAGTAAACCTGAAAAAGGAAGGGACAAGACGGGGTCTTGCAACCAAATCTTGGGTTTGGGAGTCGGTTATGCGAAGGGAAGGTATTAGCACCCCTACGTATCCGTAGTACTCTACGGGATCCACTTTTGTAGTTCTTGTCTAAAGGGTGTGGGTTTATCTAATGTGTTATTTACTAAAAAAGGGGGTTAAATGAAAATGACTCGCGCGGATGTCGCATCCACTGCATACGTATCTCATCTGTATATGAGAATCAGAGTCTTCGTAGCTCGGCTACCTAGGGGTTAAGGGTAATTGTGCTCGATAAGACATCGCGTCTTATGCCTACGTATCTCATCTGGCCTGAGAATCAGAGCAAAACGTAGTTCGGCTAACTACGGGGTTATGGATTGGGTTTTGGACGAACGACGTCACTACGCAATCTACCGGATGCTCGACCTTTGGAGACTTACTCGCCTGTAGTAGAAGGAGTTAACGTGTTGCTTTGGGTTTTAGGGTTTGGGATGCTCAAGGGCAAAAAGGCGGTCCTTGACGAAGGAACCGCGCTACCTGCAGGGATACGAACACATACAAAACAAACATGTATAAAGTAAATGTGCCAACAAGGGGCTCAGAAGTAAATAAACAAAAGAAAACAAATGCCTCATATCGAGGTCTTCCAGCGAAGAAAGCGATAAAATGCGGAAAAGAGGTAAAAGTACCACACGGATAAAGATCTGAAGTAACAGCAATTTAAGGAGTAAGAAACCCAGGGATCTCCCAAGCTAATGCCATCAAAGAAAGGTGAGTCAATACAGGTAATCGGAATGAACCTCCAGGGGGTATCCCACAAATAAAGTGGGAAAACCATGCAAACCATCTCTGCAAGAGTCTGTGAGCCCTCAAAAAACTCAACAAAAGGGTTAGTGAAACACGATAGGCATTTTTTTCATGGATAACAGTATGGTTTCAGAAACCTCAAACCCTGTGGCATACATTTCAGAAATCATGTGATTAAACATTCAAGGCATAGGTTTCACCCATTCATGCATAATTAAACCCGTGGGCAAAAACATAATGAAATTCATCCATCATACCTCATACATTCAGATGATCCAAATTAAGAGCATAAAATTATGGGAATGAGGCAAACCTGATGGGAGAGACCGGTTGAAATGTTAGGGTTTGCGTGAGATGGGGGTTGCTCTGAGTTCTCTGTCAGGTTCCTCTCCAGGTTTTGTCCAGGGTTTTGTTTCTAGGAAACCTCAGAGTATTTTGCTTCTCTTCCTTTTTCTGTCTGATCTCCCTCTTTTATAACCTGATTTTCATGGCTTTGTGGGCTCAAATGAGAGAGGTCCAAGTCCAAGTTTTTTCTATTATATTTTATTTATTTATTTATTATTAGTTTTTTTTTTTTCGTTCTATTTTTCATTTTTTTTTTTTGGATCTAATTCTGATTGACATGATGAAATGCAATATGAAATGCTAAATGAATGCATGAATGAGGAGGGCAAATTTTGGGGTGTTACAGGATCTTAGGGTCAAAATTGGGGTCTTACAACGACACTGGTTTTATTGACGTTAAGTTTATCCATAGCTTAATGGTCATGAATTTACCGCTACAAAAATTAAGTGGCGACTCTGCTAGGGAGTAGTCCTCAGTGGGTTTAGCCTACTTTTTTATGTGTATATAATTGTGTATTTGATATTTGTATATATATGTGTGATATAATCTGCTTGTTGTGTTTGGTGATCTCTAAGTGGTGAGATAAGTTCTAACCCTAACTTGAGTGCAATTAAGATAGGAGGATGGTATAGTCATGTTCTACGTGTGCGGAATAGTCCTTAACAAGTTGGCTTGAGACTCATCTACTCAGTGGAGACCCTTTTGGAGTTATTAATGTCACACAAGTTATTTATGGTTAGGCATTACTTTCTCTAATTTGGGTCCGAGAAGCTGAAGACCGTAGAACATTTAACCCAACTTGGCCTATTTAGGACATAGTGCGGATATTGTTCATGTGTAGACTTGATAACAGTTGTTATGTGATACTACACTGAGACGAGTTTCTCGTTAGAATATTATGGGTTGATGAGTTAGTCATCCTAACCTATAATATCTGCTAGATGGAATTAAGATTCTGGGAACTTTTTAGGACATGATCTACAGGTTTTTATCCTTAGTACACTCCCTTGGGATGGTTCTTAACCTGACTTTGTGCTCGTGACTCACAACAAACCCTTGATTCTTGGTTGAACCAATCAAGTCTTGTCAAGATCAATGGAACTTGGGTGTTGATAAGGTGAAAACCATAATCCACAAAAATGGATGATTGATCTTGACAATGACTTGATTCATCCCTTGACCTTTGTTTGTTTGCCTTGTGCGTGATCCCTTACTTGTGATTCTTGCATTCATGCATTCATGCACATCATAACATTCATCACACGAAAAATCACTTCAAGGAACTGAGGTTTTATTTGCAACTATTTTCAGACTATGGATTATGGACGAAGGAACATAAAGAAGTACAGTTTTAGATGTCCTGATTTGAAAGAGTTAAGGAAGTTATCATATTTTGTATTAGATCCCTTGGACTTCAAGAAATGCAATGGGAAGCTTATGTTTATGTTATCTACTGATGTAGTAGAAGGACTCTTGAGTGTGTTGGTTCAGTTTTATGATCCTCTCTATCGTTGCTTCATTTTTCCCGATTATCAACTTGTGCCTACGTTATAGGTGTATGCCCATCCCTTGGGATTACCTGTTTCTGACAAATTGCCTTTTACTGGATTGTGAGAGATACCCATATCTCATCTTATAGCTGAAGCTCTTCATCTGAAGAAGTCTGAGATTGAGGCTCATTGGTTGAAGAAAGGAGGAATATTTGGGTTAACTTCTGGGTTCCTTATTGGAAAAGCTACTGTCTTTGCTTAAGCTGGTAGTGTGGATGCTTTTGAAGCCATCTTCGTGTTGCTCATCTATGGTTTAGCTTTGTTCCCAAACATTGACGATTTTGTTGATGTTAACACCATTAGAATCTTCTTGATTGGAAATCCCGTGCCTACTTTGTTGGGTGATATGTACTTCTCTTTGCATCTAAGGAATTCTAAAGGTGGTGGAACGTGTGTTGTGTTCCTCTTCTGTAAAGTGGTTTATTTCGCACTTGCCTCAGACGCCTGCTTTTATGGAGAACAAACAATGTCTACGGTAGTCTCAGAGACTTATGTCCCTCACTAATTTTGATATTGTTTGGTATGATTCTTCATTGAGTACCTTGGATATTATTGTTAGTTGTGGTGAATTCTCTAATGTGCCTCTCATTGATACACAAGGAGGAATCAACTACAACCCTTATTTGGCTCATCGTCAACTTGTGTTCCCCTTGAGAGACAAACCTAATAACACTCAGTTAGAGGGTCTTTTCTATCAAGAGGGTAAAGATCCCTAACATCTGGAGCAAAAGATGGTACATGCTTGGCATAATGTGCATAGGAAAGGAAGATCCGAGCTTGGTCCGTGCAACTGTGTAGCTTTGGAAGCTTACACTACTTGGGTGAAGAAGGGAGCTATGGAGTTGAAGATGTCGTATGCTTGTGAGAGACCTATATCTGTGGTTGTAGCTTAGGCTTTAACTCTCCCTAACCAAGATGCAGAGGAGTTGGAAGACGCACTCGCCAAGATGAAGCAAGAGAAAGACATGTGGGAAGAGTAGTTTCATGCTTTAAGAAGAAAGCATGAGGAGTTGCAGCTTGAGTCTAAAGACAAGGATGCACTCATTGAACTTCTTAAAGACCGAGCAGTGAAGAGACAGAGAGAGCCAGAGGGTCCATCTTCCTCTAGTATGCCTCAGCCTTCTGGTGTTGGAAGAAGATTATTGATCAGCTTGTCCTTGAGAAGGCTCAAATGAAGACATCTTTCGAGACCGAGATACGACGCATCCGAAGAAAGTACGCGCCTGCAACCAGTTCATCTAACACCGTTGTTAGGGGATCCTTAGGATGACTAGTTTCCTTTTCTCTTGTATTTGTATTTTGGTTTCTGAAATTGTACTCAGTGTAATCCTTCAAAAATCATATGAATAAAAGAGATTCTTATGGTCAATCAAAATTGTTATTGTCGTTGTTATACATATTTGCAAATAAATTAGTATGTTCCTTGAAAATAAAATCAATCCAAACATTGTATTTCATGCATCATTTGCATAACAGGTTTCTTCTTCCAGATGTCTTATTGGTTATTCTTCTGTGCTTCAGCCAAGCTGACTCACCGATACAAAACTCGCGCCAATCAACCGAGAACCATGGAACATTTGGAACAAGAGAACCGAGAGTTAAAGGATGAAATTTCCCGCTTGACTGCCATGATGGAGTCTGTTTTAACTGCTCAGAGTTAGTCTTTTCCAATGCCTGCAACTCCTCCTCCTCAAAGGACTGTAATTTCAGAGGTTGCTACTTCAACCATGCATGCTACTTAGTTTGCTCCAGCCATGCCTTCCGGAGTCTCGTGTGGAATGCCACCGAACTTTGACCTGAAGTGTTTGCACCTACTTTTTTTTCCATGCTGGCATCTAGCTCGATCATGTCTGTTCGCCTCTAGTGGTTCACACTTTGCCTCGTGTTAAGGACACCATCTACCATTCTGAGCCGTCTGAGGGCCCTGATGTTTATGAAAATATGGATGAAATGAAAGACCAGCTCCTTGAGCTGCGAGACGAATTAAAGACCTTGAGGGGAAAAGATATGTTCGGTAAGAGTTCTGTTGAACTCTGCTTAGTTCCAAATTTCAAAATCCCGATGAAGTTCAAAGTCACTGACTTTGAAAAGTATAAGGGAAATACCTGTCCACTTAGCAATCTCGTCATGTATGTCAGGAAAATGTCAATGCAAACAGATAATGATCAGTTATTGATTCACTATTTCCAAGACAGTCTGACTGGTGCCGCTCTGAGGTGGTACATGGGATTGGATAGTGCATGTATTCTCACATTCAATGATTTGGGTGAGGCTTTTGTGATGCAGTATAAATACAATATGGACATGGCGCCTGATAGAGACCAGATGAGGTCTATGTCCCAGAAGGACAAAGAGACATTCAAAGAGTATGCCTAGAGGTGGAGAGAGCTTGCTGCTCAGATCAATCCTCTGTTGGAAGAGAAAGATATGACCATGATTTTCCTTAAGACCCTGAGTTCGTTTTATTACGAATGAATGATTGCTAGTGCCCCTAGTGATTTTACCGAAATGGTAAATATGGGGATGAGGTTAGAAGAGGGTGTCCGAGAAGGACGTTTGTCTAGGGAAGAGGTATCATCGAGCAAGAAGTATGGTAGCAGTTTCGCTAGAAAGAAGGAGGGAGAAACTAACGCATTATCAGTGGGGAGGCAGAGGAGGCCTCATGTCAAAAGAATTCTGCAACCACGTCAACATCATCATCAATTTTCATTTGTTATTCTGGTATTTTTTAACAGTCAACCCGTTCCAGTTCAACAACAACGCCAACAACAACCACAATAAAGAACAAACAACTACAACAACAACACCAACAATAATCAACAACAACAGAGTTTCGAGAGGAAGAAGGTCTCTTTTGACCCTATTCCTATGACCTACGCCGAATTATACCCGTCTTTGGGTCTCAAGAACCTACTCCAACCAGGGAATTCACCTCAAAGTATAAATATAAGAGAAAAGGAAACTGTCATCCTAAGGATCCCCTGAAAACAGTGTCAGATGATCTGGCTATTGACGCGTAGTTCCTTCGGATGCACCGAATCTCGGACTCAAAGGATGTCTTCATATGAGCCTTCTCAAGGATAGGCTGATCAACAATCTTCTTCCAAGCAACGGAAGGCTGAGGCATACTAGAGGAAGATGGACCCTCTGGCTCTCTCTGTCTCTTTATTGCTCGATCTTCAAGAAGTTCAATAAGTGCGTCTTTGTCCTTCGACTCAAGGTGCAACTCTTCATGCTTTCGGCTCAAATCATGGAGCCTCTCTTCCCACATGTCCTTTTCTTGCTTCATCTTAGCAAGTGCGTCTTCCAACTCCTTTACATCTTGGTTAGGGAGAGTTAATGGCTCAACCACAATGACAAACATAGGTCTCTCACAAGCATACAACATATTCAACTCCAAAGCTCTCTTCTTCACCTAGGTAGTGTAAGCTTCCAAAGCTACGCAGTTGCACAGACCAAGCTCAAATTTTCTTTTCCTATGCATATTATGCCAAGCATGTATCATCTTCTACTTCAAAACTTCGGGATATTTACCCTCTTGATAGAAAAGACCTTCTAACTGAGCGTTATTAGGTTTGTCTCTCAAGGGGAACCTAAATTGACGACGAGCCAAAGCAGGGTTATAGTTAGTTCCTCCTTGTAGAATCGTACCAAATAATATCATCTTTAGTGAGAGAGATAAGTCTCTGAGACCACCGCAGTCATTGCTTGTTCTCCACAAAAGCAGGCGTTTGTAAGACCCTAATTTTGACCCTAATATCCATCATTCTATTCTCATCATATGCATTAGCATTGGGATCACACCTTGGCATTATATTTACCCCTCCTTCATTGGGTTTGCATTGGGAGATATCACCAAGCACATTTGATTGTATCATACTTCATTTTTCATTATTTACTAACCAAAATGCCAAAAATATGGCAATGTATAGATTGTTCCTTTTGTAGGTAGTGTGTATGCTCACATATGTTCTAGCAAGCTCATATCTAGGGTTTGAGACCCTCAATGTAAGAATCTGAATCAGTAATAGTTTACATTGGATCTAAGTATCATATACGAATCCCCATGATCTTCACATGTTATTTTGATCAAGAAATCATCAAGAGGTTGGAGTTTGTTTGCCTTGGAAACCCTAATTTATCTAGGTATCTTGTGTGACTTCTTCAACAAGTTTCTTCAACAATTGATCAAATATTTCAAGGTATATTTCACCTTATATCATCTTATGCATATATAATCCTCCATGAGTCCCAAAATTCAAGAGAATGTCAAGCTAGCAAGTTGGTTCATGGTGGTTGATCAGAGATAGTCAACTAGTCAAAACTGAGGTTCCCTAGACCTTATCTCCTACAATTTTTGTCATATGAAAATTATTCCAAGAGCAGCATTACTCTAAATTACATTCCAAATAACTTTCATGTTGAGGTCTAGAGCTAAGTTTGCTTTTAAATTCATTTTTTATGGTGAAAGATTATAGGTCATTTTGTCTAAACCCTAGTTTGGAGGTCAACCTCCCAAGACCATAATTTGCTCAATTTTGATGATATAAAAGCCATTCAAATTACATGATCAATTTCAAGATGTCTACTTGAACTTTTATGTTTGGAGTAAGTTCCAATTCAAATTTCAAATGCATGTGCCAAGAGGAAACATTATAGGTTATTTTAGACCAATGCCATTGAACAAGTGATTTTCCTAAACTTCTAAAATGCATAACTACTTCATGCCAAACCCAAATGAGGTCAAATTGGTGACCAAATTGAATATGTTTGAAAGAGATACAACTTTGATGAATGAATTTTTCTCATTTGAAGTCCATAGAAAAAGTTATCAAGGTGGAAGAAGTGAACATTTGACTTGGGACTTAGAAATTTTTCAAATATGTTTGATTTCCCAAACTTCCACCTCAAAATTCATCATGATCCAAAATTCAAATGAAAAACTATTCAACATGAAAGTTGTTCCCCTTTATCTCACCTTTCCAAAACATCTAATATCATATCATTTGGGCTAGAGTTGAAGGACTTGCACATGGCTTCATTATGGGAAGTGTTTTGGCAAGATTGAACTTCACATGATCATTTTCATTTGCATGCTTGCACATGATGGTTTCAACAGACTTTGTACATGATTTGGGATTGGATTACATCACTCTTGAGGCTCAAATGATTTCCCATGCACCCATGCAAGGCAGTTGCTAATTGTGTCCAATTTTCAAGTGGTGCAAATATCAAACACATTGCCTATTTAAACAAGCTTAAGGCTTCAGATTAATCATCAACACCTTGCCCAAAGTTTTCCAGAACATTGCAAACCCTCACTGCCATAGAATTTTCTGAGATTTCTCTTGAAATCGAGCTTGAACTTCACCATCTGTTTGAAAGTTCAAACTCCAGAAATTCACTTCCATTTTCATTCCATTTGGTTTCTGTAAGCAAGAGGAGGAGAAAGGAATCAAATCCAGATTAAGATCAAGTGAAATTGGATCAACTCGAAGGTGATTTTTCAGAAACTTATCCTCTTCGACTCTCTCTCAATTCTGCATTATTCTTGTTGATTTTTGGTTGTCTGAAGTCCTACCAATGTAGGCACCAAGATTGAGTTACTTTGAGGTTAAATCGAAGCAACTCAGTGCATGATCCTCAAAATTCAACTTCCTGTATGTTCTTATATACTTGGAGTTAGACAAAATTGAGGCCAGATTCGAGCTCCTGAGCATTTTTTCTTTAAATCTATGTCTTGCTTTTTTATTTTGGTAATGGTTGAAGGTGGACCAGTCTGGTGTGGTCCACCGGAGAACAAGACCGAAGCTCAGGCTCCAGCGATGTGTTGGAAGCATCTCAACCATAGGATCCATTCAAATTGTTTTAATCATGTGCTTGGTTCTAATTACCACACGTGCATCTCGTTTGACTAAGGAACACATAGAATGCGCGCTTTGCATCATCTGATATGCCACCTCAATTAATGAGGGAGATCAGATGGTCCACGTATTTTTGAATTTCTGAATTTTCATTTTAATTGCTTTATTTTCATTAATTCATATTAGTTTCATTATTGATCCAAAAGTATGGGACTTTCACCAAATATTTTCAAATATTTTCCTCTTTCATTTTCTGAATTAAAATTATTTTTTGGATCAATATTGATATTGTATCATGATTTAATTTTTGTGTGCATATTTTTAATTGTTTAAAAATACTTTTGACTTTTCAAAAATAGAGAAATTTGTTCTCCAAGGTCCTTTGACTTAGTTTGACCTATGATAAATCTCTTGACCATTTATTTGGTGTTTTGAAGAGGTTTTCGGTTTTTGATAAAACATAATTAAGTTTAATGCATTTTTAATTGATTTTTAATTTTTTTATTGAAAATAAATTGTGTTGAGCCCTTTTTATTGACTTGTGAAGTTTGACTTTGTGTTTGTGCCTTGGTCAAGGTTGATTTGACTTTTGTTGGATTAAAATCATTGGATTTAGGGGATGGATGAAATGTACATTTCATCTCCCAAAATGAATGAATGATTTTAATTTGATAAAACTCTTCGCATGACCAATTTGTGTTTGTCTCATTTTCCCCTCCATCTTTATCTTCAATCCCTTTCCATCCTATTCGTCTCATTGGCCAATGACATCTCAATATCCAAAGGCTAATTGGTTCATGAACCAATTCAAGTATGGATAATATTAATTCTCCTTTTTTTCATCTTCTTTTTGTGTGTGGTATTTTTTAGTAGTATGGTTCATTATACCATATCTCTAACATGCATTAACACTAAAATTTTATTGTCCGGCCTCAGATAGTTGTGACTTTTACATAAGTCCAATTACGATTGCTTAACATAGCGCTCAGTTTTGACACAAAAGGCATATCACTCTAGTAAGTGAGATTGTAAGTCTCCCCCCTTTCATGGTATTGTGGGGAAACTTGGCCTTTTTTCCTTCCTTTGGAAGATATCTTGGTTCAAGGATTTATGCTTATGAATAGAGGGTTGAGTGTTCTCCAAAGAATAACTTAAATAATTGAAAAGCAAAACACCACTAATTTCTAATCAACTAACATTTGACTAACTTTTTTAATTTCAAGTCATTTACTTTATGCACTTTAAATTCAAGCCATTTATCATTGGTCATTATACATCTCATTTAACTTGTTTATGTTTATGTCATTTTCACTTTGCTCATTTGAGCCATATATTGTGATTGTATATACTTCTTTGTGTATCTTGTTTGTGCTTGTGGTCTTAGGACCTTAAAATACTTAATAAACAACAAAAAATCTCTAAAAATTGTTTGTGTGAACTGTTGGATTTGATCTGAGCTTTAAACTTAGAATTAGGCAACATTCCCTATGCAAAAGGACTTGGCCAATGCCAACATTTCTGAAACCAAGTCATTGTGATGTGAGGTTTCATCTGATGCAAGTATTGAGATCCACTTGAGTTCATCTCCAACATGGTCTTGATACAAATGTTACTTTGAACCTGTGTCTAATGCCTTATTCTGAGCCATTCAAGGAGTATGTCATCTGATACATAAGGAAGATTATGAATAAGAATATGGAGTTGCTAGATTGGATGTGGCTATCTTTATTTGATGCCTTGCTCTTCATCTTGCTTGCTTATTGATATTTCTTGATTTTAAAGTCCAAAGGAAAAGTGGATTTCTATATGACATTCTTGTCTATTGGATTGTGTAGCACCTCAAATTTGCACCTCCCATTTTTTACATACATTTTCATTTTTAGTTCATTAATATTGCATTAACATTGCATTGTTCATTGTATAGTCCATCAAGTCATCAGTCAGACTGGTCAGGAGATTCAGTTGTGCAAGCAAGGAAGTGCCTTTTCTATGGAAGCAAAGCCCTAGGGTTGGTTCAATGAGTTCATGTGACCTAGGGATCATTTTGAAGTGGTTTGGCCAAGGGTTGGATGTTCAAAGCTCATCAGTCAATGATCAATTCATCTGAAACCCTAGAAAGTCAACAAAAGTCAACTGTCAGTTCAACCATGGATTTGAAGGTGGGAGATGGTTAGAGAGGCCTCATTCATGTCCATACAAGTCTCATTTGTCATTTCAAACATCAACAATGAAGAATTTGAGGTCAGATCAAAACTTTCCAAAAATAGTAAGTGACCTGTAATTTGAAATTGCCAAAAATGGAAAGGTTTTCTGCTCAAGATTACATCATCAAGAAAGCTTCAAATGAAATTTTGTCCAACATAAAAGTTGAATATCTTGATCTCCCATTTCCATAAAGTCCAAGATCATGAATTTCTCGTGTATGGTTGAAGAGATATGGATCAATCATGGCCAAGTGAACTTTGAATTTCAAACATGCATAACTTTCAAACCAAATGGCCAAATGGAGTGGTTCTTTTTGCAACATTCATGTCTTGACATACACTATCCAAATTATGCATCACAAGCCATGCATTCTCATCACATATTTTTTTGGTTTTTCATTTGAATTTTGGAGGGAATTTTCAAATTTAAAAATGATGCATTGTTTTCACATTCCAACACTTGCATTGGCTTCCAAACAGAATTTCAAGTGAATTTGGTCACATTTTCGTGCACTGTTCCATTGGTTTTCCCATGCATAGGGTGAATTATCAATTTTGCACAAACACTCCATTCTCACTAATCCAATTACCAAATGGCCTAAGCATGATTAAGGGATGATTAACACAGCATATATATAGTAAATCATAATTGTTTTTCTATTAACAAGATCACAATTTTCAGATCTAGATCTAGTTTCTCACACTTTTGCTCTCACTTTTTTCTTCAATTTTCTCCAAACACATTGCATTGTTCTTGATTCCTTCATCATCTAGAAGCATTATTGAGCATTGTTGAACCAAGATCCAGTGGAAATCGTGCAATTGGAAGCTGTTTGGAACTTGAAGCTCATCCATGGCAGTTGAGAATTCTGGAAGGATCGTGCACATCTAAGCTTCAAACCTTCATCCATTCATCCATACAAGCACTTTGGAGCATCTGTTTGTGCATTTCATGGCCTGAATCAAGCTGTTCCACTTCTGCATCTTCATCAAGGTCAGAAATCGATTTCCTTAATTCATGAAATTGTTAGGTGATTATTGTAGATCCTTCAATGCTGAGCAAACTGAGCTTTATTCCATGAATTTCCATGCATTATTGTATTAGTTATCGTGATTTAAAGTTTGATGTGTGATTCTTCATTTGCTCGATTTGCTTGATATATGTTGAATGAGCCTTAATCATGCATGGATTAGTGATGAGTGATGAGAGATGAACACATTGATGTGCTTGTTTCTAATTTCTGTGCACATTTGTTCTTGAGCTTGTACTGTGCGTGATGAACATGATGAATTTGATGAAGAACATTGCCCAGGCGTGTGTTTGATCTGTTAGAAAGTGTTTGCAGCGTGTTGCATGTGTTTGTGAGTTACTTGTTTCTGATTGGACCATGCAAGTACCATGCACGCATATGATTGGTTAGCCTGGCCACGTCATTAGTGAAACGATGCGTTTCACTCAGCAAGGCGCGCCACTTTTGAATCATGCCTCACTTCGATTCTAGGCTACAGCTTTTATTCAAATGGCATTGCATTTTATCTCATTTCCCTCCACATGTTCCTACATACTTCACATGCTTTTTTTTTATTTTTTCTTTCACTTCATAAATTCATAACTAATTGATAAATGACCCAAAAAATATGGAAATTTTTGCATTGTTTTCCTTATTGTGTCTAGTATTTTTTGGTTATTTTTCCACAAATTGTGCTTGGATGGAAAATTATTTGGCCTAGGGTTTGTGTACATGCATGTTTTCTTGACCTTGCCTTACTAGACTTCATGCATGTGAAATGATGGTTGTTTAACCAATGCCTATGAAATTTTGCATGCTTAAACTAGACTTCATGCTGGACATTTTGGTGTTGAGATTGCATTTTTATCATTTGTGGTTGCTGAGATATGATCTTGTGAATGTAGGTGTGACAATGTGTGTCACACCTTTGCTTGCTCAACTTGATTAATTTGTTTTCCATGCCAAATGAATTCCAATGGATGTGAGTTTTTGTATGATGCTTCCTATAGATGTTGTGATTGCTCATGATTTTTTCTGAAATTTTTGGATT
The DNA here is from genome assembly GCF_024323335.1 of Lathyrus oleraceus. Lineage (NCBI taxonomy): Eukaryota > Viridiplantae > Streptophyta > Magnoliopsida > Fabales > Fabaceae > Lathyrus > Lathyrus oleraceus. The sequence continues at coordinate 169,602,408 of NC_066579.1, read as the reverse complement.
GGTTCCTGATTTGATTGAGATTTTTCTTGCTGGATGATCATGTGTGAGCTTTTGAAGTGTCTTGAATTTCAATCATTTGTGAAATGCTTGTGCTCTATCCTATGAATGTGAAATTTTGCACATTGTTTCTAGACATGTTGAAGTTTGTTTTGGCTTTGGTTTGAGGTTTTTACCATGCCTAATCATGTCCAAATGCCCTAATTGTTTGTGTGTTGATCATGTTGTGTGTTCTGTTTACCCATGAATTTTCTTGAGATTAATTGAATCATTTTTGAATTAATGTGCATTTGTTCATTCTGTTGTTACAATGTGCTTTCAACTTGCATACCTTGCCATGATTGGTTTATGAAGTGAATGTGGTGAATGATATTGAGATGAGACCTTTTGGATGATATTCTTAATTGATTGAGGTTGATTCATGTTGAATTTCATGTTCTGTTTTGAATTTTTTCTCCCTCTTTGACCCTAGGCCTTGCTCTAGTGGTTTGTTGCTTATGTTTGAGTTTTGATTTCAGGTTAAGAAGCACATGGCAATATTGGGATTGATTCACTTGCTTGAGTTGACTAATTGGTTGATGTTGACTAATCTTGAGTTGTTTTGTAGGTTGATGCCAAGTCATTTGTGTTGTGCACATTGGCTTGTGGCTTGCATTGCTCGCTTGTCTGATTGATTGTGTGATTGTCTGTTTGATTGATTGACTTGTATACTGATTGAGTTAGATTTTTTTCAGGTACATAAGTTGCTTAAGTTCTTTTGAACTTGCTTTTGCTTTTGCTTGGTTGCTTAACCATTAGAGGTATAACTCTCTGACTTCATGTAGTCTGGAAGACCTGTCCTGTTACTTGGGCAGGCACCTGTCTGAAGCCCTCCTTAAGAGGAAATGCTTGTGAATGTTTACCTTTGTGCCAAGCAGGTAAAGACCTCTATGAGGCAATTGGCAGATAAAAGAGATGTGCAATCCATCTCCTGCTACTCAGTGTGTCATCCACTTTGCTCACACACCTTGTGTTGATGCATTGTGGATATTAACCCAAGATCTTTGTTGTGTCAGTCATATGTGGATAGAAGAGTTCCAACTTTCTGAACTCCCACACCTTCCATTTGAGTCAAGCTCTCCCAGGCCAGGGATAAGAGCTGTGAGGTCTTACCCTCACTTCCCATTTCATCTGCTTCACCCTAACTCTCAATGTTAGGGTTAAGAGCTAACTACACCCGATTCTAGTTGGCTTTGTCGCATTACGCGAAAAACCGGAGGGAAACAAGAACAACAGAGCCGCCACCGTGCGTTATTTATCCCAAAAGAGGGAAAGGAAACGCTCAGAGTAAACCTGGAAAAAGCATGGTCTCGCGACCAAAGAGAATGGGATCGGGAGTCGGTTATGCGAAGGGAAGGTATTAGCACCCCTAAGCATCCGTCGTACTCGACGGGATCCACGCACAATAGGAACGGAAATGGTTGCTAAAACACTGCTCAAACACAATCATCGGCTGAAAGAGACACAAGAAAACAAACAAGACTGACTCGGCAGGATATCGCATCCTGGGCCTACTTAGTCTATCAAGCATAGACATCAGAGTCAAAGTAGTTCGACCTGGGGAAAACACATGCTCGCTAGGATGTCGCATCCTATGCATACGTATCTTCTTGGACTGAGAAGAATCAGAGCGTTCGTAGCTCGGCTAACACGCACACAAAACCACACAAACACGGGCAAACATGGAACCCGAATGCCAATCGCTGGACTTATATCAGCTTCCGAACCAAACACACCCACACTGGAACCCGAATGCCAATCGTTGGACTTATATCAGCTTCCAAGCACACAACAAGAGGATACGGAATGCCAATCGCTGGGCTTACATCCATCTCCTGACACACACAAAGACAAAATAAAAAGGGCGCCCGGAGAGATCAGCTCATCTCCTGCCTACGTACCTCATCTGGTATGAGGATCAGGGCGACGTAGTTCCCCTACGAAGTGACACAAGGCTAGCCTAACCAGATAACAGAGGGAGACACAACTAGGGAGACTAACTCGAGCCTAGATGTTATCATGCATAATCATCCCTAAGTCAAGGTTGCTACCTAACTTGCACATGGAGCAAGCCTATCTTAATCAGCACAAACAACAAAGCAAACAATTACAGATAGCACACACTATATACACACCAAGTGGGGCTCAAACAAGGGGTTAGGCTGCAAGAGCAAGCCATCTGTATCTGGGTGATGTTAGCTCTTAACCTTGACATTGAGAGTCAAGGTGAAGCCAGATGAAAGGTGAGTGAAGATTAGACTTCACAGCTCTTATCCCTGGTCAGGGAGAGCTTCAGACAATGAAGTGTGGGTCCAGAAAGTGGGAACCCTTCTACACTTATGACACTGACTCAACTGATCTTGGGTTAATGTCCGCAAGGCATCAACATGTGATGTGAGCCAAGGGACGACTCAACAGAATAGCAGGAGGTGGACTACACACCTCTTGTGTCTGCCAATTGCCTTAACAAAGGTCTTTTCCTGCTTGGGGACAAAAAATAAACAAGCACAAACATTGCCTCTTAAGGAGGACTTCAGACAGGTGCCTGGCCAAGTAACAGGCCAAGTCTTCCAGACTACATGAAGAAGAAGGTGCTATACCTCAATGCAAATGCTAACAAGCAAAGCAATGCAAGTTCTCAAAGAACTATTAGCAACTAATGTACCTGAAATCAATCAAATACAATCAGTACTCAGACATAAAGTCAAAACAAACATCATAAGAACCAACAGACACACAATCAATCACATGTGCAAAGCACAAGCCCAAAGCAAGTGAGCTAAGCATCCTACAAAACAAACAAGTTAGTTCACAACAATCAACCAAATTTAATCAACTTGCATCAATCTCCTTAAAGCATTTGCTGCTTAACCTGAAAAGCAAACTCAAACATGAGAAACAAGACCACTAGGACAAGCCTAGGGTCAAAAGGAGGTGAAAAATTCAAAACAGCAAGTGAAAATTGATCAAAATCAAGATCAAACAATTAAGAATCCAATTCAAGTGGTTTCACATTCATATCATTCATCATTATCATTTCATGAAGGAAAAGGCACAAAACATGCAATCTAGAACCTCAAAGGACCAAACAGAATGATCACAATCAAATCAATACCAAAAGATTTCAATAAATCCTCAAAAAATTCATGATCAAACAGCATTCATAACATGTCAATCATACCAAATTTCAGCTCATTTGGACCAAGGGAAGCAAGTCAATGAAATTCATAATGTCAACACAAATTCAAGCAAGCTCATACAAAGCATCAAAACATGCATCAATTTCAGTCACTCATAAAGCAGAAACCAAACATGATAAATGAATGAGACCAAAGCCAAGATGCACTCCATGATGTCTACAATACACATGCCAAATTTCAAGTCCATCCAATTAATAACCAGGATTTCACAAATCAAATAAAAACATGTCTCACAAAACGTTCACAAATGACTAAACAGCAAATAAAATCCCAATCAAATAGGAGAGGGATTCAAAAATTCCAGAAAAATTCACATGTATTCTCAACATTCACAAGTATCCTCATGCAAAAGTCCAGCTCAATTCAAGTTCAATAAGCATTGCAAATAAAATCAAGAAGATGCACAAGGAATGGTGTCACACGAATTGTAACACCTCTAAAGATCATGTCATAATTCTCAATCCAGGAACTCAAAAATCACAAATCATATACCAAAATGACCAGGAATGAGTCTAGAACAGGCATGCACAATTTCATGAATTTCTAATGAAGCATCATCATTCTATGAGCAAAAGAGTGAGCATGGTGCACAAAATGACATGTCAAAGCAAACCCTAAGCATTTTCAAAATTCATACGTGTACAAAATTATTAAAAATCACCATAAAATCCAGCACACGATAAGGAGAATGACACAAAAAATTGCATATGATTTGGATTAAAATGGAGTGAGTTATTGATTTTTAATCATGGGGAGAAAATAAAAAAATGGAATCAAACTATGTGCACATGATGACCAAATGTGGAAGAAAATAATGCCAAGGCTATTGAAATGCAACAACGGGGAATCGAACCCCTGCATGATTCAAAAGAGGCGGGCTTCATTACCGAAACGCTGCGTTTCAATAATTGCATGGCGGCGTGTGATTGGCTAATTGGCGTGGGAAACAACTATTTGAAAACGAAACCAGGCCAAACGGATCTAACATCATCTGGAAACGAGTTCTTGAGACCTTCATATAGTTCTTCATTCCAGAAACTCAACAAGAACATTTGTTCATGAAACTTAGCAAATCATATATCAATGGAAGCGTCTAATCAAGCACAACAACAATATCCACATGATTTAACCTAATTCGAACTACACAGCATGAATCGATCCAAAGAAGTTTTGACATCAAACATTCAATTCCAGATTTCTCACTCAAAACCTAATGAAATTCAAAACTACAAGTTGCAGCATGCTCTACGGTCTAAGATCTACACAAGCCATATCACGATTCCATCAATTAAAGAATTCGAGATCTAACCTCTTGAAGTGGCAGTTGCTTGGTTTGGTGATTTCAATGCTCCAAAGTGTGAAACACTCGTGGATTGATGTTCTAGGAAGTGAATGAAGCAAGTAGTTCAGCTCAAATGTGCTCCAGATCCAAGAATGATCCAACTGCCATGTGAATGCTTGGATGCAACAGTTGTGATTCTCCAATGTTTTTGCCACGATCTTGCTCAACAGATGTCCACAAGTACCTGCAGAAGATGAATTACACAAGCACGAGCACGATGGATGATGAATTTCAATGGAAATGGTGAAAAAAGTGTGAAAAAGTTTTGAAGAAAATTGAGAGAATTTGGTGATTTCTGTTCAGATCTGAAATTATGATCGTGATTATTTGTTTCTGTTATGCTTAAGGCTTTATATGATGTACTAATCACTTTGTTAATCAAGATTAAGCAAATTCAAGGTGGATTAGCAAAATGCAATTTCATGTCAAATGGCCAAAATGCCCTTTTTCAATTAAAGCCAATGGAACAGTAAAAGTGCAGCTGAAACAAGTCACATTTTCCATTTAGAATGTGTTGGAAATGGTTTGAAGTGCAAATGACATGTACTTTTCAAATTGACTATTTTTCCCACCAAAATGCAAAATGAACACTTGAAAAATGGACTTTTGCTATGATGATTTTTGATGAAATGTGATGATGCATCATGAAAGTACATGTCAAATGTGGTTTGCTCAAAAAAGAATCACCCAATTTGGCCTTTCCATTCAAAAGTCATGGCACTTTGAATTTCAACTTTTTCTGAAAATGATTTGATCATAACTTGCCAACCACACATGAGATATGAGTGTTCTTGGACTTTTTGGAAAGGTGAGAGAAAGATCTTGAACTTTCATGTTGGACAAAATTCCATTTGAAGCTTGTATGATGATGTAAATTTGAGGAGAAGAACTTTCCATTTTTGGCAGTTTCCAATTATAGGTCACCTGCTATTTTAGGAAACTTTTGATCTGACTTTATTTTCTTCAACCTTGATCTTTGATATGTCAAATGAGACTTGTATGGACATGAATGACGCCTTTCAAACCATCTCCCACCTTTAAATCCATAAAATCAGGCACAGTTGACCACAGTTGACTTCCTAGGGTTTCAGCTGAAATTCAGCCTGACTGATGACTTCTGGGGATCCAACCTTTGGCCAAACCACTTCACAATGATCACATAATCATATGAACTTGATAAACCAACCCTAGGGCTTTGTCTCCATGGAAATGCACTTGATTACTTGATTGACTGATTCTCCTGATCAATTTGACCTAATCTTGTCTGAGGACTTGCACTTGGGCAAAGGACAATGCAATGTTATGCAGTGGACCATGTTATGTTAATGACCTAATATGAAAATGAATGTACAAAATGGTAGGTGCAAATTTGAGGTGCTACAGGCTTGTGTTTCACAGCCTAACCTTGTGTGAGCCCACTTTGTTTGTATATAGTGTGTGCTATTTGTGTGTATGTTTGCTTTGCTTGTGCTGTTTAGGATAGCTTGCTCCCTGTGCAAGTTAGATAGAAACCTTAACCTAGGACCATGGTGAATTTACATGATAACTATTAGGCTCAAGTTAGTCTCCCTTCTAGTATGTCATTTCCCAGTCTCTGGTTAGGCTAGTCCTTTTTCCCTGCGTAGGGGAACTACGTCGCCCTGATCCTCATGCCAGATGAGGTACGTAGGCAGGAGATGAGCTGATCTCTCCGGGAGCCCTTTTTTCTTTTGCAACCCCTTTGTGTTTTGTTGGAGTCTGACGTAAGTCCAGTGATTGGCAGTCAGTTTCCTGTGTGTGTGTTTGTTGGTTCGGAGTCTGATGTAAGTCCAGCGATTGGCATTCGGTTTCCATGTTTGCCTGTTTGTGTGGAGTCTGACGTAAGTCCAGCGATTGGCAGTCGGTTTCCTGTGTGTTTTGTTTGGCGTGCGTTAGCCGAGCTACGAGTGCTCTGATTCTTCTTTAGTCCGAGAAGATACGTATGCATAGGATGCGACATCCTAGCGAGCATGTTTCCCCCTGTCCCGAACTACGTCGACTCTGATGTCTGTGCCTGACAGACTACGTAGGCCCAGGATGCGATATCCTGCCGAGTTAGTTTCTTTTGTCTTTCTTGTGTCTCTTTCAGCCAGTGTGTGATGTTTGAGCAGTGTTTAGCAACCTTTATCCTTTCTTTTGTGCGTGGATCACGTCGAGTACGACGGATGCGTAGGGGTGCTAATACCTTCCCTTCGCATAACCGACTCCCGATCCCATCTCTCTTTGGTCGCGAGACCATGTCTTTTCCAGGTTTACTTCGAGCGTTTCCTTTCCTTCTTTTGGGATAAATAACGCACGGTGGCGGCTCTGTTATTTCGTTTTCCCGCTGGTTTTTCGCGTAATGTGACAGCTGGCGACTCTGCTGGGGAATAAGTAGAGAAGTTGACCTCTTGCTGGTCCATCTTCCCTAAGCGAGTCAATCATAGCGCTCTTTAGGATAGGGTTTGGTTGCTTTTACTGTTTTATTTATTGCATTTATGATTATGAGGTGTTTGTATATATGTGTATTATGTGTTTGCATGCATCATATTTTCATTGTGCTGGCTGTGTGTTTGTCTCTCTGTTGGGGTGGGAGTTCCAAGAGGTAAAAGGCCCAATACCCAGGCTATGAGTGAACTTTAGGACACCTAGGAATAGAGTGATTCATGGGAAGCGGGTGGTATTGCGCCACTTAGCGGAACATGGTATCACGGGCAGTTCAGATCCTGATGGGGTATTATCGGTACATACATCGGGTGTGTACAGGATGATATTCTTGAAAGGGTTGTTTATCCTGCGTTTCTCTTGACCTTACCCTGGCCTAGATGACACCCGTGAGTGGGGAGGGAATGAATCATTACAGGTACAGTTGGTGACTATTGATCAGTTGGTGACTTGATCTGTTGGTGACTATTGATCAGTTGGTGACTTGATCTGTTGGTGACTATTGATCAGTTGGTGACTTGATCTGTTGGTGACTGTTGATCTGTTGGTGACTCTTGGCTCAGATGGTGACTTGGTTCTGAAGTATGGGTTCCATATGACCTTGGGTTCCAGATGATTTTGATCTGTGGTTTCCGGTGCCGAATTCATGCCGAAGCTCTGATCCTGTGCCTTGTGATGCACAGCCAACCAGTCATGTTCGCATCATTTGCATCATAGCATGTTTATTTTCCAAAAAAATAATGCATGAAAAAAGGAAAAGTTAACCCGCATGTGCATATCCTTTCTCAGGATCATTCATGATAAAATATAGTACCCATATCATGCATATCATGCACATATGACTCTTGCATTACAGATATGCTTGGGAGAGGCTTCTCACTCTGGTTCCTGTCTGAGACAGGATTGCTGATCAACGTCCGCACCGCTACGCCACGAGACTGAATCAACGGAGGAACATGGACCAAGTTCAAGCTGAGTTGGCAGAGATGAGGGCTAACATGGCCCAATTCATGAGCATGATGCAGGGTGTTGTGCAAGGGCAAGAGGAGCTGCGTGCCTTAGCCCAGAGACAGGAAGCTGTGATTCCACCGGTCAACCGTAACTCACCAGAGGGGGTCCCTGTTAATGACAACGTCGTTGTTGCCACTGTTCCCGTCAACAACTATGCTGTGGGTGATGAATTGAGGGGTATTAGAATCAACGGACAGCCTCTTGCTGCAGAGACTGTCAATGCTAGAGCTACCCGGGCTCCGATTCGTCATCCTGCTCCGTTGGTTGACAGACAGGAGGACATGTTCACTCTCCTCAGTGATAATGACGAGGTTGTAAGAGTTGAAGAGAGGGATAGAAAAGTGGATGCCCTTGCTGAGAAGATCCGTGCCATGGAGTGTCAGAACTCTTTGGGATTCGATATAACCGATATGGGTTTGGTTGATGGGTTGAGGATTCCCTACAAGTTCAAGGCGTCGTCTTTTGACAAATACAATGGCACTTCCTGTCCTCGCACTCATGTGCAAGCCTACTACAGAAAGATCTCAGCATACACTGACGATGAGAAGATGTGGATGTACTTTTTCCAAGACAGTTTGTCTGGAGCGTCTTTGGACTGGTACATGGATCTGAAGAAAGAATCAGTCAGAAGCTGGAAGGATCTGGGTGAAGCCTTCTTGAGGCAATATAAGCACAACATGGATATGGCGCCGAGCCGGACTCAGTTGCAGAGTCTTTGTCAGAAATCGGGTGAAAGCTTCAAAGAGTACGCCCAGAGATGGCGTGAGCTAGCCGCAAGAGTGCAACCTCCGATGTTGGAAAAAGAGCTGACTGACATGTTCATCGGGACCTTGCAGGGTGTGTTCATGGACCGTTTGGGAAGTTGCCCATTTGGTAGCTTTTCAGATGTTGTAATCTGCAGAGAGAGGACAGAGAGTCTTATCAAAGCAGGAAAGATACAAGATCCTGGCTCTTCAAGTTTTCCGAGTTCTAAAAAGCCATCCTCTTGGGCACCCAGAAGGGGAGAGGGTGAAACAAATGTTGTGCACCGTCAGAGGAATGTGAACAGAGGACAGTATCGTCAGGCTGCTGCTGTGACTATTCCAGTTACTCAACAACAGCAGAGAAGACCAACTCAGCAATATCAGCATCAACAACCTCGTCCTCAGCAGCAGGCTTACCAGCCTCACAATGGTAATCAAGCCAGTACAAGTAATGAGAGGAAGAAGATCATTTTTGATCCGATCCCTATGTCGTACACATAGCTGTATCCCTCTTTGATAGAGCGGAACTTGATTACTCCCAGAGATCCGCCGGCTATACCTGTCAACCCTCGGTGGTGGTATAAGCCTGATCAGCATTGTGTGTATCATTCGAGTGCTCCTGGTCATGATGTGGAAAGCTGCTTTCAGTTGAAGAATAAGGTGCAAGACCTTGTAAGATCAGGTATTCTGAGCTTCGAGGACTTAGGTCCCAGGGTTAATCAAGCTTGAAGATAACAAGCCCTGGGCTGGCGTCGGCTTTTCTTCTGAGGTATTCAGCGAAGAGGGTTGTTCAAGAGCAGAAGCTGCTGATGCGAAGGATAATGACATTTGTCATCCCTGGAGGGATCTATCGCAATTGGGTCACTGTGGGCGTTCCTACAGTTGTTCATAAGTCAGAGTAATAATCACTTTGTTTAAAAACCCTTCTCCCATGCCAAAAGGAGAAGTGATGACATTGATAGCAACATTTGAGCAATGATATTTTCATTCAAATAAAAGCATGTTAAAACATTTGTGTTTTCCATTTGTTTTCCCTTTTCGCTTTTTGCATGAAATTGGTGATCACAAAAAACCCTAAAAAGCAAGAATAAAAGCAATCTTTTCATCTGCATAACAATTGTCTTGTTTGATTTCCAAAAAGCTTTTCATACTCAAAATCATTATGCAGGTTGATTCTTAAACCCATTGAACATAATGATCCAACGCCATCTCCCAATTTTGAATTCCCTGTATTCGAAGCGGAAGAAGATGATGTTGAAAGGATTCCTGACGAGATTTCCCGACTTCTTGAGCAAGAAAAGAAGATCACTCAGCTGCATCTCGAGAATCAGCAGAACAGCCAACTGGGGCATAAAAAAAAAGAAGAAGAAAAAGAAAGAGGAGGGTGCAAAATCAAAAGAAATCAAAAGAAAGAAAAAGGAAAGAAAGAAACAAAAGAAAAATAGCACCCTCAAAGTCCCAAGTTGACTGATGCTGAATGGATTCAGAGTCGTTACGACCAAGTGAATCTGATCGAAAAGAAGAGATTAACTTCCATGTGGCATGGTCAGTTATATCAGCAGAGAGTGAAGAAAGCATTCGACAAGAAGGTCAAGCCTCGTGTGTTCCGAGAAGGTGACCTTATGCTCAAGAAAGTCTTGTCTTTCGCGCCTGATTCCAGGGGCAAGTGAACCCCAAACTATGAATGTCCATATGTTGTCAAGAGAGCCTTTTCAGGCGGTGCTTTGACACTTACAACAATGGATGAAGAAATTCACTCGTCCTGTGAATTCCGATGCAGTCAAGAAATACTTCTCCTAAAACAAAAAAAAAGAAGCAGAATAGCTCGCTAAGTCGAACACCCCAAAGGGAGACTTAGGCAAAAAGGAGCGTCTCGGTGGATTGAAAACCCGAAAGGGCGATCCAGGCAAAAGTTAGAGACATTGAAAAAAAAAGAATTTGCATCCCGCTAGATTGTGCACCTCACACTGGGGCAATCTAGGCAAAAATTAGGGATTTGGCAAGTAACTGCATCCTGACAAGACTGTGCTCTACATCTGTCATCCGCCAGGAATTCTCGATTCGTCATCGACTGAAGCTTCGGATACATCGAAATTCAGAATTGGTAGAGAAAAGGTCATTATGTTCAATGTAGCCCTCTCCAATATATATCACCGATTTCAAACTTGTACAGATCTATGGAGTCCTGTCATTTGCAGACTACCATTCCATCACATCAATTTGAGCTTTTATCCAATTATTCGCACTCTTATTTGTTCAATTCAACAATTGTTTTGCATGTCTTAATTGATAAAATATCATTGTTTTCAAAATAAACAAATTTTTCACAAAATTGTTCTTAAACAAAGTGAACATTCACGATGATGGAATGATACTTAGGAGATCTGCAGTGCTCTCCCAAGGGTGGTATGATTACCAACAGGTAAGACATTTGTTCGTATCTCGAGCATAACTATATCTTTTTCCTGTAGAACCTCTTATGGTTTCTCCCCAGCAAGGTTGCTCAGTGCAGTGTTGGTTGAAGTTGTTCATCTTCATGTCCCCGGCAGTGCAAAATTCTGCCTCCAAATCCCTGTTAGCCCTATTGTGGTGTATCCCCAGTAGAGTGCTGTTTGAGCCCTATTTTGGGGCATCCCCAGCAAGTTTGCTGTTGGAACACTTTCGTGGGCCAGTTCCCGAGCAGAGTGTTTATTGAAGACTTCAACTTTCGTATCTCCAGTAGAGCAGTCTTCTCCTCTCCCGGGCATGGGTGCTTGTCTTTGGAAGATTCGGTATTTGGTAGATTCGGTATTTGGTGGATTGACATCCCAGTAATCCGGCATTCCCTCGGATAGATTCCTCAGCGGAGTTGTTGGCATGATGAGCCTTATCAATGCCTATCTATCCTCATTAAAGATCTAGTTGCTTCTTGATATCTCTGATCTCCAGCACGAGTTGTTGTGGCATGTCTGCCTGTATATTGAACTCTTTTCTCCGGTTGTGACTGACGATCCCTCCGGAAGCTTCTGGTGGCCTTCCTCCCCTGCAGGATGATGTTGTTCCCTGATGTCCCAGTCTCCAGCAGACTTTCTTTTGCTCTTTGGTGATTTTGGCCTTCCCTCTGGAAGAGTAGTACCGGATGGTTGATTCCTGGACCTATGTGTGTTAAACATGTATGTTTGTCAGCATTCATCATACATTCCTCATGCATAATGCATACATGCATAATCATAACATTCAGATACTCATGTTGCATCTTTTGCCATGTATCTGTTGATGGTTGTCCCCTGCTAATTGGTGATACAGATCTCCCCAGTAGATCCTCCCCTAGCAGATGTGGGTGTGTATGATCTCTCCATATAGAGTCGACCCCTTAAGCAGAAAGTGTCTGTCATTTCCTTCTGCGCTCCCCACTGAGGTATATCCTCGTGGATGACGGTTGTCTCCGTGCCCTCCCATCACACATAACGGGATGGGTTTTCCCTATTGAGTTCTTTCCTCATTAGGATGAGTCTTGATTCAGTATGCCTTTTTGGATCGATCCTAAACTGGCTTCCTTGTGGCTGTCTCTTGTGCTTCCCTGTGGTATAAATGAATAGTTGCTCACTAACCGGCACTCATTCATCTTATCCTCAGCGGAATTTGTTGGCTTCTCCCTACGAACCGGTAGTTGTAAGTCCTATCTTTGTGGTCTTCTACCTACTAACAGGTAGATGTAAACTCCATGTTCTCCCCTTTGTGGAGTCAACCTTTGTGCTCATCCTAGTCGGTGACGGTTGCTTTTCTGTGGTTTTCTGCCTACGAACCGGTAGATGTAATCCCCTCTTTGTGGTTATCATTATCCAGTTTTTGATATTGATATTCCTTTTCCCTTTCGTATATTTGCTTTGATTAAGCAATTTTATCCTCAATGGGTCCTCTTTCATTCACCGTTTGCTGGTAATGTTTGTGGTTTCCCCTTTTGATTGGTCATCTTTGCATACCTAGTCCTGGTATCCCGATGCCTTTCTTTTTCGGTCGATTTATCCATTTAACAACCTACAACTCGCTTAGGATAATCTTCCATGCGTGTATATTATCTACGTTTTGACGGCTATAGATAATATATCTCATGCACTCTTTGGTTGAACCTTTTGTTTGTTTCCCCAATTGAGTAAGATTTGTATTCCTTGTGGAATCGAATGTCCATCCTTTAACAAGATTGCTTTGCTAGCTCTCTTCAGGATGATGAGTGTTTTGGAACACACACCAATTCACGTTTTCGGTCGATCTATCCTTTAACAACCTACAACCCGGTTAGGATAATCTTCCATGCGAGTGTATTATCTACGTTTTGACGACTATAGATGACTTATCTCATGCGCCCCTTGGTCGAAGTCTCGTCCTTCCCAGTCGAGTAAGATTCGTATTTCTTGTGGAATCGAATGTCCATCCTCTAACAAGATTGCTTTTCTAGCTCTCTTCAGGATGATGAGTGTTTTGGAACACAAACCAATTCACGCTTTGGTCGGTCACCTGTTTCATGCCTACAACCCTGTATCCTTGGTGTTCCTTCCTGTCTGCTCCCTGTCGTGACCTTGATCCCCAGTGAGCTACCTCTCCGTTGGTTTCGGTAAACGTTGAGTTTTTCCCATTCATCCGTTGATGTCTGGTCTCCTTCTCCGTTGGTATCGATAAACGTCGAGCTTCTCCCTTTCGTCCGTTGACGTCTGGTCGAGTCTTCCTAGTTCATCCATTGATGTCTGGTCACCTCTCCGTTGGTTTCGGTAAACGTTGAGTTTTTCCCATTCGTCCGTTGGCGTATGGTTGTATTCCTTTCTTTCCGGTCATCCGTTGATGTCTGGTCACCTCTCCGTTGGTTTCGATAAACGTTGAGTTTTTCCCATTCGTCCGATGACGTCTGGTTGTACCTTTCTCCCATTCATCCGTTGATGTCTGGTCACCTTCTCCGTTGGATTCGATAAACGTCGAGTTTTTCCCATTCGTCCGTTGACGTCTGGTTGTGATTTCTATTCCCATTCATCGTCTTTCGATGTCGGGATGTGACTGTACCTCTGAGAAAAAAATCAAAACCCCCAGTGGTAAATATCAGATCCCAGTGGAAGTTATCCTTGGTGGACAGTCCTTTCTTGGATCCCCGCAGAGTGCAAATTTCTACGGCTCTTTGGTATTCAATCCCTGTGTACCTTGAAGGTCTGACAGCCGTTGCTCTCATCCGTTCAGGTTCCCAGTTGATTGAATAGGGGCAGCTGTAGCACCTCAAATTTGCACCTCCCATTTTGTACATACATTTTCATTTTTAGGTCATTAATATTGCATTAACATTGCATTGTTCATTGCATAGTCCATCAAGTCATCAGTCAGACTGGTCAGGAGATTCAGTTGTGCAAGCAAGGAAGTGCCTTTTCTATGGAAGCAAAGCCCTAGGGTTGGTTCAATGAGTTCATGTGACCTAGGGATCATTTTGAAGTGGTTTGGCCAAGGGTTGGATGTTCAAAGCTCATCAGTCAATGATCAATTCATCTGAAACCCTAGAAAGTCAACAAAAGTCAATTGTTAGTTCAACCATGGATTTGAAGGTGGGAGATGGTTAGAGAGGCCTCATTCATGTCCATACAAGTCTCATTTGACATTTCAAACATCAACAATGAAGAATTTGAGGTCAGATCAAAACTTTCCAAAAATAGTAAGTGACATGTAATTTGAAATTGCCAAAAATGGAAAAGGTTTTCTCCTCAAGATTACATCATCAAGAAAGCTTTAAATGAAATTTTGTCCAACATGAAAGTTGAAGATCTTGCTCTCCCATTTCCAAAAAGTCCAAGATCATGAATTTCTCATGTATGGTTGAAGAGATATGGATCAATCATGGCCAAGTGAACTTTGAATTTCAAACATGCATAACTTTCAAACCAAATGGCCAAATGGAGTGGTTCTTTTTGCAACATTCATGTCTTGACATACACTATCCAAATTATGCATCACAAGCCATGCATTCTCATCACATATTTTTTTGGTTTTTCAATTGAATTTTGGAAGGAATTTTCAAATTTAAAAATGATGCATTGTTTTCACATTCCAACACTTGCATTGGCTTCCAAACAGAATTTCAAGTGAATTTGGTCATATTTTCGTGCACTGTTCAATTGGTTTTCCCATGCATAGGGTGAATTATCAATTTTGCACAAACACTCCATTCTCACTATTCCAATTACCAAATGGCCTAAGCATGATTAAGGGATGATTAACACAGCATATATATAGTAAATCATAACTGTTTTTCTGTTAACAAGATCACAATTTTCAGATCTAGATCTAGTTTCTCACACTTTTGCTCTCACTTTTTTTCTTCAATTTTCTCCAAACACATTGCATTGTTCTTGATTCCTTCATCATCTAGAAGCATTATTGAGCATTGTTGAACCAAGATCCAGTGGAAATCGTGCAATTGGAAGTTGTTTGGAACTTGAAGCTCATCCATGGCAGTTGAGAATTCTGGAAGGGTCGTGCACATCTAAGCTTCAAACCTTCATCCATTCATCCATACAAGCACTTTGGAGCATCTGTTTGTGCATTTCATGGCCTGAATCAAGCTGTTCCACTTCTGCATCTTCATCAAGGTCAGAAATCGATTTCCTTAATTCATGAAATTGTTAGGTGATTGTTGTAGATCCTTCAATGCAGAGCAAACTGAGCTTTATTCCATGAATTTCCATGCATTATTGTATTAGTTATCGTGATTTAAAGTTTGATGTGTGATTCTTCATTTGCTCGATTTGCTTGATATATGTTGAATGAGCCTTAATCCTGCATGGATTAGTGATGAGTGATGAGAGATGAACACATTGATGTGCTTGTTTCTAATTTCTGTGCACATTTGTTCTTGAGCTTTTACTGTGCGTGATGAACATGATGAATTTGATGAAGAACATTGCCCAGGCGTGTGTTTGATCTGTTAGAAAGTGTTTGCAGCGTGTTGCATGTGTTTGTGAGTTACTTGTTTCTGATTGGACCATGCAAGTACCATGCACGCATATGATTGGTTAGCCTGGCCACGTCATTAGTGAAACGATGCGTTTCACTCAGCAAGGCACGCCACTTTTGAATCATGCCTCACTTCGATTCTAGGCTACAGCTTTTATTCAAATGGCATTGCATTTTATCTCATTTCCCTCCACATGTTCCTACATACTTCACATGCTTTTTTTTATTTTTTCTTTCACTTCATAAATTCATAACTAATTGATAAATGAACCAAAAAATATAGGAATTTTTGCATTGTTTTCCTTATTGTGTCTAGTATTTTTTGGTTATTTTTCCACAAATTGTGCTTGGATGGAAAATTATTTGGCCTAGGGTTTGTGTACATGCATGTTTTCTTGACCTTGCCTTACTATTTCATTTGTGAAATGATGGTTGTTTATCCAATGCCTATGAAATTTTGCATGCTTAAACTAGACTTCATGCTGGACATTTTGGTGTTGAGATTGCATTTTTATCATTTGTGGTTGCTGAGATATGATCTTGTGAATGTAGGTGTGACAATGTGTGTCACACCTTTGCTTTCTCAACTTGATTAATTTGTTTTCCATGCCAAATGAATTCCAATGGATGTGAGTTTTTGTATGATGCTTCCTATAGATGTTGTGATTGCTCATGATTTTTTCTGGAATTTTTGGATTGGTTCCTGATTTGATTTAGATTTTTCTTGCTGGATGATCATGTGTGAGCTTTTGAAGTGTCTTGAATTTCAATCATTTGTGAAATGCTTGTGCTCTATCCTATGAATGTGAAATTTTGCACATTGTTTCTAGACATGTTAAAGTTTGTTTTGGCTTTGGTTTGAGGTTTTTACCTTGTTTCATCTCTGTTTTAGGCTTGTGCTAAGTTGATGTGTCATTTGGTGTCACATTTGAGCTTGTTTTGATTGCCATGCCTAATCATGTCCAAATGCCCTAATTGTTTGTGTGTTGATCATGTTGTGTGTTCTGTTTACCCATGAATTTTCTTGAGATTAATTGAATCATTTTTGAATTAATGTGCATTTGTTCATTCTGTTGTCACAATGTGCTTTCAACTTGCATACCTTGCCATGATTGGTTTATGAAGTGAATGTGGTGAATGATATTGAGATGAGACCTTTTGGATGATGTTCTTAATTGATTGAGGTTGATTCATGTTGAATTTCATGTTCTGTTTTGAATTTTTTCTCCCTCTTTGACCCAAGGCCTTGCCCTAGTGGTTTGTTGCTTATGTTTGAGTTTTGATTTTAGGATAAGAAGCACATGGCAATATTGGGATTGATTCACTTGCTTGAGTTGACTAATTGGTTGATGTTGACTAATCTTGAGTTGTTTTGTAGGTTGATGCCAAGTCATTTGTGTTGTGCACATTGGCTTGTGGCTTGCATTGCTCGCTTGTCTGATTGATTGTGTGATTGTCTGTTTGATTGATTGACTTGTATACTGATTGAGTTAGATTTTTTTCAGGTACATAAGTTGCTTAAGTTCTTTTGAACTTGCTTTTGCTTTTGCTTGGTTGCTTAACCATTAGAGGTATAACTCTCTTACTTCATGTAGTCTGGAAGACCTGTCCTGTTACTTGGGCAGGCACCTGTCTGAAGCCCTCCTTAAGAGGCAATGCTTGTGAATGTTTACCTTTGTGCCAAGCAGGTAAAGACCTCTATGAGGCAATTGGCAAATAAAAGAGATGTGTAATCCATCTCCTGCTACTCAGTGTGTCATCCACTTTGCTCACACACCTTGTGTTGATGCATTGTGGATATTAACCCAAGATCTTTGTTGTGTCAGTCATATGTGGATAGAAGAGTTCCAACTTTCTGAACTCCCACACCTTCCATTTGAGTCAAGCTCTCCCAGGCCAGGGATAAGAGCTGTGAGGTCTTACCCTCACTTCCCATTTCATCTGCTTCACCCTAACTCTCAATGTTAGGGTTAAGAGCTAACTACACCCGATTCTAGTTGGCTTGTGTTTCACAGTCTAACCTTGTGTGAGCCCACTTTGTTTGTATATAGTGTGTGCTATTTGTGTGTATGTTTGCTTTGCTTGTGTTGTTTAGGATAGCTTGCTCCCTGTGCATGTTAGATAGAAACCTTAACCTAGGACCATGGTGAATTTACATGATAACTATTAGGCTCGAGTTAGTCTCCCTTCTAGTATGTCATTTCCCAGTCTCTGGTTAGACTAGTCCTTTTTCCCTGTGTAGGGGAACTACGTTGCCCTGATCCTCATGCCAGATGAGGTACGTAGGCAGGAGATGAGCTGATCTCTCCGGGCGCCCTTTTTTCTTTTGCAACCCCTTTGTGTTTTGTTGGAGTCTGACGTAAGTCCAACGATTGGCAGTCGGTTTCCTGTGTGTGTGTTTGTTGGTTCGGAGTCTGATGTAAGTCCAGCGATTGGCACTCGATTTCCATGTTTGCCTGTTTGTGTGGAGTCTGACGTAAGTCCAGCGATTGGCAGTCGGTTTCCTGTGTGTTTTGTTTGGCGTGCGTTAGCCGAGCTACGAGTGCTCTGATTCTTCTTTAGTCCGAGAAGATACGTATGCATAGGATGCGAAATCCTAGCGAGCATGTTTCCCCCTGTCCCGAACTACGTCGACTCTGATGTCTGTGCCTGACAGACTACGTAGGCCCAGGATGCGATATCCTGCTGAGTTAGTTTCTTTTGTCTTTCCTGTGTCTCTTTCAGCCAGTGTGTGATGTTTGAGCAGTGTTTAGCAACCTTTATCCTTTCTTTTGTGCGTGGATCCCGTCGAGTACGAAGGATGCGTAGGGGTGCTAATACCTTCCCTTCGCATAACCGACTCCCGATCCCATCTCTCTTTGGTCGCGAGACCATGTCTTTTCCAGGTTTACTTCGAGCATTTCCTTTCCCTCTTTTGGGATAAATAACGCACGGTGGCGGCTCTGTTGTTTCGTTTTCCCGCCGGTTTTTCGCGTAATGCGACAGATTGCATCCCATTGGTCAGATCGTTTCAACTCTTAACTTTTAAATTTTTGCTTAGGATTAGTCTCTTCATCTCTTCCCACTTCTTAAATTTCAAATCTCTCCCCCTTTCTAAAACCTTCTTTGCTTGTGATTTCAAACATAGACCTTATTGCAAATTAGAAACTTTGGCCCTATGCCATTGCATTTTTTAAACTCTTTTTCTTAATCAAACTTATAAATGAATCTAACCATATTAGACATAAAATTTCAAAAGACAAAAAGAACTAACACTCGTTCAAATTCTTTTTGGCCCTTTGTGCCACTTTTAAAAAATTAAATTTTTGTTAAAAGCAATCCACTCATTTTGAAATTGTTACCACGAACTACGAGGTTTTGATCCCTTATTCTATGTTGGTACGTAGGCACAAGTCTGAAGGTCTTGTCAAACACAAAAGTATAATTAATGAATTATTTTCTCATCCGCACACTCTATTTTTTCTCAAACATCATTTTATACCAAAAACACATACACACATAAAAAAAGGGCTCCCTAGGAGTACCTAGGACACTTTGGGTGCTGACACCTTCCCTCTGTGTAACCAACCCCCTTACCTATAATCTCTGGCATTTTATTAGTTTTGATTTGAAAACTTCTTATCTTTGGGTTTTGTTCGTACTTTTCCCTTTTTCCTTTGGAAACAATAAAAGCACGGTGGTGACTCTAGTTTTATTGACGTTAAGTTTATACATAGCTTAATAGTCACGAATTTACCGCTACAGAAATTAAGAGGCGACTCTAATGGGGAGTAGTCCTCAGTGGGTTTAGCCTACTTTTTTATGTGTATATATTTGTGTATTTGATGTTTGTATATTTATGTGTGATATAATCTGCTTGTTGTGCTTGGGGACCTCTGAGTGGTGAGATAAGTTCTAACCCTAACTTGAGTGCAATTAAGATAGGAGGATGCTATAGTCATGTTTGACTTGTGTGGAATAGTCCTTAACAAGTTGGCTTGAGACCCATGTACTCAGTGGAGACCCTTTTTGAGCTATTGATGTCCCACAAGTTATTTGTGGTTAGGCATTACTTTCTCTGATTTAGGGTCCGAGAAGCTGAGGACCGTAGAACATTTAACCCAACTTGGCCTATTTAGGACGTAGTGCGGAGACTGTTCATGTGTAGACTTGATAACAGTTATTACGCGATACTACACTCAGACGAGTTTCTCTTGAGAATAATATGGGTAGATGAGTCAGTTATTCTAACCTATAATATCCGATATATGGAAGTTAGACTCTAGGAACTTTTTAGAACATGATCTACAGGTTTTTATCCTTAGTACACTCCCTTAGGATGGTTCTTAACCTAACTTCATGCTCGTGACTCACAACAAACCCTTGATTTATGGCTGATCCAATCAAGTCTTGTCAATATCAATGGAACTTGGATGTTGATAAGGTGAAAACCGTAATCCACCAAAATGAATGATTGATCTTGATAATGACTTGATTCATCCTTTGACCTTTGTTTGTTTGACTTGTGTTTGATCCCTTACTTGTGATTCTTGCATTCATGCATTCATGCACATCATAACATTTATCACACGAAAAATAACTTCAAGGAACTAAGGTTTTATTTGCAAATATTTTCAGACCATGGATTATGGATGAAGGAACACTAAGAAGTACAGTTTTATATGTCCTGATTTGAAAGAGCTAAGGAAGCTATCATCTTTTGTATTAGATCCCTTGGACATCAAGAAACGTCATGGGAACCTTCTGTCTGTGTTATCGAATGATGTAGTGGAAGGAATCTTGAGTGTGTTAGTTCAGGTTTATGATCCTCTCTACCGTTGCTTCATTTTTCCCGATTATTAACTTGTGCCTACGTTAGAGGAGTTTGTCCATCTCATGGGAATAACTATTTCTAACAAAGTGCCTTTTAATCGATTGGAAGAGATTCCCAGTTCTCATCTTATTGCTGAAGCTCTTCATCTGAAGAAGTCTGAGATTTAGGCTCATTGGTTGAAGAAAGGAGGAATATTTAAGTTAACTTCTGAGTTCCTTATTGGGAAAGCTACTGTCTTTGCTCAAGCCGGTAGTGTGGAGGCTTTTGAAGCCATCTTCGTGTTGCTCATCTATGGTTTAGATTTGTTCCCTAACATTGACGATTTTGTTGATGTTAACACCATTAGAATCTTCTTGATTGGAAATCCCATGCCTACTTTGTTGGGTGATATGTACGTATCTTTGCATCTAAGGAATTCTAAAGGTGGTGGGACCATTATGTGATGTGTTCCTCTTCTGTACAAGTGGTTTATTTCACACTTCCCTCAGACGCCTGCTTTTGTGGAGAACAAACAATGTCTACAGTGGTCTCAGAGACTTATGTCCCTCACTAATGATGATATTGTTTGGTATGATTCTTCATTGAATAGCTTGGATATTATTGATAGTTGTGGTGAATTGTCTAATGTGTCTCTCATTGGTACACGAGGAGAAATCACCTACAACCCTTTCTTTGGCTCGTCATCAACTTGGGTTCCCCTTGAGAGACAAACCTAATAATTGTCAGTTATAGGGTCTTTTCTATCAAGAGGGTAAAGATCCCCAACATCCGAAGCAAAATATGGTACATGCTTGGCATAATGTGCATAGGAGATGCAGATCTGAGCTTGGTTCGCGCAATTCTGTAGCTTTGGAAGCTTACACTACTTGGGTGAAGAAGAGGGCTTTGGATTTGAAGATGATGTATGCTTATGAGAGACCTATATCTATGGTTGTGGCTAAGCCTTTAACTCTCCCTAACCAAGATGTAGAGGAGTTGGAAGATGCGCTCGCCAAGATGAAGCAAGAGAAAGACATGTGGGATGAACGGTTTCATGCTTTGATACGAAAGCATGAGGAGTTGCAGCTTGAGCCTAAAGACAAGGATGCACTCATTGATCTTCTTGAAGACCGAGCAGTGAAGAGACAGAGAGAGCCAGAGGGTCCATCTTCCTCTAGTATGCCTCAGCCTTCCGGTGCTTGGAAGAAGATTGTTGATCAGCTTGTCTTTAAGAAAGCTCAGATGAAGACATCTTTCGAGACCGAGATCCGATGCATCCGAAGAAAGTACACGCCTGCAACCAGATCATCTGACACTGTTGTTATGGGATCCTTAGTATTACTAGTTTCCTTTTCTCTTGTGTTTGTATTTTGGTTTCTGAAATTGTACTCAGTGTAATCCTTCAAAAATTAGATGAATAAAAGAGTTTATTAAGGTCAATCAAAATTGTTATTGTCGTTGTTATATATATTTTCAAATAAAATAGTATGTTCCTTGAAAATAAAAACAATCCAAACATTATTTCATGCATCATTTGCATAATAGGTTTCTTCTGCCAGATGTCTTATTGGTTATTCTTCTGTGCTTCAGCCAAGCTGACTCACCGATACAACACTCGCCCAATCAACCGAGAATAATTGAACATTTGAAACAAGAGAACCAAGAGTTAAAGGATGAAATTTCCCGCTTGACTGCCATGATGGAGTCTATTTTAGCTGCACAGAGTCAGTCTTCTCCAATGCCTGCAACTCCTTCTCCTTAGAGGACTGTGATTTCAGAGGTTGCTACTTCAATTGTGCCTGCTACTCAGTTTGCTCCAACCATGCCTGCCGGATTCCCATGGGGAATGCCACCGAACTTTGTACCTGAAGGGTTTGCACCTACTTTTGCTTTCATGCCGGCATTTAGCTCGGTCATGTCTGTTCCGCCTCGAGTGGTTCACTCTCTGCCTCGTGTTGAGGACACCATCTACCATTCTGAGCTGTCTGATGGCCCTGATGTTTATGAAAAGATGGACAAAATGAAAGATGAGTTCCTTCAGCTGCGAAAGGAATTGAAGACCTTGAGGGGAAAAGATATGTTCGGTAAGAGTGTTGCTGAACGCTGCTTAGTGACAAATGTCAAAATCCCGATGAAGTTCAAAGTCCTTGACATTTAAAAGTATAAGGGAAATACCTGTCCATTTAGCCATCTCGTCATGTATCCAAGGAAAATGTCAATGCAAACTGATAATGATCAGTTATTGATTCACTATTTCCAAGACAGCCTGACTGATGCCGCTCTGACATGGTACATGGGATTGGATAATGCAAGTGTTCGCACATTTAATGATTTGGGTAAGGCTTTTGTGAAGCAGTATAAATACAATGTGGACATGGCGCATGATAGAGACTAGCTGAGGTCTATGTTTTAGAAGGACAAAGATACATTCAAAGAGTATGCCCAGTGATGGAGAGAGCTTGCTGCTTACATCAATCATCCGTTGGAAGAGAAAGAGATGACCAAGATTTTCCTTAAGACCCTGAGTTCGTTTTATTATGAACGGATGATTGCTAGTGCTCCAATTGATCAAATTTCTCAAGGGACACTTATAAATTCAGCATCTTATGCATATATGATCTACCATGAGCCTAAAAAGTCAAGAGAATTGAAGGTTAGCAAGTTGGTTGATGGTGGTTGGCCAGATGAACTCATCTGATCAAAACTGGGTCTCCTTAGACCCTATCTCCTACAATTTTCACCATATGAAAATTATTCCAAGAGAAACGTTACTCTAAATGACATTCCAAACAACTTTCATGTTAAGACCTATAGCTAGTTTTGCTTGGAAAATCATTTTCTATGTTGAAACATTATAGGTCATTTTGTCTAAACCCTAATTTGAAAGTTAACTTCCCTAGGCTATAACTTGCTCAATTTTTATGAGGTGAAATATTTCCAAGTTGCACAATCAAATTCAAGATGTATACTTAAAATTTGATGTTTGGATTAAGAGCTAATTCAACTTTTATGAGCATGTGATATTGTAGCACCTCAAATTTGCACCTACTTCTTGTATATACATTCTCATATTAGGTCATAACATAACATGGTCCACTGCATAACATTGCATTGTCCCTTTGCCTCAAGTGCAAGCCAGTCAGAAGAATTAGGTCAAACTGGTCAGGAGATCAGTCAGTCAAGCAAGCAGAACAATTCTCATTGAGCCAAGGCCCTAGGGTTGGTCCAACATGTTCACATGACCTAGGGGTCCTTTTGGAGTGTTTTGGTCAAGGATTGGATGTTCAGAAGTCATCAGTCATGGCTCAGTTCACCAGAAACCCTAAAAGTCAACTGTGCATTTAATCAGTGATTTGATGGTGGAAATTGGTTTGAGAGGTCTCATTCATGTCCAAATAGGCCTCATATATCATGTCAAACACCATCATGGAAGAATTTGAAGCCAAATCAGAAATTTCCAAAAATAGAAACTGGACCTGTAATTGAAACTTGCCAAAAATGGAAACTTCTTGATCCCAAACTTACATCATGATAAAAGCTTCAAATAAATTTATGCCCAACATGAAAGTTGAAGATCTTGTTCTCCCATTTCCAAAAAGTCCAAGAACACTCAATTCCCATGTATGGTTGGCAAGTTATGATCAATTCATTCTCCAAAACTTTTGAACTTCAAAAGGCCATATCTCTCAAACCATTTGGCCAATTTGGGTGGGGTTTTTTGCAACAAGTCACATTTGATCCCCTCTTTCCAAATATGCAACCATCATTCACCAAAACATTACCAATCAAAATGGCATTTTTGGACTTGCATGAATTAATTTCAAGTGAGGTTGAAAAATGAGTTTCAAAATTAACCACTTCCAACCAATTCTACCAATCAAATATGTTCAGAAATCATATTTTGGACATGTTCAAGGCCCATTTTTGTGCAGTACATACACCCATTACCAACTTGCTTGAAAATTGGCAAAAGGACACTTTTCACCAACTCCATTCCACTTTTTCATGAACCTTGATTAAGTACCATTGAACAGAGTATATATTCATCATTTTCTCTCTGAAGGAAACCCTAGCAGCCACCATTAGAAACAGAAAAACTCTCTCTCTCAAAAATCTCATTTCTTCATTTTTGAACTTTTCTGCCAAAACCTCAAGAGAACTCGAGCTGGCCATTGTTGTTTCATCATATAACCATCATTGTGAGCCTATTGCAACCATCACATACCAACTGGAGGGCCATTTCGTGGACTGTGTTTGCTAAGCTCCATCAATGGCAAAGTTTGGTTAAAGCTATTTCAAGCTATCTCAAGCCAAGCCAACTTCACCATTCACCTTGTGGAGCTTGGACCTTCACCTGTTTTGAGCATTTGCAAGCAAACAACATCAAAATCTCAGCTGCTCTTCACTCTTGGTAAATTTTCGACTCTCACCTTTTCCAAAACCATGGTATGCACTTTGTAGATCTCTTGTCCCTGAGCACATTAAGCTTCGAATCACATGATTTAGTTGAGTAGTTTAGGAGATATGCTGAAATGAAGTTTGATGATGAATTCTATTCTTGCTCCATTCATGAGTTGTGTTGTGTTTTAGTGAAAATCAATGATGGATTCATGTTAGTTATGCCTTGCTGATCATTTTTGTATATCCAATTGTGATTTCTGGAAAAAAATTGCGTGAATCGATTTTGGGGATGAATGTTGTTATGCTGTTCTTCATAAAACCCTAGAACATTGCCTTGCCCAGATTTCCTTCTGTCCCACGTGCGTGCATGGTACTGTTTGCCATGAACCAATGAAATTATTTCGTTTCAGCGAGCAAAACGACTGCGCATTGATAAGTGGATTCCAGAATTTCAAAAATGCCATTCGTGGCACATGGCTTATTGGAATTAAGTTATTTCTTTTCATTTTAATTTCACTTTTGATCTCTAACTTTCAGAATTCATAACTCATCCATTTTAATTCCAAATTTCATGAAATTTTTTGCATCATACTCTGCTTGATCTCTACTTTTTTATCATGATTTTTTCTGATTTTTTGGATGAGTGGATTTTTAATGGTACTAGGGTTTGTAACATGTATCCCTTTTTTGTACCCTTTACCAAAACCTTTGTGAAATAGTCATGACTTATCCTATGGACCTGAAAATTTTTGTGCACAAACTAAACACATTCATGTTTATTTTGATGTAGAGTTTGTGAATTTATCTTATCTGGATTGTGAGTTGTGAATTTTTGAAGTAGGGTGTGACAATTTGTGTCACACCATTGATGTTCAACTTGTTGATTTTTATAGCCATGCCTATTGACCTCCAATTGGATTGATTTTTTGTGGAATTGTTCATGGCATTTTCCATTTGTTTGAGATTTTCTCCCCTGTTTGACCAAAATGTTGACTTTGTGTGATACATGTTGCCATTTCATTTGTGAAATGCTCATACTTTATTAGATGGACATGAAATTTTACATGAGATACCTAGACATCCTAAGCTTCGCCATGATTTTAGTCCCATTCATTTATCATATGCCATCTCTGATTTATGAATTTTTCAAGTTGATACATGTTTGGTTGACTTCTTTGAGCATGTTCAAAATTGCTTTGACTTTCTGATTTTCATTGACTGCCTTCCACTTGTCCAAATGAGATGAAATTTGACATGCTTACCATGCTATGTGTTATGATTGATCATGATTTATTCGGTGATTTTTGGAATTGATTATGATTGGTTTTGAGTTAAGTCTTGCTGTTGACTTCTATGAGCTCTCATTTGCCATGCTTTGACTTCTTTTGCTTATGAAATGATGATGATGCATGATATGAACATGAAACCAATTGGGTTTGCTTCCTAAATGTTTGAATTTGATTTTGATTGGACATTGCTTGCTGTTTTGACTTTCTCATTCATTTTTACCCTAGGCTTGCCCTAGTGGTCCTGTTACTCACCTTTGAGTTCATGTTTTCAGGTTGACCAACAAATGACCAATGAGACCATTTCTTTTTGATTGAGCTTGCTTAAATATCATTGACTAACTTGTGTGTTTTGTAGGTGGCTTGGCTCACATGCCTTGAGCATTGTGCTTTGCACATTTGTTAATTGTATTGACTGTTGATTCCTACCTCCTTTGCTTTAGCTTTTGAATTGTGTACTGATCTGTTTGACTATTTCAGGTACCATTAGTTGCTTAGTTCTTTGAACTTGCTTTGCTTTGCTTTAATAGCAATTTGCATTGAGGTATATTTCTCATCTTCATGTAGTCTGGAAGACCTGGCCTGTTACTTGGCCAGGCAACTGTCTGAAGTCCTCCTTAAGAGGCAATGTTTGTGTATGTTTATAATTTGTCCCTGTACATATTCAAAGACCTCCTAAGTGAAGAGGCAATTGGCAGAACCCAAGGGATATGCAACCTATCCCCTGCTATTCTGTGTGTCATCTGCTCTGCTCACACCACTGTGTTGATGCATTGCAGATACAAACCCAAGATCTTGTACAATTGTACAGTTGAGTCAGTATCAAATGTGTAGAAGGGTTCCCACTTTCTGAACCCACACATTCTTGTCAAATGCTCTCCCTGGCCAGGGATAAGAGCAATGAGGCACACCCCTCATCTCCTTTCATCTGCTTCACCTTAGCCCCTCAATGGCAAGGTTAAGAGCAACATCTACCCAATTCCAGAGGTTTGTTTGTTGAGGTTGATATGACCCCTCGACTAAAACCTGACCTTGTTTGAGCCCCTTGCTTGTGTATAGTGTGTGCTACCTGTACTTGTATGTTTGTTTGACTTGCTTCCTGTGCAAGTTAGGGTTAGTTTAGACTTGCTTCCCGTGCAAGTTAGGTTTTGCTTGGCTTGCTTCCTGTGCAAGTTAAGTGTGTGTGTGGCTTGCTTCCTGTGCAAGTCATGTTTAGGATAGGCTTGCTTCCTGTGCAAGTTAGCTAGAAACCTTAACTTAGGGATGATTTTGCATGACAACATCTAGGCTCGAGTCATAGTCTCCCTAGTGTTGCGTCTCCCTCTGTTATCTGGTTAGGCTAGTCCTGTATCCCTCTGTAGGGGAACTACGTCGCCCTGATCCTAATACCAGATGAGGTACGTAGGCAGGAGATGAGCTGATCTCTTCGGGCACCTGTGTCTTTGTTTTGTCTTGTTGTGTGCTTGGAAGATGATGTAAGTCCATCGAGTGGCATTCGGGTTCCAGTGTGGGTTTGTTGGTTCGGATGCTGATGTAAGCCCAGTGATTGGCATTCAGGCTCCACGTTTGCCTTTGCCAGTGTTTGTTTGTGTGCGTGTCAGCCAAGCTACGAATGCTCTGATTCTTCTCTCGTCCGAGGAGATACGTATGCATAGGATGCGATATCCTAGCGAGCATGTGTCGTTTCCCCAGTCCGAACTACTTCGACTCTGATGTCTATGCTTGATAGACTAAGTAGGCCCAGGATACGATGTCCTGCCGAGTCAGTCTCTTTTGTTTTCTTGTGTCTCTTTCAGCCAGTGTGTGTGTGTGTTTGAGCAGTGTTTTAGCAACCATTTATCCTTCCTTTTGTGCGTGGATCCCGTCGAGTACGACGGATGCGTAGGGGTGCTAATACCTTCCCTTCGCATAACCGACTCCCGATCCCATTCTCTTTGGTCGCGAGACCATGTCTTTCCCAGGTTTACTCTGAGCGTTTCCTTTCCCTCTTTTGGGATAAATAACGCACGGTGGCGGCTCTGTTGTTCTTGTTTTCCCGCCGGTTTTTCGCGTGATGCGACAGCTGGCGACTCTGCTGGGGATACAAGAGAAGTTGACCTATGCTGGTCCATCTTCCCTAAGCGAGTCTCTCCTAGCGCTCTCTAGGATAGGGTTTGGTTGCTTTTGCTGTTATTTATTGCATTCATTTATTTATTGTTTGCATTCATGTTTGCACTTATGTTTGCATTCATTCACATTCTTTATTCATCTGGCTGGTTGTCTGTTTCTCTCTGTTGGGGTGGGAGTTACATGAGGTAAAAGGCCCAATACCCAGGCCATGAGTGAAATCTAGGATACTTAGGAATAGAGTGATTCATGGGAAGCGGGTGGTATTGCGCCACTTAGCAGAACATTGATATCACGAGCAGTTCAGACCCTGGTGGGATATTATCGTTACATACTTCGGGTGTGTATATGATGATGTTCTGCGAAAGGTTATTTATGCTGCGTTTCTCTCGACCTTACCCTGGCCTAGATGACACCCGTGAGTGGGGAGGGAATGATCATTATTACAGGTACAGTTGGTGACTTGTTGGTGACTTGTTGGTGACTTGTGATCCTGTTGGTGACTATTGGTTCAGAAGTTTGGGGTCTCAGATGACTTTGGGTTTCAGATGAATTTGTGGTTCCGAGTTCAAGCCGAAGCTTTGATCCTGTGTTCCGAGAGACACAGCCAACCAGTCCAGTCTGCATCATTTGCATCATAGCATATTTATTTTTCAAAAGAAACGCAATAAAAAAAAAGATACAAAAAAAAAAAAAAAGAAAAAGAAAAAAGAAAAAAAAACTAATCCCTGCATGCATATCATTTCTCAGGTACATTCCAGAGCTTCTTCACTGATAGAGATGGCAACAGTCCCAGAGTTGAAGCGGAAGACTTGTTCCTACAACTTTCACCGTGAACCTTTGACGTCTCTGATTGAGTTGAGCAACCTTATGACCAGTGGTAACCAGAAGGGGTTTGTTGACCAGTATGGAGATATTCTGACACTGTTGAAGATGGTAGTCGATCCGGTGCCGTTGCAGACTCTTCTACAGTTCTACGACCCAGGGCTTCATTGTTTCACCTTTCAAGATTATCAGTTGGCGCCTACTCTTGAGGAGTACTCCATTCTGCTGAGTGTCCCGGTCCGGTATCAGGTTCCTTTCTTGGATGTGCCCAAGGAGGTTGATTTCAGACTTGTTGCCAGAGCTCTCCATTTGGGTATCAAGGAAGTCAGTGATAGTTGGAAGTCCAGTGGGGATGTTGTAGGATTGCCTTTGAAGTTTCTGTTGAGGGTAGCTAGAGAAGAAGCAGAGAAGGGAAGTTGGGAAGCCTTTCATGCTCAGTTGGCCGTCATGATCTATGGGATCGTCCTGTTTCCGAGTATGCCCAATTTTGTTGACTATGCTGCAGTCAGTATTTTCATTGGAGGAAATCCAGTTCCTACTCTGTTGGCTGACACTTACTATGCTGTTCACAGTAGGCATGGTAAGGGTGGGGCTATCAGGTGTTGTCTCCCGCTTTTGCTCAGATGGTTCTTGTCTCTCCTGCCAATCAGTGGACCTTTTGTGGATGCTCAGAGCACGCATAAGTGGACTCAGAGGGTTATGTCCCTTACTTCCTATGATATCAGATGGCAATCTTACCGGATGGATGTGCGTAACGTCGTTATGAGCTGTGGAGGATTCCGTAATGTGCCACTCATAGGGACTAGGGGTTGCATCAATTACAACCCGGTTCTTTCTCTCCGCCAGTTGGGGTTTGTGATGAAGGGAAGACCACTTGAGGCTGAGGTAGCAGAAAGTGTGTATTTTGAGAAGCAGAGTGACCCGGATAGATTGGAGCAGATAGGAAGATCTTGGAAGTCTATTGGTATGAAGGATGGATCTGTCTTAGGGAAGAAGTTTGTCGTTGCTATGCCCGATTACACTGATTGGGTCAAGCAGAGAGTAGAAACTTTGTTGTTACCCTACGATAGGATGGAGCCGTTGCAGGAGCAACCACCTTTGATCCTTGCTGAGAGTGTGCCTGCGGAGCACTACAAGCAAGCCCTGATGGAGAATCGCCGTTTGAGAGAGAAGGAGCAGGATACCCAGATGGAGTTGTACAAAGCCAAAGCTGATAGGTTGAATTTGGCTCATCAACTCAGAGGAGTGCGAGGAGAAGATGCTAGCAGACTGAGAGGCAAGAAGAGATCCTACGAGGAGATGGAGAGCATGTTAGATGCAGAACATCGGGAATGCTTGAGGTTGCAGAGAGTTGAGGCCAGCTATCAGAAGAAGATCAGAGACTTGGAGAAGCAACTCAGAGATAAAGACATCCAGCTGAAGAAGGAAGTAGACTTGAGACAGGCATCAGAGAACCACCTTGGAGGAGAAGTGGTAGAGCTTAGACGACAACTGAAGGAGAAGATCACTCTTTTGCCAGAATGTTCAGAATGTGACCTGTTGATAGACCAGTGTCAGTACTTGAAGACTCTCATTCCGGGAGGCCGTTTGTCTTAGCTTGTATCTTTGATATGTATGTTGAGAATCACCTCCAGGCTTGTTGGATGGGATTCATTGTTGTACTCCGATTGTTTGGATTTTCTTTGTCGACTTTGTTGTATGATCCTGTTACTCATATAGATGAGGTTGTTGGTTTCACCTTGTACTCATCACTCTTGTGTATGTTGTTTCTGTGCTTCTATGTTGTTCTTGCTGCAGGTTGCCATCTTTTGAGGATGACTCAGGCTCTTTGAATGCCTGAGGAATGAACATATCATGTGCATCATACGCATCATTAGCACCATACTCATATCATTTTGCATAACAGGTGTTCTTGGTCGTGACTTCTCACTCTTGGTTCCTGTTCAGGCAGGATAGCTGATCAACGTCCGCACCGCTACTCAACAAGACTGAATCAACAGAGAGGTATGGATCAAGTTCAAGCTGAGTTGGCTGAGATGAAGGCTAACATGGCCCAGTTTATGAATATGATGCAAGGGGTTGCACAAGGTCAAGAAGAACTTCGAGCCATGGTTCAGAGACAAGAGGCTGCAATTCCACCGGTCAACCATGCTCCGCCAGAGGGAGGCCCGGTCAATGATAATAATGTTGCTGCTGCTGTACCCATCAACAACTATGCTGTAGGGGATGAGTTGGGGGGTATTCGAATCAACGGTCAACCTATTGCTCCAGATGCCGCTAATGCCAGAGCAGTCCGTGCCCTGGCCCGTAATCCTGCTCCGATTGTTGACAGACAAGAGGATATGTTCACTCTGCTCAGTGAAGACGAAGACGTTCTGGGAAGGGTTGATGAGAGGGATCGTAAAGTTGATGCCCTTGCTGAGAAAATTAGAGCTATGGAATGTCAGAATTCTCTCGGTTTTGATTATACCAATATGGGGTTGGTGGAAGGTTTGAGAATCCCTTACAAGTTCAAAGCACCGTCCTTCGATAAATACAACGGTACTTCTTGCCCTCGCACCCATGTGCAGGCTTATTATCGAAAAATCTCTGCGTATACAGATGATGAAAAGATGTGGATGTATTTTTTCCAAGATAGTCTATCTGGGGCTTCTTTAGACTGGTACATGGAATTAAAGAGAGATTCGATCCGATGCTGGAGGGATCTGGGTGAGGCCTTCTTGAGGCAATATAAACATAACATGGACATGGCGCCTAGCTGGACTCAGCTGCAAAGTCTATGTCAGAAATCCGGAGAGAGCTTCAAGGAGTACGCCCAGAGGTGGCGTGAACTGGCTGCTAGAGTTCAACCCCCTATGCTGGAGAGGGAGTTGACAAATATGTTTATCGGTACTCTTCAGGGTGTGTTTATGGACCGGATGGGGAGCTGCCCATTCGGTAGTTTTTCTGATGTTGTCATTTGTGGAGAGAGGACTGAGAGCTTGATTAAAACTGGGAAGATCCAAGATGCTGGTTCCTCTTCTTCTAAGAAGCCATTTGCTGGGGCACCTCGTCGAAGAGAGGGTGAAACTAATGCTGTTCAATACCGCAGAGATCAGAACAGAAGTCAACGCTCTCAGGTTGCTGCAGTGACCATTCCGGCACCTCAACCTCGTCAACAACAACAACAAAGAGTTCAACAACCGCAACAACAACAACAGCAACGTCCGTATCAGCCCAGACAAAGGATGCCTGATCGACGTTTTGATTCGCTACCCATGTCGTACGCCGAACTGCTGCCCGAACTACTCAGGTTGGGGTTGGTTGAGTTGCGTACAATGGCTCCGCCTACAGTATTGCCTCCTGGGTACGACGCCAACGTCCGTTGTGACTTTCACTCTGGGGCACCAGGGCATCATACTGAGAAGTGTCGGGCTCTCCAGCACAAGGTCCAAGATTTGATCGATGCCAAGGCGATCAACTTCGCTCCAGTGCCTAACGTCGTAAACAACCCTATGCCTCAGCATGGTGGGCATAGAGTGAACAATATTGAGGGGAAAGAAGCTGAAGATCTGGTTGTTAATGTTGATGATGTTCAGACTTCTCTGCTAGTTGTGAAGGGCCGTCTGCTGAATGGGGGTATCTACTCGGGCTGTGATGAGGATTGTTTGGGCTGTGCAGAATCTGAGAATGGTTGCGACCAGTTAAGGGCCGGTATCCAGGGTATGATGGATGAGGGTTGTTTGCAATTCAGTAGGGCTGTAAAAGATCGTGGGACAGTGTCAACTATCACCATTTACTTTAAACCGTCTGAAGGACGTGGACAAAGGGTCGTTAGTGCACCTGCAACAAATGGTACCCCAGTTACCATTTCCGTGCCTGTAACCATCAGTGCTCCAACTACTATCGTTGCGTCTGGAAGAAGGGCTGTTGAGAATAGTAGAGCCGTGCCGTGGAAGTATGATAATGCTTACCGCAGTAACAGAAGGGCTGAAAGTCAGACGAGACCAGTGAATCAAGCTCCAGTGACAATTGGTTTACCGAATAGAGTTCCTGCAACTGTTGGTCCGGCTGTGGATAATGTAGGGGGTCCAGGAGGTTTTACCAGAAGCGGTCGTCTGTTCGCACCGCAGCCTTTGAGGGACAATAATGCTGAGGCTTCTGCCAAGTCAAAGGGTAAGCAAGCTGTGGTTGAGGAAGAACCTGTCCAGAAGGAAGCGCCCGAGGGGTCATTTGAGAAGGACGTGGAGGAGTTTATGAAGATAATCAAGAAGAGTGACTACAAGATTGTAGATCAGTTGAATCAAACTCCGTCCAAGATTTCTATACTTTCACTGTTGTTGTGCTCTGAGGCACACCGTAATGCCTTGCTGAAGATGTTGAATCTGGCTTACGTGCCTCAGGAGATTTCTGTCAATCAACTGGAGGGTGTGATGGCCAATGTGAGCACCAGGCATGGTGTAGGTTTCACCAACCTGGACTTAACGCCTGAAGGGCGAAACCATAACAAAGCCTTGCACATCACCATGGAGTGCAAGGGGGCAGTGTTGTCTCACGTATTGGTAGACACCGGGTCGTCGCTGAATGTGTTGCCTAAGCAGATTCTGAAGAAGATTGATGTGGAAGGGTTTGTGCTTACTCCCAGTGACCTGATCGTTCGTGCTTTCGACGGATCCAAACGTTCTGTGTGTGGGGAAGTTACCTTGCCTGTGAAGATAGGTCCTGAGGTATTCGATATCATCTTCTATGTTATGGACATCCAGCCTGCCTATAGTTGTTTATTGGGGCGTCCATGGATTCATGCAGCAGGGGCAGTCTCGTCGACTCTCCATCAAAAGCTCAAGTATGTCTGGAACGGTCAGATTGTGACCGTGTGCGGTGAAGAAGAGATTCTGGTGAGTCATTTATCCTCGTTCAAATATGTTGAGGTGGATGGCGAGATCCACGAAACCTTATGCCAGGCGTTTGAGACTGTGGCTCTTGAGAAGGTGGCGTACGCTGAGCAGAGGAAGCCAGGTGCTTCAATTACTTCTTACAAGCAGGCTAAGGAGGTTGTTGATTCTGGCAAAGCTGAAGGCTGGGGCAAGATGGTGGATTTGCCTGTCAAAGAAGACAAATTTGGCGTTGGTTATGAGCCTCTCCGAGCAGAGCAGAATGGTCAAGCGGGTCCGAGTACCTTTACCAGCGCTGGGCTGATGAATCATGGCGACGTCTCTGCAACTGGTAGTGAAGACTGTAACAATGATTGTGATTTGGACAACTGGGTTCGCTCGTGTGCACCAGGGGAGTCTATCAACAACTGGATGGCTGAAGAAGTGGTCCAAGTTACTCTTCAGACGGAGTAATTTTCTATTGTTTTGACATTTTGCATGAAAATCCTACGATCTGCCCAAGGCGTAGTGATTCATTGTAGGGCCTCATCATGTTTTAATGATTATCATTAATGAAGGACAGTTTTTGCAATCAAACTTTGTGATCCTTGTCTTTCTATTTTTTGTTTTCATCTTTTTTCAAAAACAATAAAATGGCAATGTTTTTGTTTTTTGTGACTTTATTGAACTCTTTTTCTAAAACAAAGCATTAAACATGCAGAAGCGACCTTATGGCATTCACTATGAACAGTTCTGTTATGGCTCAGTATGATTTCGACAATCCCATCTACCAAGCTGAAGAGGAGAGTGAGGAAGACTGTGAACTCCCTGCCGAATTGGTCAGATTGCTGAAGCAGGAGGAAAGGGTCATCCAGCCTCATCAGGAGGAGTTGGAGGTTGTTAATTTGGGTACTGAGGACGCCAAAAGAGAAATCAAGATTGGGGCTGCTTTAGAGGACTCTGTCAAGAGGAGGCTGATTGAGATGCTGAGAGAATATGTGGAGATATTCGCCTGGTCATATCAAGATATGCCTGGTTTGGATATAGACATTGTGGTGCATCGATTACCTCTTAGAGAAGGATGTCCTTCGGTCAAGCAGAAGCTTCGTAGAACGAGTCCTGATATGGCAACTAAGATCAAGGAAGAGGTTCAGAAGCAGTGGGATGCAGGTTTTTTGGCTGTTATGAGTTATCCCCCATGGGTGGCCAACATCGTTCCTGTGCCGAAGAAGGATGGCAAAGTCAGAATGTGTGTCGATTACTGGGATTTGAATAGAGCGAGTCCGAAAGATGATTTCCCATTACCTCACATTGATGTATTGGTTGATAATACGGCTCAATCCTCGGTATTCTCTTTCATGGATGGTTTCTCTGGATATAATCAATTCAAGATGGCGCCAGAGGACATGGAAAAGACGACATTCATTACACCTTGGGGCACGTTCTGCTATAAGGTGATGCCATTTGGACTAAAGAATGCTGGTGCTACCTATCAGAGGGCAATGACGACTCTTTTTCATGACATGATGCACAAAGAAATTGAAGTGTACGTAGATGATATGATCGCGAAGTCGCAGACAGAAGAGGAGCACTTGGTTAATTTGCAGAAGCTGTTTGATCGGTTGAGAAAGTTCAAGCTGAGGTTGAATCCGAACAAGTGTACGTTTGGGGTGAGATCAGGGAAGCTGTTAGGCTTCATTGTCAGTGAAAAAGGGATTGAGGTTGATCCAGCGAAAGTCAAAGCTATTCAAGAGATGCCTGAACCGAAAACGGAGAAGCAAGTCCGTGGGTTTTTAGGGAGGTTGAACTACATTGCAAGGTTCATATCTCACCTAACTGCCACATGTGAACCAATTTTCAAACTGCTCAGAAAGAATCAGGCGATCAAGTGGAATGATGATTGTCAGAAAGCTTTTGACAAGATTAAAGAGTATTTACAGAAACCTCCAATCCTTATACCTCCAGTTCCAGGGAGACCTCTGATAATGTACCTGTCAGTGACTGAGAACTCGATGGGGTGTGTATTGGGACAGCATGACGAGTCTGGTCGAAAAGAGCATGCCATATACTACCTTAGCAAAAAGTTTACCGACTGTGAAACAAGATATTCACTGCTCGAGAAAACTTGCTGTGCTTTGGCCTGGGCTGCTCGCCGACTGAGGCAGTATATGTTGAACCATACTACCTTGTTGATTTCTAAGATGGATCCAGTGAAGTACATCTTTGAGAAACCGGCTCTCACCGGACGCGTTGCTCGTTGGCAGATGATTCTAACAGAATATGATATCCAGTACACGTCACAAAAGGCCATCAAAGGTAGTATTCTGTCAGACTACCTCGCCGAGCAACCGATTGAAGATTATCAGCCTATGATGTTTGAATTCCCTGATGAAGACATCATGTATCTGAAGATGAAAGATTGTGAAGAGCCTCTTGTCGAGGAAGGACCGGATCCTGATGACAAGTGGACACTGATGTTTGATGGGGCTGTGAATATGAATGGTAACGGTGTTGGGGCAGTATTGATCAATCCTAAAGGTGCTCATATACCTTTTTCTGCCAGATTGACGTTTGACGTCACCAACAACGAAGCTGAGTATGAGGCTTGTATCATGGGGATAGAAGAAGCCATTGATCTGAGGATCAAAACTCTTGATATACTTGGAGATTCAGCTCTAGTGGTCAATCAAGTCAATGGAGATTGGAATACGAATCAGCCGCATTTGATTCCGTATAGAGATTACACCAGAAGAATACTGACGTTCTTCAAGAAGGTGAAGTTGTACCATGTCCCCCGGGATGAGAATCAAATGGCTGATGCCTTGGCTACTTTGTCGTCTATGATCAAAGTTCATTGGTGGAATCATGTGCCACATGTTGCGGTGAATCGACTCGAGAGGCCTGCGTATGTGTTTGCAGCCGAGTCTGTTGTGATTGATGAGAAGCCGTGGTATTATGACATCAAGAACTTCCTCAAGACTCAGGAGTATCCTGAAGGTGCGTCGAAGAATGACAAGAAAACCCTGAGAAGGCTAGCTGGAAGCTTCTATTTGAATCAGGATGATGTGTTGTATAAGAGAAACTTTGACATGGTCTTGCTCAGATGCGTGGATAGACCCGAGGCGGACATTTTAATGCGGGAAGTTCATGAAGGTTCCTTCGGTACTCATGCCGGCGGACATGCAATGGCTAAGAAATTGTTGAGAGCGGGTTACTACTGGATGACTATGGAATCCGATTGTTTCAAGTATGCTCGGAAGTGCCATAAGTGTCAAATTTATGCTGATAAGGTGCATGTACCACCAAGCCCTCTGAATGTCATGAATTCGCCTTGGCCGTTTGCCATGTGGGGCATTGATATGATTGGGAAGATTGAGCCTACTGCTTCGAATGGACATCGCTTCATTTTGGTAGCAATTGACTATTTCACCAAATGGGTGGAAGCAGCTTCCTATGCTAACGTTACCAAACAAGTGGTTACCCGGTTCATCAAGAAGGAAATCATCTGTCGTTATGGAGTTCCGGAGAGAATCATCACTGACAATGGTTCGAATCTCAATAACAAGATGATGAAGGAGCTGTGTAAAGATTTCAAGATTGAACATCACAATTCTTCTCCTTACCGACCGAAGATGAATGGTGCTGTAGAAGCGGCGAACAAGAATATCAAGAAGATTGTGCAGAAGATGGTCGTTACGTACAAGGATTGGCATGAGATGCTGCCTTTCGCTTTGCATGGGTACCGTACCTCAGTACGTACGTCGACCGGGGCAACCCCTTACTCCCTTGTGTATGGTATGGAAGCTGTCCTACCTGTTGAAGTGGAGATTCCTTCTCTGAGAGTTTTATTGGATGTCAAGCTGGACGAAGCCGAGTGGATTCGAACAAGGTTTAACGAGTTGAGCCTT